>NW_017306377.1:1394505-1414523 GCF_000935625.1 Nanorana parkeri
ATTGTAACGCACGCATGGCGAGGGGTGGCATTGGCAAGGAGTGCTTCCAGGGTGCCATTGTCATGAATGCCACCGCATTACACTTCTTGCACTGTTAAGAACTCCAGCAGTAGTGAGCCAGGTGCTTACCTGGATCCCTTATGTACTCGGGGTGAACACATGTTTGCCTGGCTCACTACAGCAATTGGCCTTGAATGCAATGTATAATCCTGCAAATTGACCGTAGCTGTGTGATCTCCAAGCTTTGTTTTCAAATTAGAACAGAAATGCATGTATTTGCAGGAGTGCATGTTGCAATGTGGCCAGGAGCACTGCAAGTGAGAGGTGCTTTTGGTTTGCACCTGCGTGTGTTCACATACACCCCAGCATTATACTGGAGTGTGCTTATGCTAGCAAGCACTAAATCAGCCAGGAGGTGAGGACACTACCCCGCAGGTGTGTTGTGCAAAGCCCTGCATGAATTCTATGCTGATGTTGTGTGAATTAGCTGCATGTTGTGTTGCTTGTGTTGATGAATGCAGGAATGTGAATGCATGAGCTAACCTTTTTTTGATCAACTGTGATGCACTCATGTTTTTGGGGTATTAATTAATTAGTGTAAAAATGAATGAGAGTCTCTCCATAAGTTGAATGAGGAACACATGAAAACTGGCAGGTGAAAATAAGTTGCCAAAAACAAACACCTCTGGACAGGACAGAATGGATGAAAAACGCGCCGCTCAAATTTATCCGCCATGTGCGCGTGTTTGCTAGAATTACGAAGAAATCGTGCAGGATTGGCGTGGTCGTGTTTCTAGGATCAAAAAACGTGTGAACTTGCTCATGCACATGCGCAGTTGCCTGGAGCACATCCGAACACGGCACTGGTGTGTAAGTACCTTATTTTGGAATACTGTCTTTTACTAGTTTGTAAGTGTTATGTAGAATGTTTGTATGCACAGAAGCATAGCAATAACATATGTATCATATGTATGATTTGCACATGTATGGCAGTAGTAGAAATATGATTCTAGCACTTGCAATTTTTTATTATAGTGGCGTGCAGCCGATGGCGCATATTACACGACACGCGCGTAATACATAAAAACGCGCCATGCCTGCGTGAAACCGCGCCATGATGTGCGTGTTTCTCTTGGTAAATGCATTTTTGCGGGTTGGGCTTCGTAAATCAGCCCCATTACCTCAAGACCTGGACGAGGTGGCATATGTTTAAATATACAAACACTTATGCGGCTTTAACCACATAACTTCCTGACTTTTGTACTCTCTCGCTCTTTTCTTTTCTATAGTGTAGTTTGTTTGTTTTTTTCCTTTTCTCTCTTCTTTTGCTCTCTCTCTTTTTTGTTTTTTTGGAGGGCTGCCCGGACAGGAGACTCTATCTCGGTTCCTATCCTTGTCTTTATCTTCTTTACCTCTTTGTTAATCATTCCCTTTCCTTCTCCTTGCTTTCCTTACCTTTTTGTGCTGTTAACACTTATCCTTAAATAATACTCTAATTTAAAAAAACAAACAAACAATTCTTTTTTTCTTTTATCAAGACTAAACTATTGTAGCCTCAGAAGAGAATCATGTTTTTCAAGACCCTCTTTCGAGAGACTCCCTATTATTCTCAAGTATCTGCAACTCGCTGTCTCTACTTTTTTTTTTTTTTTGAACTGAGGTTTTGATTTTACTGCTTTATAGACATATTTCATACAATTTACTGTAAGCTATATACATATAGTCTTTATTATTCCTTGTCTGTTACCCCATCCTCCAAGTGATTTGTACTACTCATTGCATTATTTTGTTTTGTTTTTAGTCCTTTTGACTGTGCTTCTTGACACTGTATCTACCTTTTTCAATAAAGATTTACCTGTGTTAAAAAAATATATAAAATATATAAAAGATTTAGGGATTAATTCCTCGATTAATCGTTAAACTTTTTGATCGATTAAAATTCTTTTGATCGAAAATGAAAAGACTCGCCTCTCCGCCGGCTTTCGGGAGTCCCGTCGGAGATCCGGTGACGATACGAACATTGACGTCACCGGACTCCTCCCCCCTTCCCAAAGTGGCTCAGTCGGCTAACGAAGGGAAGGGGGGGAAGAGTCCGGTGACGTCGATGTCTGTGACGACACCGGACTCCTCCCCCTTCCCTTCGAGCTTGCCTGTCACGGGGGCCACGTACCTGAGGTGAGACCGAAGTAGTGGGGAGGCCTCCCTTGCACCTCGGGTCCTTGAAGTCTCTGGAGATGGAGACAGAGATTTCGGTGAACACCGAGTGGCACGGGTGCCAGGGGTGCGGAGCACCGTGCAAGCCTTAGTCGGAGATCCGAGCCGAGGTCAAGTCCACTCTGGCAACAAAGTACACAAGGGTTAATCAGAAGAATGGTCGAGATCCAAGCCGGGGTCGGTTCCAATCTGGCAGCGGAGTACAAAAGGGGCAAAGAAGTAGAATGGTCAAGGTACAAATCCGAGGTCAATGGCAGGCAGCAATCAAGAGTAGTCAAATAGGTTTCCAGGTCACAACAAGTTCAGACAGATCATACACTAGCACAGGAACAAGGGGGGACTGAAGATAATCCAGCAATTTGGCAGTGTCTGGGCTGGGCTTATATAGGGAAGTGATGATTGAAGTTTGAGGTCACTTGCTGTGCGCCTCCTGGGCATTTTCCCGCCTTTTTCTATCAGGTTGAGGTCACTTCCTGTGCGCCTCCTGGGCGTTTTCCTGCTTTTTTCCATCAGGTCTTCTGCGCATGCGCGGATTTCCTCTTGCGGCAACACGCCACTGGCGCATGCGTAGTAAGCCCTGGACTCTTAATTGCCCAAGAAGCACCAAGCTTCTGTCTTATCTTAAACTTATATATATGCACTATGTGGCTCTCCATTAACCCACCCCCCCATCTCGCTCCCAGAAATGTGCCCATTGAAATTTACTGATATTATATTATGTTGCAATCAGGTCCTTACATGAAATGGAATGAACAGGTGCTGCTACTTCAAATATGAAGCTAATACTTATGTTTAAATCACCCTTAGGGCTTTGCTGTTTTACTATACTATGTAAATACATTTGTAATCCAGCACGTTATTATTCTAAGTTGCCCCATTCAAGTGGCGGCCATATTGAGTGGGGCACGATTAATAACGTGCTGGATTAGTGTTATCCTAGTTCATTTTATTACTTCATTGCTGTGCTGTATGTGTATAGGCCAATGTAGTTGGATCTGTATGTGCGTTATAATTAATCGAAATTAATCGATTAAAAAAAATTTAGATTAATCAAACACGTAAATTTTAATCATTACCAGCCCTAAAAAGATTCAGTCCTGAGTGCAAAATATCTGTATAAAAATTAGCTTTTTACACTATTAAAATTGGAACATTAGAACAATGTATCCTGGACAACAGCATATCTAGGCATCCTATAGATTTACCCACTAGTGTCCAGCGCAGGTAGACAAGGATATAAAAAAGACAAGAAAATGCAGATTACAAATAATGTATTTGTCCACTGTAATCTCACTGCCCAAGGCACCAGTCAGCCAGCAGGTGATAAGTACAGCGTATCTTGCAACGTTTTGGAGATGATAAAGAGGGACATCTTCCAGCTGTAAAAAAAAGTCCTGTGCGTATCAGAAGCCCAGCACGTGCCCTGACTGTTACTTGTAATCCCCTATTCAGAACAATTGGCAAACATGGATTAACTTGCAGGTGCGCGCGAAATTGTGCGCTACGAAATGCACACAGAAAGACACATGCACAAAAGCATGCAGACACAAAAGCATGCAGACACAAACTAACGGGGTGATGCACAGGAAGTAGCGTAGGACATGCATTATTGGACTGGCCTATATAAACAAGCATGTAATGTGCACAAATTGCTGAATGGTCTTTAGCTTGTTCCCTGTGTTTCTGCAACCTGACCAGCCTATCTGATACCTGTGTTTGACCAGGCTCGCCTCTTGACTACGCCTTCTGAACGCTGCCTACCTTTGCCCTGTCTATTGTACTCTTCCCCCTGCCTCCTGCATTTGTACCACACTGATCCGCTGTTCCTGACCTCAGCCTGTGACCCCGACCTGCTTCTGACTCCTGTTCTGGCCTGACCTCCCTGTTTCCTGGACTCAGAGTAGCACGAGTGCCAGTGATGCAAGCAGACACTGCTCTGTGTCCGCACATTCTCTGTCCTCACTTCCAGGGGTGTTGCACAAGAGGCGCAAGGGAAGCTCCCTTATTCACTCAGTCTTAACCCAGGTACATGACACCAGCACAATGTATTTAAGCAATGGACACACCACTGCCACCCACCAGTTATGCGCACCATTAAGAATTTATATGCCAAAAACGATTGGTTAAACCCATAATTGTTTTTTTTTAACCATTACTTCTCCTTTATACTGGCTTTTCGAAATAGCAAACAGGATATTAAAGAGATAAGATAAAGGTTTCAGTGCAGAATAACCCTTTTGGTAAATAGTACATTCTTTATAGATATCGGTACATCAAACCAAAAAGATCGACAACTAAGAAAGGAAAGGAGGGCAAAGGGATTTGGTTCTAAATGAGGAACAGTCTATCCAAATGAGGTAAGGTTGGTGAGGTATGAGTATAGCACCTCATACAACTCAAAATACTAGATTTGCAATATTATAATGATGAAAAAATGGTGATGAATAATAGCTGAAAAGGAGCGCTAAGCCCCCTATCCAGATATTTACCAAGCCTGTTTCTGTTTTCAAATATGTCCTCTACCACATAATACTGGCAATGAGGCCGAGGCGCACAGAAATTTAAAAGAAAACCTCCTCTCTATAGCAACAAGAAGACAATGTTTAGTGTTTGATAGCCACAGACTTGGATCTCTATGCCGGGGGAGCAGAGGAGGAGTGCTGGTGTGATAACAAACAATGCGTGCTCTAGCATTAGGCAGAAACGCTATTGAAGATGCATGATTATAATGCTTTTCAGTTGTGGGAGACACATAAGTGTCAGGAAAAAGAAATGTTTTTTTTTTTTAAGCTCTGCGGTCTCCCACGCTGCATTAATAATTACAAAAGCCACAGGATTTTTATTACTATCATAATATAGGCTGGCATAGCTCACTGCTAATGGGCCAGGATCGCAAATCGAGGCCCCATGAACGTCACCTCCATAACTTGCTCCCTCTTTTCCCTGGATAGGAATGGGTCCTAAAAACATTTACATTGCTTTGTCATTTTATAAGACAATTGTTTTTTGTAGCTAGGCAAGAAAAAATAAAAAAATCAAGGCAATTTGCAAAGGATAATTATGCGTGATTATGTTTTGTGGAAAGGAACTGCCTTATATCACATGCGATTCTTCTGTCTGCAAAGTGTATAATATCAAACACGATTAGTATATTCAGCAATTTCATTTGTTAAAAAAATGGGTCATTTCAACAAAACAAATAAAGTACATGGAAAAAAAAAAATGATGAAACCATACATAATGCAGTGGCATAAAGAGTAAATGAATCCACAATGATCACAATATTAAAAAAAAAGATCATTTCTAATTAGGCTGTAGACTGGTTTGTGATAACATTGGTGAGTCAAGCTGGCTATACACCAGTAGAATTTAAATTTAAAAAAAATCAATTTTCAGAACCTCCATTTGAATTTCTAATAGTTAAAGGGGTTAAATTGATCATTCTTTTCGACCAAAGTATTGAAAATAAATGGAATAAAAAGGACGTAAAGTTTGAATGAACAAAATTCCAACAGCGAATGAGGTTTTCATTCGAGAAACCCCATTCATTCCATAAACAAATTGTTAAAATCAAACGCATTTTTGAATGACATTCTTTATTTTGTGATAGCATTAGCAATGAGATTTTTCTTAAGAAAATTCATTCGGAAATCTACCCAGCATTAGGGGTAGAGAAGTATTAAAAAATGACTAAATAAGAAAGTCCAGCAGTAGCTGTTCCATTTATTAGTACCTTTGTCTAAACTAAAACAATTATATGAGGAGCCATATGTCGGAAGGCAAGGGGGCATGTCCGTCCTCTGAATCATTCAGCTGTGCATGCTCTGAATAGCAAATCACATTACAGCCTGATTGTGCAAAGGTAGAAAAGAAGTCAACAGCAACACAGGCAATATTTCATATATACATTATATATATTATACACTGCCTGGCCCAAAAAAAAGGTCACCACCTAGATTAAGCTAAGCAAATAGGTAAGAGCCTTTCATTGGATAATTACTGCAGTGATTAATATGTTTCAGTTGGCAACAAGTCATTTAAAAGAGAACTATGGGGTAAGTGTTTTCCCCCATAGCTCTCTTAAGGGTCACGGGAGGACATGAACTAGCGTCCTCCCGTGAGTCAAAGCTTAGTATATCACGAGCTACAGCTCACGGTATACTGAGACCGCCGCAGCCGGGACGGATCCCGACATTACTGTCCAGATCCACCCAGCTGTGTGAGTGACAGCTGGCTCTGCCTATCTAGAGGCAGAGCCACCTGTCCCCGCCCCCTCCACTGTCCGTTCCTCCAGTCAGCGCTGGAGGATCAGAGAGGGGGGTAATCCCTGCGGGGAGTGGTGACTGACAGTCACGGCTCTCTGCAGGGACATGATCGAGTGACGGTATGTGTTTGCACACTTCCCGATCTATTTTGACGATGTGTGACAGTTTAATTGTCACACATCGGCTCGAACTATGAGGCTGAGTGATTTTCACTCACCTCATAGTTCTCCTTTAACCCTATCTGATGCAATGAGTAGCTTCTAATTTTTTTAAACAACTGTGTCAGAAGACATATCCTGTGGTCATGTCAAAGATGTAACTCTATTTCAAAAGGGTCAAATATGTGACCCGCATCAAGCAAAGAAAACAACTAGGGAGATTGCTGAAACTATTCAATTGGGTTAAGAACTATCCGATGCATTATTAAAACCTGGAAGGATAGTGGTGAACCATCTTCGGTAAAAAATATTAAATGATCATGTTCGGAGGTCACTTAAACGTTTGGTGAAATCAAATGGAAAAAAAAAATCAACAGTAGAACTCATGGCTATGTCTAACTGTGAAAATAAAAACATAAAAACATTCCCACACGCCCAATGTAAAGAGAACTCAAGGGATTGGGGCTAAACAGCAGTGTAGCCTTAAAAAATGAGCCTTACTCATCAGTAATGCTAATTGAAAAAAAAAAAGGCTTTAATTTGCTATTGAGCATAAAAATAGGACTATGGAGCAATGTAAATAGGTCATGTGATCTGATAAGTCCAGATTTACCCTGTTCCAGATTGATGGGTGCATCAGGGTAAGAAAAGAGGCTGATGAAGTGATGCACCCATCATGCCTTGCACCTACCATACAAGCCTGTGGGGGCAATGTTATGATCTGGGGTTGCTTCAGTTGGTCAGGTTTAGGTTCAGCAACGTTATGCCCCAAAAAAATGAGGTCAGCTGCCTACCTGAATATACTGAATGGCCAGGTTTTTCCATCAATTGATTTTTTCTTCCCTGATGGCACATTGGGCATATTCCAAGATGACAGGATTCATCGGGCTCAGATTGTGAAAGAGTGGTTCAGGGAGCATGAGACATCATTTTCACACATGGAATGGCCACCAGAGTCCAGACCTTAACCCCATTGAGAATCTTTGGGATGTGCTTGGAGAAGACTTTACCCAGTGGTCCGTCTCTCCCATCATCACAAGATCTTGGTGAAAAATGAAGGTAACTCTGGACGGAAACAAATGTTGTGACATTACATAAGCTTGTCGAAACAATGCCACGGAGAATGCGTGCCGTAATCCAAGCTAAAGGCGGTCCAATGAAATATCAGCGTGCGTGACTTTTTGGCCAGGAAGCATATATACATCATAAAAAGACATTTGAAACAATACCTTAACCTTAATTAAATCTGTAGTCCTAATGTAAATGCAGTATATATAATATGTATATACACTGTACATACTGTATACATAATCACTATACATTCCCCTTGAACAAGCTTTTAGCGTGCTTTAGTGGGCTTTAGTAAGTAAAGTATCTGTGACTAGAAGCTGTTTGAGGTTTCCAGAAGTGGATGTTTGATTGATGTTTGTGTGAAGATTGCACAAGTTATATTGCTTAGGGCCTAAAGAAGCTACTAGCCCTGAACCCCACAGAGGAAAACCCACTATATATTGAATATCGTAATAAGTGTGGCCAGTTATTGTACCACTTGAAGGGAATACCCCTAAAACCAGCGAGGAATCCAAGTTATATTTGCTACCGTATGCATAAAAGTGGTCATTTGGGTTACAGTACCCCGTCACGGTTATTTATATTTTATGAGATTCTAGATTCATGTCCTCTTTGCTTCCTGAAATGAATAATTCCTTCTGCCTTCTAATAACCTGGCACCAGTTCATTGCTTTCCACCTACATTTAGCAGTTCCTTTTATTATGTCTTCTGAATCAGCACTAGACATCTTATGATTCATCTGAACATTCAATGTGCTAGAGGTCATCTGAAAAAGAAAAAACATTTTCCCAGAAAAACACTCTGAAGATTGATACTACATTAGCATCAGTCGATGCCGTCTGCTGGGTCTAACTTACGTCTATTAATTTTTTACCAGCTAATTCCTTTCTGTGTATATGTGCTTTTATAATGACATCCGGAGCGAGGCGTCAGAGATGACATCATTATCAATGGAGACACAGGCGCTCTTCCCCCAGTCGTTATTATTGTTGTTACAGTATAATATTAAATAAAATCATATACACATGGCCAGGCCAAGAAGCTCAATAATGTCTGTGACTGATAAAAGTTGTATCTATAGGATTCATCTTACAGGTTAAAATCTAGAACTGGCCACACACTGCATATCTTCTATCGTTCAGCACTGCAGGGCTGAGCGTGAAAAAAACGTTTAATTCCCCTAATGCATGCTAAACCCTTTCTTCCCCCCAAGTGGTACCAATGGGGCCACACATCTGCCATTTTTTTGCCGAAAAAGGCCAGCTTAGGTTCATGTTGCCCAAGGCACACTTACAGGATGCTCCTATGTCCACAATCGCATTGCATGCAGACATTATAGGATCAGACACACAGACATAGTATGATACTTAAATTGTCACTCATGATGTCACTCAGCCAGACTGGATGTCAATGTTGTGTCTATATTGGCAGGCAGATGAGGATCTGGAAGATCGGATATTCTGTCTCATTTGCCAATGGCCCATAAGAAGCATAGCCGGTGACCTCCTACCCCCTGTGTGCTTCATGAATTTAACGCACGTTTCTGGTCAAAGAAACACATCCTATTTTCACTCACCTACACCAACCCAATCTGTGTTTTTTAAGCCCCAAAAACTTAGAAAACTCACATAAAACTAACCTGTCATGTGATTTCCATGGCATCTTCTAGTAGTGGCAAAAAGTGATCAGAAGGAAAAAGGGCCCGGAAAAAGAAAACTAATGCAGTCACCACATCTAAAGCCTACTAAGCTGCAGAATATAACATTTTTATTTTTGGGTTTAGATACACTTTAATCCTACCTGTGATATTAAACTCAAAAGGTTTTAAGCTATTTCAAATGCTGATGAAACCACAAACCACTAACAATGGATGCTGCCAAAGTTAGGTTCTGATGGTCCCCTGAGTACCAGCACTGATATCCTGTTTTAGGGTGGCTCCTTTCTGTTACAGGATCCTATGGAGCCCCTCTTGTGTGTGCGAGTAAGCTGTGTGTGTCTCCACAAATATACAGGCTCAGCAAGGCAAGCCACACTCCTCCTCGCTGTTTCCCAGTCCTCCTTTCTCCAAGCTGTAGACTACTCTGTCCCTTGGTATCTTGTACTGGACAGGAAGTTCAGAGAGTTGGAGGGAGCTGTTTGGAAACGTGATGTCTTTAAGTGCCTGGGCAAAAATGTAAGGAAATCATTTGCTTGGAAATTTGTTTGATCTGGATTCAATATTGAATATAAGTTTGTAATTAATACTACTTAAGGCTGGCCATACACTGTTTTTTTCTCACTGGAGGCACTGGATGTAGGGGCACAATGGAGGCACTGGATGTAGGGGCACAATGGAGGCACTGGATGTAGGGGCACAATGGAGTCACTGGATGTAGGGGCACAATGGAGGCACTGAGATGCTCCTATGTCCACAATCGCATTGCATGCAGACATTATAGGATCAGACACACAGACATAGTATGATACTTAAATTGTCACTCATGATGTCACTCAGCCAGACTGGATGTCAATGTTGTGTCTATATTGGCAGGCAGATGAGGATCTGGAAGATCGGATATTCTGTCTCATTTGCCAATGGCCCATAAGAAGCATAGCCGGTGACCTCCTACCCCCTGTGTGCTTCATGAATTTAACGCACGTTTCTGGTCAAAGAAACACATCCTATTTTCACTCACCTACACCAACCCAATCTGTGTTTTTTAAGCCCCAAAAACTTAGAAAACTCACATAAAACTAACCTGTCATGTGATTTCCATGGCATCTTCTAGTAGTGGCAAAAAGTGATCAGAAGGAAAAAGGGCCCGGAAAAAGAAAACTAATGCAGTCACCACATCTAAAGCCTACTAAGCTGCAGAATATAACATTTTTATTTTTGGGTTTAGATACACTTTAATCCTACCTGTGATATTAAACTCAAAAGGTTTTAAGCTATTTCAAATGCTGATGAAACCACAAACCACTAACAATGGATGCTGCCAAAGTTAGGTTCTGATGGTCCCCTGAGTACCAGCACTGATATCCTGTTTTAGGGTGGCTCCTTTCTGTTACAGGATCCTATGGAGCCCCTCTTGTGTGTGCGAGTAAGCTGTGTGTGTCTCCACAAATATACAGGCTCAGCAAGGCAAGCCACACTCCTCCTCGCTGTTTCCCAGTCCTCCTTTCTCCAAGCTGTAGACTACTCTGTCCCTTGGTATCTTGTACTGGACAGGAAGTTCAGAGAGTTGGAGGGAGCTGTTTGGAAACGTGATGTCTTTAAGTGCCTGGGCAAAAATGTAAGGAAATCATTTGCTTGGAAATTTGTTTGATCTGGATTCAATATTGAATATAAGTTTGTAATTAATACTACTTAAGGCTGGCCATACACTGTTTTTTTCTCACTGGAGGCACTGGATGTAGGGGCACAATGGAGGCACTGGATGTAGGGGCACAATGGAGGCACTGGATGTAGGGGCACAATGGAGTCACTGGATGTAGGGGCACAATGGAGGCACTGCATGTGGGGGCACACTGGAATGTTGCAGAGGGGGGCATAGTGGAGGCATTGGATGTGCAGCGGGGCGCTGAAGGTACGGGTTGTGGGGGGCACACTGGAGTCACTGGTATCTGCTACAGCGGAGGCTCCCTTTCACTGTCGGCACTTATCGGTAATATTGGTAAATGTAAGAACAATACTGATTATTTAAAAATATGTGAATATCGGTCATATAGTCCTTACTTAAAACGTATGTCAAGCTGAAAACTTTTGTTCTAGTTTTGGTTAGAGCAGAAGAGGGTTAGACTCCATGTCAGGTTTTTACTGCCAACTGAGAGATTTACCCTCACTTCTTCTCCTGCTGACAATGTTTTACCAGACAGGAAGTGAGAGGAACTCTCCAATAGCAACATCGTTACATAGTATTTGAGGTTGAATAAAGACACAGGTATATCATGTTCCATCTTTTAGTGTATGTGTGTGTATATGAGTCCCTGTGTGGCCTTAGTTTTTAAGAGTGCCTGTACCCCTGTATGTTACGGTCTCTTAGGAAGGTATCCAATTGTGGAGTTCCAAAATGTAACTACTCTCACTGAAAATAATCCCCTTCGCCCTTTGTGGATAAATCTTTTCTCCACCAGTTTTAGGTGGTGGCCTCGAGTTTACAGTAAAAGGTTTATTGCTGATGTTGCCATCACCACTAAACATTTTGTACATCAAATCATGTCCCCTCTTAATCTTCTTACTTCCAGCATGAACAAATTTAAATTTAGCAACCTTGTCTCATAGTTTTGTTGCCCTTCTCTGGACTCTCTCCAGCTCCAGGACATCCTTTCTGTAGATTGGTGACCAAAACTGAACCGCACCGTCAACACAGACAGACAAAACAAATAAGCAGAGTAGGAGAAGGCTAGAACCCCTGCAGATTTGTATTTCTGTCTGTGTTCCTCTTGCAGCTTTACCTCACTTCCTGTCTGATGAACTGTTGTCAGCAGGAGAGGAAGTGAGAGTAAATATCTCTAACGGAGCCCTGGGTAGCAGTAAGAACCTTACAGAAATTATAACCCTTCCCCTTTCTGTTCAAAACCAGAAAATAAAATTTTTACATGGCATTTAACCTGGTCATTGTTTAGCCTAGCTATATGCCCCATTCTACCTTGTTCTACCATCTACCATTCTACTATTCTACCTTATGGATTACCTTATAAATCTGTCCAATGTCCGTCACTGTTGAGGAAATTGCCTGCAGAGGAATGGGGGAGATAAAGTCACACATTTGGATTTTGGACATTTTATTGGGTGGTGTTTTTGGAAATGATAGGTAATGTAGGAGTTTTACGTTAAGGGGGTTACAAAGGTCAGTTAATGGGTACATCCTTCCTACTCTAGGTGTAGTGCCATCTGTAAGAATACTAATAGACAGCATATAAAAACTAGCATTTCCTGGAACAATGCTGAAAGAAAAGACATATTAGATGGTATAGATGAGGACTCACAGGATGCAATGCTCTGTCTGAATCAGGTCATTAGAGAGGAGTTTGAGATGAGTGGGTTGATAAGAGCTTGGTAAATAGGTTTAATTTTAATTCTAAAGAGGATATTTGTAGACTAGCAGTTTCCTTTGATCAAGCAAGACACTTGAAGATCAGTTGCTATTTTCAACATCTCATGTCATTCCATTCAATGCCAGTGCCACAGATGTCCAGATCACAAAGTGCACATTCCAAATATAACAGCCTGGTCATTTGCAAGGTAATATCGAAACACCAAAAACAAACTGTATCTATTAATTACCATGCAATATACAGTATATCTTACATAGGTGCTATGGGGAGACTGTCTAAAGCTGGCCATACACCTATAGATCATCTGCAGATTTTCTATGATCAGATGGAAAAAGTTCAACAGATTCCTCCATCTACGCTAAACTGTGTGCATGGAGGAATCTCCCACTGGGCCAAGCTTCAGTATCTTGCTAGTCGGCCGCGCTGGCTGTCAAAATACCTGAACAATGCCTGCATCCAATCAGATTGTTCAGGTATTTTGACAGCTAGCACGATACTGAAGCTGGGCCCAGACAATTTATTGTAGATGGAAGAATCTGTTGCACTTTTTCCATCTGACCATAGAAAATCTGCAGATAATCTATAGGTGTATGGCCAGCTTAATGATCTCATTTAGTTTGATAGGGTTTTCTTCCATGTGCTCTGGTTTTTCACTCAAAATCTTACCGGCAGGTTAAAATGGAACTTCATTATTATTATTATTATAATACAGAATTTATATAGCGCCAACAGTTTTTGCAGCACTTTACAATATGAGGAAGACATTACAATCACAATACAATTCAAGACAGGATGGTAAGGAGGGCCCTGCCCCTGAGGGCTTGCAATCTAAAAGGGAGGGGCAGTTTATAGTTAAAAAAAGGCAACCAGACTGGCTTTTTAGTGCAGAAGAGACATGCAATATATTTTCTTCAATAAAGGACTCTTACCTGCCTTTTCCAGGTCAATCTAGGTCAAGTCTATGAGCAGGTAATAGTAATGTTTGAAACAACCAGCAATGATTAATGGAAGTTCACCAGCTGGCCATAGGACACAGTGAATGGAGTTAATGGTTACCTGTAGGTTAGAGGCTGCCTGTGGCAGTATGCTGTGGTAGGAATCAGCTGTCCCAAGTGGGTTGAAGGAAAGAGTCCTGAGAAGTAGTGTGGGGATGTAGGAGATCCAGACGAGGATGTCAGCACAGTAGGTCGGCGTCTTCCTCCTTGCAGGGACACCGGCCCACTGTGCAATCGTGGCTTAAAACAGCTGAGGGGGCGGAGCCAGTGAGCTCCGCACTTGGACCTGAGATCAGTCATGTATGTTACAGATAATATACACTTACTGAAGACCACAGACACTATTTTCTATATTCTTGCTCAGTCCCTCTTACCACTTGGTGAGAGACTATAGCCTTGTGTATTAATCCCTGGGGGCAACCAAGTAGCGGTAGGCCAGCTTGCCTTAAGGGAATGAGGGCTGCCATAGGTGAAACAATGCACTAGCAATTTTTGTTATGTTTTTGTACTGTAGAATCTTGGCATGCTCTGCACAGGCATGGGAGTTAATCATCTCTGCCTGGTCAAACAAGATGGCAGAAGAACCCAGACCCAGAAGAAGTCCAGGAGTGGTGGCAGGGGAACAAAGGGAATTTGGGCACTTTGGGAGGGAAGTATGCCATAATGTGGAAATACACATTATTGCATGTTATGGCAGAAACCCTGAGGGTCCTTAAAGTATAGTTTCTGTTTAAGCAACTAGATGCATTCAGTGAGCTACTAATGCTCTGCAGTAAACACAGCAATTATGCTTAAGTAAAACAATTATCTTAACCTGAATACTGTGTAACCTCCTACAGTATAAATGACAGCCTTTTACGGGATCAGTAGGAAAGCAGTAGGAGTATAATTCCAGGAGCCTGTACTGTGTAACCTTTCTCTCTACTATCTGTATCAGGAATAACTATCAAATTTCCAAGGTCGGTTTGGATCTGATTGACGACTGCAATGTTTTAGCGAATGCATTACTTTTACATACTTTTTAAGATGAGATAGAGGGAGACCTTCTAGCACAATGTATTTAGGCAATAGATACACCCGTCAGTTATGTGGACCATTTAGAATGTATATGGCAGAAATGATTGGTAAAACACAGCATTTTGTTTTCTTCTCACCATTATTATGCTTTATACTGGCTTTTTGAACAAGCAAACAAAATCGTTCAAATATATGATAAAGGTTTTAGTGCAGAATAGAAATTCTAGTAATAAATAGAACCTTTTTGTAGATATCTGTACCAAATACCATCAGGCCAAAAAGAGGGACAACTGGAGGAAAGAGGGACAGAAGGATTTGATTCCAAATGAAAGACAGTTGGGAGCTATACTTTTACATCAGGCTTTCTGTGTGTAAGAGGTAGAATGGAGGGAATTCCGATGTTACCAGCAATTATATTCCAGGATCACCAGATTACATACAAAATCAGTGGAAAGAACTTGTGTGCTGGATATATAAAAACTCAACAACTCAGGCGGTGCGATGTGTTCCATTGATGCATTTTTAATTCTGACTAGTGTGTACCTTTAACTAGACCTGAAAAAATAGATCTTAGCGTTGAAAAGCTTCTGAGACTCTTCATTAAAACTTCTACAATCTCCTATTGAATGATGGGCACGGAGACAGGATGCACCTGTGTTTTGCTCTCTCCCAAGGTCTCCATTTTCTGTGATCTAACATCTCAGCTGCACATTAGTCATGCAGCACACAAACCAAAAACTTGCATTCTCCTCCTTTCTAAATATCTGGGAACTAAGTGTAGCTCATTCTACCTGGTATGGAAACTTAAGATTGATTTCAGGGTTATTATAAGGAAACTAGACTTTATTTTTAAAAATATGTTTAAAATATGAAACACTTTTTACTGAGCCAGACAAGACGGCAAGAGCTTCTATGTTAATTTATGCAACATGGACCTCGATAAGTCATAAAGGCTTCTTGATATTTGTATATGGTACATATGGAACAATGTACTGTTTACTTTGAAATCAAGGTTATTAAAAGTTTTATGTTCAAGACCAAACATTTTTGCCCATTCCTTATCTTACATAGTTACATAGTTAGTTAGGTTGAAAAAAGACACAAGTCCATCGAGTTCAACATATAGAGATATGGAGAAAAAAAAAAGAAGAAAAGCCTAAACAAGTTTTTAGTCTTCATGGGGACCGGTCCCCTCGCTGCGCTCGTGTACTTCTAAGTCCCTTTGAATGCCAACGCAAACACGTCAGCTTGAAGATAGTGTGCCTTTCTATTAGCTTGTTTTTTCCCTCTTTTCCTACTTTCTCTTTTCTGTTTCTTTTCTGGTTGCTTTGGTCATTACTGATTACTGAATGTCAAATAATACTTTAAAAAAAAAAGTAGGAATTGCTATGTTCAGCAAACCCTAACTGACATGGTAATTTGTCACACACAACTTATGCTAATCGGTCACTCACTCTTCTTTTGTCCTTCTTCACCCCTTTTCTCTTTTCAATGTTCACTGAGCCCCTTTCTTTTGTTCCCCTCTCCTTTCCCTTCTTTTCGGGTTCCTCTACTTTTTCCCATATTATCCGTCATAACTGCAGCGCTCTTACAATAGTTCCCCGAAACCAATATACTGTATGTTCATGGAGAAGGAAAAGGGAAAAAAAAGAAAAGAAAACTCCATCAAATATCACTCAACTTCATTACATAATTAATTCACCGATATACTGTATGTTAAAGTTCTTGTTCAGTCTCTTAAGAAACCGTATATATATTGTTTATTATATTAAGATCTTTTGTAAGTTGTCATATCCTTTTTTGTTTTCATATTGCCTTAATCAGTTTTTTTGTTTGACATAAAACTGTTTGCATCTTGGTGGATTTAACGTGTTAAATAAAAATGTTCGGGAAAAAAAAAGATAGTGTGGGTGGTGCACTGGTGTTATATCAAAGCTGCTATCTGCATCTCACCCGCCCTGTTCCTTGCTCCACTTCCCCTATTTTTTTTTTCCCTTCTTCCCCCGTCTAAGCCCGCAGACAGATCACAGGACAGGAATCATGCGACATTAGCAGGTGATTTACATTTTTGGGGGGATGTACAGGTGAAACTCGAATAATTAGAATATCGCGCAAAGTTCATTTATTTCACTAATGCAACTTAAAAGGTGAAACTAATATATGAGATAGACTCATTACATGCAAAGCAAGATAATTCAAGCCGTGATTTGTCATAATTGTGATGATTATGGCTTACAGCTCATGAAAACCCCAAGAACCCCAAATCCACAACCTCAAAAAAGTAGATTATTACATGCAATCAATAAAACAAGGATTGTACATAGAACAATATCGGACCTCTGAAAAGTACAAGCATGCATATGTACTCAGTACTTGGTTTGGGCCCCTTTTGCAGCACTTACTGCAATTACTTTTGCACGATATTCTAATTATTCGAGTTTCACCTGTATATGTGCAGAGGTGATAATGCAAGTTAACTGTAGGTGAAGCACTGGTTCCACAGATGCTTATAATCTATGTGGACTTTTGCCTAAGGAGGCAGATCTCTATTCTTTGGAGGGATCCTATGTGTCCTCAAAGTGATCCAAACAAAGTGCAAAAGTGAGAGGGCCATAAGTTAGATATGTCCAGCAAAGCCTTTTAATCTCAACAATAATTTTATAAAAGATTGGCGGTGATTGACTGTATACGTAGTTAAAAGATTATAATCTCCACCCAGGTGCCAGATTGACAGCTTGTTGCCCGTATAGAGATTATAAACTTTTAACTACGTATACAGTCCCACTTTTAGATCACCACCAATTGAAGCCCTAAGGAAGGGGGAGCTGAGATTTCCTGAAACTCCATAGGGAGAAGTGACTGAGAGCTGACCAATCTGTGGTTACATTATCGCTCAGCTCTCGGTCTTAGAGCCAATGGGTGACAGCGGCAGTGTACCATGTTGGCTCTAAGTAGCACTTCTCCTTTAATCCTGGAGGTGGGCTTTAAAGTAGACGTATGCTCCGTACAAAGTAAGAGCTCTAATCACAAAACTTACGTACCAGAATAAGGATACTTATTTTTTTTTAAGTTTTTTTCCTGTCCAATGAGAGTTGAAAAAAACAGACACATGGCTAAAATAAAGATTCTTATCCTTTTTGTTAAATTTTTGTGAATTAAGCCCAATGGCTGTTACCTGATTACAGGAGAAAGCTGCTTTATCACTGCCTGGCTTACATAGATCCAGCATAGTGCTTCCATACTCCATTGTTCCAGTTCCAGTCTTTACAGCAGGGACGTGCGGTCAGGGGAGGCAGGTGAGGCAGAGCATCACCTAGTATTAGGAAAAAGCTGTCAGCTTCAAGATTGAAGCTGACAGCTTTTTGTTCAATTCAGAGCGGCTTGCTTACACAGCAGGGAAATCCTCCCCACATAGGGGTAGATTGTTCTTGTATTTTACATAAATCTGTGTGAATGCTGCCCACAGAGGATCTTGTGGCAGCGTTCACACAGATTTATGTAAAATACAAGAATAATCTACCCCTATGTTCTACACCATGACATATGACATATTATGAGCTATAATACTAATAGCAAACAGCAAGTAAGCATGTTAGACATTGTGACCTCTGGTGCAAGCACTGCGATATGTAGACCAGAATGAATGAGGAGGGATACTATCAGGGTTATTTCCAAAAGGGTGAAGAGTTTGGAGAAGTCAGGAGAAGTGAACAATCTAGGACAACATAGCCGATTTGGAAAAAATTCTTCAATTCAGCTCAGCTATTTTATCCTAGATTGTTCACTTCTCCTGCCTTCTCCAAACTCTGCAACCTTTTGTGAATAACCCTGTATAACATTCTCAAACTATGCATTGCTTTTAGAATTTCATTGTAATACACAGATGAGGTAGGAATCCACAAGAGACTGACATTTAAGGCAAGAAATATTCAGGCTGGACTGCCACTTAATAATATAATGCTAGAGTGGATGATATGATTTTCCTGTAAGTGCTTGACTAGATTGAAAAATCATATACAATGTGCGTACTTTCCAGGCTTTTCACTGGTTAAAGAGGGATGTGAATAGCATTCTGGAGGAGGCTCACTCTCATTGTTGGAATTTAGTCCCTCAGCTCCCTGTTTGACTTGATTTGTATGTTGCCAGGCTTACAAACTTCCATGTTCTTCCATGTTTGCCGTTTCAGATAGTTTGTCACGGAATATTAAAGTGACTCTAACGTTAAAATAAATATGTGAAATACAGTCCTCCCTGCAAAGAAAATAATTAATACTCATGTCTCCTGTTGCCCGCTCCACTGATCTATCTGAAATAACAAGAAATCACTGCCCGAAAGCATCTTTAGAATCTGACACTTCCTGGAGTGTCAGAGTCTGGTTTCCACTGCAATCTGCGGTTCCTCTTGTTGGCCACCAGATACAAAGCGCCAGAGTGGACTGTAGAGTCTACCTCTAGTGGCCAGTCTCCGCTGCTGCCTGGTACTGTGTGTTACTGTTTGTATCGTCATTAGGACTCTTATAATTAAGCTGAAGGGTGATTGTGCTTTACTGAGTTTCTAATCTCAAAACGAGTCTATGGACAGAGCTCTGGCAATAAGGCTTTCTCACTGCTGTATGTGCCTTCCTGAATAAACATTCCATTTCTTTCATTGCACTCGTAAACTCTGATTTTATGTACAGCTCCGGCAAAAGACTAGGCCGTTTATGCTGTAAATTATTTTCCTGCAACAGTAACGCTGCACAGATGTTCAGGGCCGGATTTACTCTCTCTGCTGCCCCAAGGCCAGGTTCCTCAATGCACTTGGGGCAGCAGAGAGAGTAACCACCCCCCCATACCTCTACTCCCTGCTGGCTTAAGGCCGGGCCTCGGTGGACTTGTGGGAAAGTCGGCCCTGTTTTGCCTAAAATACAGATACATAGTAGACTGGGTACCAACAAATCTGTATTTGAAACAAAACCATAAATAAATGAACTAACCAAAAAATTATAATCAGATAAAGGATTATTATATGTAACATTTATAACCGTGGTAGGCAACCATTGCACTCTAGCTGTGGTGAAACGTCAAATCCCATTGTGTTTCAGCCTCTGGGTGTAATGCATATGGCTTTTGCAGTCTTTGCAATGCCTCATGGGACTTGTAGTTTCACCAAAGCAGGAGTGCTGAGGTTGCCTACCCAGGGCCAGATTTACTCTCTCTGCTGCCCCAAGGCCAGGTTCCTCAATGTGCCCCCCCCCCCTGTATGCAGGCTGCATGCAAG
>NW_017306377.1:1415355-1421601 GCF_000935625.1 Nanorana parkeri
CCTCACCCACCAATCCCCCCCACCCCATGGAGAATGGCAGACCTGTGGGCTGCATACAAGTGATCTTGGCGAAATAACCGGGATCACTTGTACAAAACAAGTGGCAGCTTCCCCGCTGTACATTTAGCTCTGCTTGCCCAATGCAGGGCTATATGTAGAAAACAACTACCCTCCCAGCGCCCGGAACTGCATGTCCCGGACATCAGAAGATAGGAGTTCCACACCCCTGCTGCCACTCTTCTACTCCCTGTTGCCCCAAGGCCGGGCCTTGGTTGGTCTTGTGGGAAATCCGGTCCTGTGCCTACCCCTGATTTATTCAACGTAATATTATCTCAAAATGTGCGGTAGATGAAAACAGATGATGTTCTCCTTTAACAAATACATTTTCATCAGAAGTTCTGGTCACCTTAGGTTAACCTTAGCACATGAACAACTACACTGGTATCTCTACCTGTAGGGCATAATTAACTTAGACTATGATTGCTGTTACATTGTATTTGGTTTACTTGCTAGTCAACTGTTCCCTCAGGCAGTGATTATTGTCAAGTCAATAAAAACATCACTGTTAAATAGGAGACAACGGTAACCGCTTTGCCTGCAGGATACGGAATTGTGAAAGAAGAATAAGTTAAGGTCACCCAGTGGGAGAGGGAGGTCTCCAATTAGTAATGTTATTTATTATTGTCATACTTAGGTTTAATTACTCTAGTTATCATATATTTTTCATGGCATCCATACTAATTACCAACGTAGAGTGTGTGCAGTTGAAAAGGTATCTTAACCAGTTGACATCCGCGGTGTTAAACCCCCTTCCCATCCAGGCCATTTTTCAGTATTCAGCGCTGCGGTACTTTGACTGACATTTATTCCGTCATGCAGCGCTGTACTGAAATGAATTTTATACCCTTTTTTGGGGACAGATAGAGCTTTCTTTACTTTATTTAATTTTTATTTTGGGTAGAGATGTAATGATTGGAACCCCTGTCAGGTTTTTTTTTATTACCCAAGTGGTCAAAATTATAAACCAAAAATAAAAGATATGATGTTCTGTAACATGGTATGCATGAGATACATTAAACCATGCTTCTCATTGTTGTAGTCTGGGTGCCTTAAAAGTCTGTCCTTTTGGTCTAAAATAAATGGGGGAAATAAAATGGGAAAACTTATTTCAAAACCTAAACACAGACCAGCTGTGGGATTGTTTTAAAAACACACTACATACTGCTACTTATATGGCTTAATAAAACTGTAAAACAACACGTCAAGGACAAGAGAGCGGCATTTATAAAATATAAGACAGAGGGGACGGCATTGGCGCTCCTTAACAACAAAGAATGTAACAAAAAATGCAAACTAGAAATCCGGGCAGCTAAAACTGAGTGCGAAAAGCATATCGCCGCAGATAGTAAAAAGAACCCCAAAAAATGTTACCAATATATTAACAGTAAAAAGTAACAGGAGAAAGGAGCAGATAGGCCCAATAAAGGATGAAAGTGGGTAGTCACAAAGATGGACTAATGTCTTTATTCAATCTCAAATACTATGTAACTATGTAACTATGAAATATATGGGGATGTGGTAGCCACTGAGCCGATGGAAAAGTTATAATATAGCTAACAGTATACATAGACCCCAAAGAGAGGGTGACTCTTCCCAGGTGTATCCCTGCTGGGAAGATTCACCCTCTCTATGGGGTCTATATATTGTTAGCTAAACAATCCTGGAGTTCTTCTTTAAGCTACCCAGGCTACAACAATGCATTTTGCTACCAAGTAATGTACAAAAATGTATTCACAATAGATAAAATACATAGACTTCAACATTCTAAAACCTTTATATTAGATTACTCCATCATTTTATACTAAACACAGCCTCAGAAAATAACTCTCCCCTACCATTGCCCAATGATTTCCTGCTTCTCATTTATTCCATGTTACAGAACATAATATAATTTCCTTTTGGTTTACAGATAGAAATATTCTCCCCGATTACGTAAGTGGTCAAAATTTTAGGAAATTATGTGATGTTCTGTAACATGGTATAAATGAGAAGTATGAAAACATGCTTCTCAGAGTTGTAGCCTGGCTGCCTTAAAAGTCTGTCCCTTTGGTCTAAAATAAATGAAATATATGGGCATGTGGTACCCACTGAGCCAACCGAAAAGTTATAATATAACTAACATTTAGAGACCCCATAGAGAAGGTGAATCTTCCCAGCAGGGATACACTTGGGAAGAGTCACCCTCTCTATGGGGTCTTTTTATACTGTTAGCTATATTATAGCTTTTACTTTGGCTCATCCCCATATATTTCATTTATTTTAGACCAATTTATTTTGCCTAACCCGAAGGCAAAAGTTGTTTTTAGATTTGCAAAAGGGATAAGGGTTAGAACCCTTTGCCAGGTTTTTATTGCTGTCAGAAACCACCTGCTACTGCGTGGGGTCCAGTTTTCCATACTGCGGGTAAATGGGCACTTGCGCGCATGTGTGCGCCACGGAACCGCCGCGCAAAAGTGTGCCAAACGGCACACAGGAAATTATGCTGCTTCCTGATGGATCTGCCTATTTAAAGCCAGCCTACCTGACTCCAATTTGCTGGATTGTCTTGTCCGGATTATCCTTGACCTTGTTGATTGCTGTCTGCCCCTGACCTTCTGCTTGCTCACTGGATCTACCTCTGTCTCCTGCCTTTGTACCTTGCTGCCCGACTGGATTGACCCCTGGCTTGTTTGACCTCGATTTGGAGCCTGCTCTGCATTCTGCTGCCTGCCTGGTTTTGACTACAGCTCAGCCTGACCCGATCCGTGGCCGGAAGTCACGGTGTGGTCACCACTGGCACCTGTGCCACTCGCTGTCCACTCTGACTCTCTTCCCAACTCCAGAGTCTTTGGGATACGAGGTGCAAGGGAAGCCTCCTCCCTACATTCGGTCACCACCCAGGTACATGACACTGTCTTTGTCATTGTTAGGGAGGGTCACTGTACCTAATTGCCCTGATCACCAATGTCACATGGGAATAAATCCAAAATCGAGTTGCCACTTGAACCGAAATATAGGGGAAATCTTCCTATAGGCACACTTGGTCCTATGACAACTATCTTACAGAGTAACCTCATACTGGAAAGATATCATCTCACTTCCTGTTGAGTCTACAGGACAGGAAGTGAAGGGAAATCTACTTAAGACACAGATGGCAAAACTATTTGGCTTTAGATATACTTTAAAGTGACACTAAACTCAGAAGTTAAATCTTAAAAATGCATTTAGGTACCTATTACAAAATGTGGCTTATTTGTGTACCACTCAGCTGTAGATCCTCAAAGTTCGCTCCCATGATGGACTACAATCTCAATACAAATTAATAAACTAAACATGAGATTATAGTCCATCACAGAAGTGAGCTTGGAGCGGTGACTACTTTACAACACACACAGGGACCATGGGGAACAAAAGTAGCCACCCTCCAGAAGGAAGGACAGTCTCAGCACCAATTTAGAGATGATTTGAGGATCTACAGCCGAGTGATACACAATTAAGATACATTTTTGTTAATAGTTAAGGTACTTGAATGCATTTTTAAGATTTAACTCTTGAGTTCAGTGTCACTTCAAGGGGTATATTTATAAAACAATATAAATCGCCAAACGTTCACTGCAGGTGAATCTTCCAGGTACATGCATTTTCAATGACAGTGATTCATTCACCATTAGTGAATGTTTGGTAAAAATCACATTCACTGCTTTATAAATATGCCCCTAAGAGTCTTTGTTGTGATCTTTTTGGCCCTTTTAGAATGAATTACTTTATATTACAAGCAGCTAGGGAGGTTAGTGAGTACTTGTTTTAAAAACATTTTACTACTTGTTAGGAATAAGTAAATAGTGTGGCCACGGGTGCACTTTAAACTATTTTTTAACTGGATTGCAGCATGGTTTTGAATATGTCCTTTGTGCTCAACGTTTTGACAAAGTGATGGCATGCACCAATTAGTATGAGTACATGCACCACCAGTAATATGTTTTTGAAGACACCGGGTAGGGCTGTGGTGTAGTAGAAAAATACGCCTGTCATATAATCAAGAATGAGACAGGATAATGACATTGGTTCAGCTCACGGGCAATCCTCCCCAGTCATCAAGCACATTATGTTTTTCCAATACATTTTCTTCTATCGGGTCTGGAAGATAATATTTTATGAATTGCTAACACAAATGTCAACAAGACACCTGGGAGAGGTTTGTGTGCTTCTGCTCTCCCTAGTCACGTTCTGATTGAGTTAGATAAGCTTCTACACTGTAATTGATGCTGAAGATTATAAATCAATTAATTAACTGAACCCTGGTTAATTCAGTGACACCGTGAGTGAGAAAAACCTGAGAAGACGAATGTCTCTTGGGTGAAAGATGTTGATGGTAGTATGGGTGTTTTGCAATGACAAAGATTTTATTTTTCTAATTCTACTAAAATGTTAATAGTTTTAATGAGAAAATCCTATATATTTTAAAGAGCACCTCCGTGCAACAAATTAAATTGATAATACAGTCAAAAGATTTGTAAGCTATTTTAAATGCTGATTAAATCACTTAAAATGGATGTTGATTCCTGATGTTTAACTGCAGAATCAGCTGGTCCGGTAAGCACTGGCTCTGATATGCTGTTTTAGGATGACTACTTGCCCTTGCAGGATCCTATGGAGCCACCCTTGTGTGTGCTAGTAAGGTGTAAGTGTCTCCACAAACACACAGGCATGGCAAGGAAAGACACACACCTTCCTCCTGCTCCCCACACCTCCCTCTTCCTTCTCTAAGCTAGTAGATGGGCAGCTGTAGGAGACTGTGGTTTCCCTTGTTACCTTGTACTGGACAGGTAGTGGAGCTGAGGGAGTTGGAGCTGTTTGCAAACATGGCGACTGTAAGTGCTTGGGCAAAAATGTAAAGAAATACTTAACTGGCCAATGTATGTTTGTTTGATCTGGATTAATATTGAACAAATGTTTGAGAGTATAACACTACTTTAAGTCAATTAGAAAGCTAGTACTGCTGTACTAGGAACAATATAGCAAATCTAAAGTCCAAAAAAAGCCAATGTACCCCAACTAAGACCCTAAACACATTGGTTGATTTTGGCTTGCAAACACTATTCTAAAGAGTATTAGATCCAGGAAGCCTTTACAACAGATTTAAAAAGCTTTTGACAGCTTTCTGTAGGACTTTAACACTTTACGGCTTCAGTGTGTGGGTGCGGCTGGTGAATGCAGCGCGTAGGGAGTGCAATCGCTAACTCTAAACACGTTTTTATCAGTTTTTTCTGCAATCTTTTAGCAAGCTTCAAGCACTGCTGAAGCTAAAGCACCACTTTAGGTTGCTTCATATCTCACTTCTAACAATGGTTTTAGTTTAATAAGAATCCAGTGCAGACATGTTTATCAGGCTTTTGACATGGCTTCTATTGGGGATGCACCAATACCGATACTAGTATCACAAGTGACGAGGGAGCATGGAGCCGGGTTCCCGACAAATCAGGAAGCCGCGCAGTGTGTAATGACTTGCTGCCCAGCTTCCTGATTGGTCGGGAAGCTGGCAATCAGGAAGTCGGGTGCCTTGTCATTACACGGCACCCGGCTTCCTGATTGGCCAGAAAACCGGCTCCATGCTTTCTCGTCCCGGCTAATCAGGAAGCCAGGTGGCGAGTCATTACACGCCTCCTGGCTTCCTTAATGGGACTTCCAGTATCAGTATTCGATATCGGCGAGTACCAAAAAAATATATATTGGTACTCGTACTCGATACCGAAATACCAGTATCGGTGCATCCCTAGCTTCTATACCATGGGCGCTCACAATTTTTCGTCTGAAGTTCTACTTTTCAAATGACGAGCTCAATAAGATCTACCATAAAAAAAACACCTACGTTCAGGGGCGAGAGGGGGCGTGGCACCGCAATGGAGAGAGGTGTCCTGCCCCTTTCCATCTGCTGCGTCTGACACATTCAGCCAGCAGCTGCACGAGCACCGTGGGAGCATAGCCGTAGCCAGCTCCTTTTGCGCCCGAGGCAAGAAAAAACGTGCCCCTTCCCCAACAGGCATGTGATGTCACCCAGCGCCCTGCCTCCAGGATTTTTTTTCTTTTTTACTATTTTTTCTTTTATTTTTATTATTTCTTTTTCATTCTTTAAAATGTTTTTTATTTAATTTTTTTTTACTCTTGGGGAGGGGGGGGGGGGGGGGGTTTGGGGAAATTTTAGGGGGT
>NW_017306377.1:1425335-1463339 GCF_000935625.1 Nanorana parkeri
CCCCCCCCCCCCCCCCCGGCGCCGCCGGCTGCAGCGGTTCCTTCACTTCTTCTTGGATCCCCGCTGCATACAGATGGAGAGAGCAGCGGACAGAAGCGTTTGTGTACCTAGGTACCACTGTATACTGTACCTAGTACCACATATAGGTCCATCTCCAGTGGGGTGGCATTATATAATATAACTTACAACACGTGAAGGGTTAAAAAACGATTTGCTCTAAACTGGAAAACATTTCTGTCACCTTGAACTTTTCTGTTTTTCTGTTTATTTTCTCAAGATTTCAATTCTAATCCATTTGACATGTGAATATAAAGTACAGGTCGCAGACATTCCAACATCACCCTCCCTTTCAGAGAGAGAGAGGATGATTAAAAAACAGTTTTTATTTGATAGGTATACATACAAATCACAAAGGGTTCAGATACAATATGTTCTAAACTGGGAAACCTTGCTGTCATGCACAACTTTCTGTTTATTTTCTCAAGATTTCAATTCTAAGCCATTTGACATCTGAATATAAAGCACATTCCCCTATCAACATCCCTTTCAGAGAGTGGATTATGAAAACAAGCTTTTATTTCATCTTGATACACACACTGCTACGCACGCATAGAGCCAATGAATCGTTGACTATTGAGCAGCGAACGCTATGGGTATTCACTTTGAGGGCATCTCCAAACAGGTGGCCTTGTGGATTTGTCATGGTTTATACCAGAAGCAAACCATCACTTCCTGACGAAGCCCCAATACGCGAGGGGCAAAACGCGTAGACGCAGCTCTACCTTGTTTGAATGTCGGGTTGGACGACCACGGCTATCTTTACTTTATGGTTTAACTCATCGATACAAAAGCGGACTATCGTACTCAGGACAAACCCAAAAGATTTCCAGACCGAAGCAAAAAAGTGCCTACGACAAAGAGAGCTCTCTGCTATATGGATACGATGTGACTATATTTAGAGAAAGTTACATAGTTGCCACGGACAAACAACTCACGTGAGTAAAGTTTTTTTAGATACACTGGAGTGTTTGTTTCATCCACACTACAACATGTAACCTTTGTTACTTACATTACATCACCCTCCGGTGACATCGCTGTTAACAACGTCAAATTGCAGTTATCAGGATTAATCACTGCCATTAAAATACAGACCTCTAAACGGTTGATGTGCCCCGTGAGACGTGAATGATGTTATATCTCTCTAGAAACCATACTGGACTTAACATTAAGTATAGGATCCCGTACCCACTTCTAACACCGGTTCTGAACAAAAATACAGAAATGTTCCTAACTAACATATTTGCACCAAAGATTTGAGGACCAGTGCTACAGAGAAGTTATGAGCACGGACAGTTACCCTATGCTGGTTTCCATATACTGAGAGACAATCAATCTGCCTTTTCTGAACTGAACTGTTACAAAGTGCGCAACTTCCTACATCCTTCATTAATTTTTCCTTTTTGTTCTGTGGCATTACTTTTTTATTATCGGGTTTTGTTACTGAGAAATGCAATTTCTGACCAGATGGTCCTTCATTAGTCTGACTGTGTTGTTTCTGATGAGATACATTTATACTACATGTGGTTAACCCTTCCAACCAGAGTACGTATGAAGTCTGCAGACAATGTGTGTTAATTTTAACTTGTTAGTAGTGAATTGATGATGGTGTTCACATTCCTTCCTTTTGATATTTTTGTACCAATAAATACCTTTTAACGAAATCACGCATAATCTTGTCCGTCCCGTTCCATCAATGACCGCTTGATCTGGCCACTCCTTTTCTGGCTAGGTCTCCCCCTTTTTGTTTTGCAAACCATAGTAGACTGCATACAAGATGAATAGTAAGGATAGTAAAGAAGCACAATTAAGAAAAAAAACACCTATTGCCTATTGAAAAGTGAATAAGATTTAATTTAATGCCTAACACACAGCCTCTTCCTTTCTTAAGATTGTGGGAGATAAGAGATACAGGGTCCACCTAAGCGTAGATGTGGCATCTACATTACAATAACCTCTTGATTAAAGCTCAGCTCCATAAAACAGTTTTACATAGTGGTAAGGGGTTAAAAGGTATTTTATTGCTCTCTTTGCCACCACTAGGGAGTTTCATCCATTGGGTTTTATATGCCTGACATTTTGGTAGTTGTATTGGGTGACACTGGAGAGATGAGAAAGCAACTCTTTATGGTGGTCTTTTTGTTTGTTGTAAAGATATATTTTTGAAGGTTGACCAATCCAAAGAGGGATTTGTCTGGGTGGGGACTGTCAGAATGTAAGGTTTAAATAGGTAAGTGAGGATTGCCAGAAATGGAGTCAGAAGTAAAATTGTACAGTGCCACAATGTAGTTCAGCTAAATCTAAGCTAAAGGAGGAGCAAGAGAAACAGAGCCACTAGATGCAGGCTCAGCAGCCCTGAAGAAAAGGGTGCTCTTAAGCTCTGAAACGCATTCAACCTATTCCTTATTGTTATCAATAAACCTTTATCATTATGTTACTTTGAAGGCTTGATTCTGACTCTGATTTTTGGTGCTCCTCACCTGTCTATCTAGAAATTTTACATGCTGTCCATGCCCCTGTTGAGGACATTTCCCCTTACTTATTATTCTGTCTGTCACGCTTCACCTGGACAAGAAATGGAAGGAAAATCACCTTGTTTGGCATAAGCAGTCTCACCCGTTCTCATTCTCTCAGGATTCTGAGAGATATAAGAGATACAGGGTCCACCTCAGCGTAGATGAGGCATGGGTTTTATATGCCTGACATTTTGGTAGATGTATTAGGTGTCACTAAAGAGTAAAAAAATAGGTGAGAAGTTCCAGACATAGAGTCAGAGGCAAAAATTTACAGTGGCTCAATGTAGTTCAGCTAAAGCTAAGCTATAGAAGGAAGGCGAGGAACAGAGCCACTAGGTGCAGGCTCCGAAACCCTTAAGATGGTGCTCTTAAGCTCTGAAATGCATTGGCTCTATTCCTAATTGTTATCAATAAACTGTCATCATTATGTTACTTTGAAGGCTTGACTGACTATTTTTAGTGCTCCTCACTTGACTATCTAGAATTTGTTTTATGCTGTCCATGTCCCATTTGAGGAGATTTCCCCTTACCAATTATGCTGTCTAATAGCCGTCACCTGGACAGGAAGTGGAGGGAAAATCCCCCGGATGGGGGCATAGACAGTCTAACCCTTCTTCACTCTACTAGAACATGTATTGTTTTTGTTATGCATGTCCTTGCTGGGATCATATAGACAGGAAATTAGGGGAAATCTCCCAAAAGGAGCTGGAGACAACAATAAAAAGTTGACACAGTTTGTAACCCCTTGCTAATCTAGGTGGTCACTTCTTCAGCTAAGATAGAATTATTTATGAAGGGCAAAATTCATAGCTGGAATAATTTTTCTTGCAATTGGGCAGCTTTATCTGCTGTAAAGTGAACCTGTAATAACACCAACAACGCCTCAGTGCTGCTGCTTCCCCGATCCTCAAAGCATCCCTTTTAAAATTATATGCAAATACTGACTTTCTGAAAGCATTTGTATTGCGTTAGTCAAGCCCCTTCCCCATGTGACAACTTTCAGCCTAAAAAGAGATTGTTCAGGCATTGAATATTGCCGGGAGAAGTGTGTATATACTGTATGTCCTATACCCAGGAGTTTTCCAAGGAGGGTGGGGGTGCTGCAGATAATTTGCTTTAGCTTTAGCTTTGCTAATACGATTTGGTGATAGGTTTCCTTTGCTGGCATGATACATTTTATCTGCCCGGCATGCAGTTACATGTTATATTTGTTTTTTAATTAAAGACTTATTTTTGTTCCCTTGTGTACGCTAATTGCAAGTTTTTCCAAATCTGTTTTTTTTCATCCTAAATCTGCCTTCATTCCAGTCTCTGAGGGCACCAAGATAATATACTGTGTGCTCCATTACTGATGACAGTTTATGCAAGAGGGAATTCTACATCAAGCACACAAAGATGTCTTTTTATGTGTCTGGAGGGGGCTTGGTGGCTGTTCTGTGTCTTTTGTTAAATATTGTACTACAGGCTTTTGTTTCTGTTCGCATTTTCTTAGAAGTAGAATCTTATACCTCACAGACTAAAACCTTGAAGTACTGAATGACTAGGGAGATGCGTAGACATAAACTGACTGTCATGCAATCCTGCCAATTTCAGCAAATTGGACAATGACTGGGAAGTGTATCGGTATCCTCAGATTGGAGCAGACAGCCCCAGGCTGACGGGCTACATTTCAGCAAAGAAAAAACTGATAGCATACTCATTTGTGTAATATGTTCTAATTTAAAAAGAAATAGTGTTTTGATTGTGATTCCAAGGAGGTGGTTTGAGTCCCAATTTCTAGGGTGGTGCATACCTCTGGTGGAGGGAGTTCAGTTCTGGAGAAGCACTGCTTTCTGAATGGACCATGCAGCAAAAGTCAGAAGGATGTTATGTGAGCTAGACAACTGTTGATGGTTGAAGAATGTAGTGTTGAAGGCTGAGTCACAATAAAACACCATGTTCAGTAGGCTGGCAATGTGTCGGAATATCCTTGATGATGGATGGCAGAAGATGGACCGTTCTGGAGATCTGGGTATCCGACCTTGATAGTGTGTGATAAATCTTGAGAGCACTGTGTACCATCACTTCTGAGTATTACAGAGACAAAATTGCATCTGTTTGTATCCATAACCTTCAGTCTAGCATGGACTCTACTCTTTGAATTTCCTTGCTTAAAGCCTGTCACTCCATTAGGATATCAGTAGAAGAATTTGTCACAGCCTAAAATGTACAGTATGTGCTACAGGAGCATTATATATACTACTGGTTCATGCTGTTCTTCAGCAAGCTGTGAGTAAAGGGACGTACACAGGTCTTGTCAGCCATTATAATTGAGCAAGGTTTGGAGGCTAGAAGTAACATGTAGATGTTTCTTCCTACTCCAACCACATCATATCCTGGCCCCATTGTTCACTACTTTGGCTACCTAAAGCAAGAGTGGCACCAGTAATAGAGTTTGCCCTTATGTCCAGGCCTTTGGGCCATTTGCAACTGGGCACCTGCCATTAATGAAGTTGCAGTTCCCAGTCCTGACACATGAGGGAGCTGGCCTTCCACTCGGTAACATGTAAGACAAGCCCATGGCACTGTCTGCTGTTCTGTAAAGAACACAGTCTGGTGTCTGAAAACCCAGCATTAACACTGCATTTTAGTATTGCTCCAGCAACCAGCATTGTATGTATTTTTCATAAGTGTTGCTGAATTATTAAAAAGAAGAATTCTGGCAAGAAAGCTCATAGAATTTATTGATCCTTGCTTTGAAGGGCGATTAAAGGGTTAACTCACCGTTGCAATTAAATGCACTATACAGTCAAGGGTGCCCTGTGGTTTTAAAAACACTGTGTAGCTTTAAAATGTGTAGTTTTTTATTCAGTTGCAAAACCTGTAGGCCTATTGGAGCTTACCCACAGCCTGGCTGAAAGACCACGACTGAGAGCGATCACCACGTGTGATCTGGAACTCCCCGCACATTGCGTGCACCCCCAGCATCACTGGAAGAAGCTCTCTCCCTCTTTCAGGACCTATGCATGCGCAGTGTGCTCTTCTTCCCTTTCGCAGCAGTGCTGAGCTCAGGCGATGTGGTGAGAGAGGGTGCACTGCACATGTGCAGGTCTTGAAAGAGGAATAGTGCTAATTCCAGTAATGCTGGGGATGCACTTAATGTACAGGTCATCCCAGATCACAGGCAGGACAGCCCTAATCGTTCCCAGCCCGGGTTGTGGGTAAACTGCAATGTATTCACTAAGTAACTCAGAAATTTAGTAATGACTAACCTGATTCAGAAGACACCAAAAACTGGTGGCTTCTGAATCAGGTTACCAAATATTGTGGAACTCATATTCCTATAGGCAGATATCACATTTATTGGCTGCACAAAAGGTACATTTCTTATTTTTGCACAGGTATGAGTGCCTTTTGCATACATATTTTTGAATAATATTAGTATCTCTCTGACATAAATCAACAGTTTTGTGATATGTTATGTATTTTAAATCCTACCTCCAGCAAAAGGTTTTATTGCTGTCTGAGTCTTAATTGGGTGATTAACCCTCGCTTACTGTTCTGCCTGACACCCACCAAATAGACGGGAAGCAAAGAGAAACCTCGCAAATAGAGACACAGACAACAATCAAAAGGGTTATAGAGGATGTAACCCTTTCACATGCTGTCCAAGTCTAATAAAAAAAAAAAGTTTTGGCTGGAGTAGGGCTTTACCCCACATTTCACTCAAGATGTCACAATGTGACAGAAAGAAAATGTTGCTTTATTGGTGTATAATAGTAATACTGTGCAAAAAAAAAATTGCCTATGCTGCCAAGTATACATCTTCTTATCATGTATTGGGCTCAATCCTTGAGATGGATCAAACAATAGGAGTGGTCCATCCAATACACCCTGACATTCTTCTCCATGCACAGGACATAATGGAATGCCACATGTGTGACTTCTTTATATACAGTATGTAACAAAATACTTGTAGATTTGTTAGTAAAAACACTGACCTGGAAGTCCTTTCGTTGAGATGGACTGACATTTGAAGCTTTTCTTGTTCTACAAGAGACTGGAAGACCAAAGAAATATGGTTCAGTGAACCTTACTCATAGCTTTATCTTTGACAGTCAAATGACAATATAGTTTGACATATTACTGCAAGTGGTCCCTTTGCTGTGGTCACACCAGTAGTTGATTATAGAGGTAATGTATGTGGATTATAGAGGTTCATTCATGACACCCTTTAAAATCTTGCAAAAAAACAATGTAAAATGTAAAAAACATAAATGTAAAAGAATGGCGTGTGGTTCCCCCCACAGTATATACCACACCGTTATCCTAGATGGGGGTCTAGTATGGATTTTAAGGGGGGAAACCTAAAAAGAACAAAGGCCTGGAGTTCTACCCTTCACATCAGAATACCCCCTTCAGATCAGGAACCGCCTTGACATCAGAGTCCTCAGCTCTCTCTTTCCATCAGAGTCCTACCTTATACTTTTAACCACAGTGAGAATGCAGCAATTGGCAGAGGACAGAAGGCAGAGCAGGTCTGCACAGGAATGGACTTCTATCCTCTTCTGAATGCTGGAGGTCCTGAATGCAGCCAGCCCTGCATTAGTGTAATGAATTTTCAAGGTACTGGTGGCCAGCTCTCCTACACCATGAGAATGCATGACACTGTGTGAAAATATAAGGGCACCCCTGACAAAGCCAGAGGGTGCCTCAGGCTACCCTGGTTGAGAAATGGTGTTTTACCCATATTATAAATTATTATTGCAGTGCTTACCTTAAAGAGACCCTGTCGAGTTGAAGAAAAAACATTCTTTAATTTCTGCTACAATGGTTGCCATTGGCTTCAAGACACTGGTGTCTTGGTTACATGTGAGATCATCAAGAGGGAATGTATGCATGACCCAGAGGTCTACATTAATGCCCTAGGGTAAAAAATGCTGCATGCATACTTGTGTGCCAGCAAACATTAATTGATAGCATTATAGAGGTAGGTGATTTTTATAGCATGCAAAGACATATAAGCAGCAGGTATACAGGTGGCATGGAAAGTCAAAATGGAAGTCCAAGTCTAAGGGAAATATAATAAACATTGCAATAGTCAATCATCTTTTCTAAATCTACTTAGTATTTTCCCATCTTCTAGTCATCATCTATTACATCCCATCCCAGTAATATAAAGAAAGAAAAGCTGTTTTTTGAGTTGGAAAGTTTACAGAGATTGGGGCCATTTAGAGCTTTTCTGCTATTTACTATGAGAACAATCATTCATTTCCAGGATAGACTTGCAGCCAGTATAAACAGTACATGTGTTTTTGTAACGAGTGACCCATTATTCACTAGAAATCCTCAGAAAGACATTCAGAGCTAATTACTCTCTAGTGATTAGATGGCTTTAGCTGAGCATAAAAATACTGAACAGGATTGGTAGACCTTTCACACTAGTATTAAATGGGTAATGTATAAATACCCAACAGTAAAAGCCTAGCACATAAGGAAAGCAAAAATAAGTAAATAAATAAATATATATCTTCGACCTGGTAGGGCCATGGGAATCCTGTAAAACATTGTAGCAGCCGCAGATACTACAGTGCTTTAAAGCCATCTACCGGGTCCTGTGTGTATGCTGCTATGCTGAAAACACTAGCTTGGCAAAGCAGACATTCAGCGAATGCCTAGTATTTTTTATGAATGAATACTAGGAGTTCTCCGATTAGATGCCACTGCCCCTGGCAGTGGTGTCCCTAGCCTTTTTGAGGTGGGGTATTGTAGTTTTGGTGTACACAATCAGAGCAGCAGGAGGTGGGGAAAGGAGACAGGGCCCCCGGACACAAGAATGATACCGCCCTCTGCAGGCTCTGCATCTCCCTGCCTGGCTCTTAGCAACCTGGGATGCTCTGGTTGGCGTCCTGCTCAGCTCCTGGCAACCAGCGATATAACTGGTTGCCAGGAGCTGGGTGGGATGCCGGCCAGAGCATCTTAGGTTGCTAAGAGCTGGGCAGGGAAAGGCCCGGAAAGTTGGCGGCAGACACACTGCAAACATTGGGTAGCAGAGTGGCAATGCTGCTCTGGCCTCCCTCCCACCTCATTAAAAGGAGGCCCTGGTCCAATAAGAGAACACCTACTATTAGGGTCCCTTCATCAGGGCAACATAGTGACAATCAATACAACACGAAAGCCCACATACAGTATATGGGCGTGAGGTTTGAGGTGTATATATGTGAGCTTTTGAGTTGTATTGATTGTCACTATGTTGCCCTGATGAACGGACCCTGTGTAGCTTTGAAATGTTGGCTATGTGACGTTTTATTTGAATAAATGAACATCAGGATTTGAACGTCATCTTCTGAGTGCTGGTGGTCCTCATTTTGTATGGAGTAATGTTATATCATACTGTATATAAATTGAGTGAATATTCTGATCTCTGCACAGCTGCAATTGTTCAAGAACAGCATTAACACTGACTAAACCCATGTGTTGTGTGAATTTGCCCACCAAAGTCAATAGCCACCTGAATCTCACCCCTCTAACATGAAATATAGCCCTGTGACAGGCAGAAAAGGTTTTCTATTCGCAAACATATTCAGCATACAGGAAATGTTTTGTTTGCTTAGTTAATATCATTTGACTTTGGCAAGGTGAAATACAGTTGAAGAGGTGAGGGGGCATTTTCTGCAGGAAGCGCAATGTACATTTTCTTATGGCTACAGGTCACAGAGATTAGAACTCTGATGTAATTACGCTCGTCAACCCATAACAGGGAGTTCTGGTCCCACAAGTAGTGATGTCACTGAATAGCAGCAATGTGAACATTAGACACGCTAAGTTATATAATTCAAGTTAAATTAGATAATTGGCTGTGCCTCAACAGGGGACCCAATGGGGCTCTTGGTTAAGTCAATTTTTTTTTTGCAGATTTTGTATCAAGTGAACTCAGAGCTTGCTGATTAAATGACTGATATAGAAAGCTCTTCGCAGAGGTTACTGTACAAGCTTTAATACAGACTAGAAAATGTGTGCATTCTAGAACAGGGATATTACAAAAGCAATGCTGAAGTGTTTAAGTGGGTAGATTTTGCAGGAGAGAATTGTGAAGGGTATAATGGAGGGGGGGAGGCGTATGTACAGGAGAGGAATGTGGAGGGTATGATGGTGGGCAGTATGTACAGGAGAAGAGTGTGTAGGGTCAGGGCCGGATTAAGAGTATCATGGGCCTGGTGCTGTCGATTGGGCGAACAGAGGCGGCTCTCTAATTAGGTGGCTGCTCGCTCCTGTAGCCTCCTCGCTGGTTACAGAGATGCTGGCCTCTGGTTGATTGAGTTCAGCCTGGCCAGCCCAGATTGCCATTGGGCATACCAAGGTGATCCGGGCTAGCTGGGCCTATTTTCAGTGGTGGGCCTGGAGCTGGCGCTCTAGTAGCCCCTATGTTAATCTGGCCCTGTGTAAGGTACAATGGGGGGGCAGTATGTACAGAAGAGGAGTGTGGAGGGCACAATGGCAGGCAGTATGTACAGGAGAGGAGTATGGAGGGTATGATGGAGGGCAGAATGTACAGGATAGGAGTGTTGAGGGTATGATGGCGTGCAGTATGTACAGGAGAGGAGTGTGGATGGTACGATGGGGGCAGTATTACAGGAGAGGAGTGTGGAGGGGAATATTGCTGGCAGTACGTACAGAAGAGGAGTGTATAGGGTTTGATGGCGGGCACTATGTACAGGAAAGGAGTGTGGATGGTACGATGGGGGGCAGTATGTACAGAAGAGGAGTGTGTAGGGTATGATGGCGGGCACTATGTGTAGGAGGGAAGTGCAGGGGGTATGATGCTGGTTATGCCTCCACTGCCATCTTTAGCAATTATACTAATTACCCCTCAGGATCCCTCCAATGTTATCTGTCAACTACACTGACACGCTGAATTTTTCTGATAAAGGAGTCTGAATAAAATAGAATCTGGACTTCATACATTCCGCGCTTGACTCTTTCCTCTTTGCACATCCATTGTCTACTCAACCACAACGAAGATGTCATTGTTAAATTCGATCTAAACCCTAGTTGGATAGGATGATCTTTAGTTTGCAAAAACACAATGAGGAAAATGTATCAAAACTGGAGCAGACAAAATCTGGAGCTAGCTATCAATCAGCTTCTCTCTTCAGTTTGTTCAGTTAGGATTTGAAAATGAAATAGAGAAGCTGATTGGTTGCCATGCACAGCTGCTCCAGATTTTGTCTGCTCCAGTTTTGATAATTTCCCCTTTTTGTATCATAAACAGTTTTAATGCTTTTCTCTTAAAATGCAGATGCTGCCGATCTCCCAGAGGCTCTTTCACCAATTTCCTGTCTACATGCACTCACATCAGCATGGGCACACCACAGGTTCACTTTAAGGTAAGAACATGCGTACTAAACTTAGCCCGAGCAGTTTTAAAATAGATTAGTCAACTCTTAAAAGGTCAAAAAGCTGCATTTCATCTTCTTGAATGTAAATATGTTTTGTTCAAACACATAATGAAAGAGCTTCCTTTTTGTTCCCAATGTAACAGCTGCGGTTCTATCAGTTCCAGAGCAGCCAAAACCCAGCAAATGTTCGGAATACTTCATAATGCTGCAAGTTAAAAACAAACTTTCCACACTCTGCTTGTTCTGTTCCTTTTAAAGACCTGCGGTGTGATGGCTTGCTGTGGCTAGATGGGAATAAGGAGCCCCTTTCTCTGCACACAGCAGAGCTGCAGCTTTTTATAGACCTAATCCGCCAGACTATATTCATGCCTTTTCTAATGAAAATGTGCATGTTCTCTGGTACATTTCCAGTCATATTGTCAACAGCAAACCAGTTTCATGGCTTCTACAAGTACTTGCAAACGTATGCAATGGAGGCCTCTGCTTTTATTTAAAAATTTAAAGCAGGTTTAAAGTATGTTTAAGGGCCAGTTCACACCCTATCCAGTGCGTTCCGGCACAGTTCCAGATTGCACTGCACCGGAACACGGGTATTGCTGTAGAATGAGTTCTGGTGTGGGTGAGGGCACTGTCTGCGGTGCCTTTGACATGAACGGCTCCACCACGCCCCCTCCTGCCCTAGAACGTGGGAGGCTTGGTTTATGCGATCCAGTGCGTTTCGGGTATGAACCGTGCCGGAACGCACTGGATATGGTGTGAACCGGCCCTAAAGGTTTGATATTTTTCCATAAGGGGTGTAAATGATATAGATCTTTGTTGCAGTGTTGGCATCCCTTGATTAGTAATGCACGAGAGAGAGGAAAAACCCCCCATCTCTGGCAGTGGAATGTCCCACGGCATCCTCACGTCTAGTCAATGGACTGCCTTAGACGTGATGATGTCTCAGGTCCTTAGACCACCAGAGCCCAGGTGAGAACAGACTGCGGGGAACGGTCTCTCGTGGTCTAAGGACTCGTGACATCATCACGTATGTGGCAGTCCATTGACTTGCACTAGACGTGAGGATGCCGTGGGACATTCCACAGCCAGAGTAGAGAGAGAGAGAGGTGAGCACTCACCACTACGTGATCGAGGATTGGGTGAGTTCATCTTCTTTATTTTAACCCTGGGTGGGCAAACCTCGGCCCTCCAGCTGCTGTGGAACTACAAATACCATGAGGCATTGCAAGATTCTCACAGTCACAGGCATGACTCCCAGGGATAGATGCATCATGGGAATTCTTTCACAATTCCCTACTCTATCCAAAAAGTAAAAAACTGCTTTAAATAAATATATATATACACCCATTTTTTTCTTCTTAGATATGTTTTATTTTATTTTTTGATTTTAGGTTATAAGGGACAGTCCATCTTTAAAAAAAAAAAATTAAATGCACAATTCTTCATAAAAGAAGAAAATGTGCCTCAGTACAGACATTCAGTAACATTGACGTGAGGAAGAATAAATGGACTAAGAGTGTGGTGATGACACTGCACCTGTATTCAGGGCAGGATTTACTCCCTATGCTGCCCCAATGCCAGGTTCCTTATCGCACACCCCTGTATGCAGGGTGCATACAAGTGATCTCCGCAAAATCGCCGAGATTACTTGTACAAAACAAGTGGCGGCTTCCCCACTGTGCATTTAGCTCTGCTTGCCCAAAGCAGGGTTAAATGTAGAAAACAACTACCCACCTGGGGCCTGGAATTGCATGTCCCGGGCATCAGGAGATAGGAATTCCACACCCCTGCTGCCCCTCTACTCCACGCTGCCCCGAGGCTGGGCCTCGGTTGGCCTTGTGGGAAATCCGGCCCTGCCTGTATTCCATGGAGAACTATAAGTTCCTGTGCTGTGGTGCCTGATCCCAGATCCACAGATCCTGTTAAAGAAGAGTTCCTGTAGAGACAACAGGAAGTGAAAGGGAAATATCTACAAAGAAATATCTGTAAAAAATAAGTCAAGGCAACTAGACTTGCTGTATTTTTCTTGAAGACGTTTCACCGGTCCTCCAACCAGCTTTCTCAATTCAGAAACGTCTTCAAGAAAAATACAGCAAGTCCAGTTGCCTTGATTTATTTTTTACACATATACCATGAACTGGATGATTGAGAACCTTCACAGACATATCTCCAAAGAAAGTAAATCGTCTTCAGGGGTGTCAAACTCAATTTAATCGTGGGCCGCATCAAACATTATGGTTGCCCTCAAGGGGCCTCTAAGACCATATAAATGTATCTAATCTTTATCATAATTGCCTCTGCATTCGATTATCACTGGTTTTAGTAATAACTTATTACCTATATCTGAAAGTAGAAGTCTAGGAAATGGCCTGGTGGTCCGGATTTGGCCCCTGGGCCTTGAGTTTGACACATGTGCCTTAGACGGTTGTCACCGGAACAAGTGTCCTCAATGCAAGATGCCCTCTCGGTTCTCGTTCTGGTGACAACTCAAAATTTTGGATTTTCTCTCAATTTTTCAACGGTCACCATGACCAATTGAGGGGTGAATCTCTCCTGTGGGGACACAGGCTGTAAAAATACCCTAATGGGATTGTAACCATTTCCTGCTTAGATACATTATAATGAGATCCCCTAAGGAAATATTGGACAAGTTTTTCTCTGTAGATGCAATGTGGGGCTCTCTCTCTTTCTGCCCTGTAGATGTCAGTGTTGCAGTTTCAGCTGAACTGTGGAGTTACAACATATGAAAGGATCCAGATAACAGACAAACATTGTCTGCGGGAGACCAAGAGCTGAGTCTCCTAATGGATCGGCTATAAAGAGAACCTGTCGCGTGTCAAGCAAGGTGCCAGAGACAGAGCCGAGTGAAGCAACATAGAATTTTCTTTATTTTTTTTTCTGTTTGTGAAACAATATAGAATCTGATTTTATATTCACGTTGTAATTAATGGCTGAGTAATTAAAGAGCTCCGGATAATAAAAACATTAACCCATGCAGTGGGCTCCCCCCAAACTGCAAGGGTTAACTGCTCGCTTTGGTCTGAAAAGTAAATATTTGTGTATCACGTTTGCCACTATGTTGTTTTTTTAGGTACTTTATCTAGATAGGTTTTAGGCTCCGTTCACACATAGGTGTAACGGGAACGCATGCCGCATTTCCCGTGTTTGGTGCGTGTCCCCATTGTTTTCAATGGATGCTGAATGCGTGCCAAATGCGGGAAAAGTCATGCATGTAGCAAATTCTGCAACGTGCATTCCGCATTTTTTTCTCCATGCACAAATGTGTAGAAAAAAAGCACATTTGCTCGGCTGAGTTTGTGCTGCCAACAACTAGTAATGGCACTGCAAGTGCAGTGCGTTCTTGGTGCGCGTTTTGTGAATGTGCATCAAAGCACGTGTCTTTGTGTGCATTTGATGCACGTTCCAGTTATGTCTGTGTGTGAACGGGGACTAAAGCATTTTAAAAATAAATCCTTGCAGTGCGGGGGGTAACTCGTATTGGTCTAGGGTGGAAAATAAAGAAAATACACTCACCCAATCCTCAGTCCTGTGCTGGTGACTGCTCACTAGTGATGGGCTTGGGCTTGTTCGCAGCTCCACGTGCCGGTCCGCAGCTGCAGAGATCGGGATATGTCTCAGTGCCTGTGATTGACGTTCAGTACGTGGAGCTGCGAACACGCCCGAGCCCATCACTACTGCTCACCTCTCTCCCCCTTCGCTCTGGTGATGCAATGCAACCAGTATACTAGGTGTTCTCTGATTGGACCGGGGGCCAGGGACATCCTTTTAATGAGGCAGCAGCCTCAGGGGGCATCTCTTTGGGTCACGTGGGGGGAGAGGCATGGCCGCTCTGCTGTACAATGTTTGTAGTGTACCTGCCACCAACTTTCTGGTCAGAGCATCCCAGGTTGCTAAGAGCTGGGCGGAGAGATGTTTAAGGGTCATACACATCTTAAAGCCCAGCGCTTAGCAACTTGGAAAGCTTTGGCCAGCGTCCCACCCAGCTCCCGGCAACCAGTGATGACACTGTTTGCCAAGAGATGGGTAGGATGCCAGCCAGAGCGTCCTGCTCAGGAGCCAGGTGGGACGCTGGCCAGAGCACCATTGGAAGCTTTGGCCTTCAAACATTGTGCCGTGCACCCCCCCCCACATGACCCAAAGAGATGTCCTGCTCAGCTCCTGGCAACCAGTGACATCACTGGTTGCCGGGAGTCGGGTGGGACGCTGACCAGAGCACCGTGGGACGCTCTGGCCTTCAAACATTGTGCCGTGCACCCCCCCCCCATGACCCAAAGAGATGTCCTGCTCAGGTCCTGGCAACCAGTGACATCATCAAACATTGTGCCGTGCACCCCCCCCCCATGACCCAAAGAGATGTCCTGCTCAGGTCCTGGCAACCAGTGACATCATCAAACATTGTGCCGTGCACCCCCCCCCCATGACCCAAAGAGATGTCCTGCTCAGGTCCTGGCAACCAGTGACATCATCAAACATTGTGCCGTGCACCCCCCCCCCATGACCCAAAGAGATGTCCTGCTCAGGTCCTGGCAACCAGTGACATCATCAAACATTGTGCCGTGCACCCCCCCCCCATGACCCAAAGAGATGTCCTGCTCAGGTCCTGGCAACCAGTGACATCATCAAACATTGTGCCGTGCACCCCCCCCCCATGACCCAAAGAGATGACACTTGAGGCAATAGCCTCAGGCTGCCTCATTATAAGGATGGCCCTGCTTACATTTGAACTTCAAGCAGAGACCACATTAATATTAAATCGATAAGATTATGATAGATTAAGGGAGTTTTCCCCTCACACGTTGTCCAGGTGACTCAGACAGGAGATGAGTAGCACATCTCCTCAAAGGGGACACAGGAAGAACATTTTGAACATTGCAGATCTGAACATTCTTCCTCATTTCAATCAAAACAAAAATAAAAGTTTGGCTGGGGCTGGCCTTTAAAAGCTAACTCCAGCCAAGACTGATAATGCAGATGTGGTTGGAATCTTCCTTGGTGACTCAAGTAGTAAGAATTCTCTACAGCAGTTTGTGTCTCCGTCCCCCTCCCACCCAGCCAGGACGATGGTATCACTCTGTCAGCTGGATTCCATAAGTATCTGTTTGTTCTATAATATGAAAAATATGGTGATATCATCACGGGGCTTCGGATTGGCCGCACCATTTACAAGGGGCTGAAAATTCTAGTGAGGAGATTTTGTAATCAGAATTCCAGAAGAAATCAGCCAGCACATAATCCAACTACCAAAAATATGAACAATCACTTTGGGGTGGTGGTGTCCTCTACAGTAACGTGATTAGGGGCTTTTATCTTCTCAGAAATAACACAGAAATGCAAAAAAAAAAACCCAAAGCAAGAAAGGAAGGAAGGGTATTTTTTTTTAAAGTGACACTGTCGCTAACACAAAGAAACAAACAGGAAGTGTAAAGGTGCCCATACGCGATCGTGTTTTCGTCCGATATTCGTAAGGTTGATGGGCAGTGTACAACCACAAATACTGTACAATCCATCGACTTTTGACTAACCAGCAGGTTAGAAAACTTCGGTCGATTGTACGATTTTCACAAAGGTTGTGGCATTTCCGTACGTCAAAATTTGTACGATTAACACTGCACATGCGCAGACGAAAATATGTGTGGCCGATTACCGCAATTAAAATCGTATGACGCTTCGATCATTGGATGAAAAGTGTTGTCCGATGATCGCAAGGTGTATGGGCAGCTTTAAGGTGGCCATACACTTTACAACCATCGCAAGACCTTAGTCTTGCGATGGTTGTAAAGTAATTAAAAAAACGTACGATCTGCCCATCTTGGACAGGCAGATCGTACTCTCGATCATCGCAGGCCGCCCCCCTGAGGGGCGGGCTTTCGATGACTGCAATGCTGAACGGGCAGTGTGCGCGTGCACACACCGGCCCATTCGGCATTTGTCTCCCGAGCACCGTCCAAACCAGCCGAAAATCATAGATTTTCGGCTAGTTTTCTAGCGTGCTCCCTAGACAAAAGACGTGCGACCGTACAGTAGAAACGGTCGCACGTCTTCGTTCACACTGCTCGATTCTCGTACGATCGCGGGATTTCCCGCGATTCTCGTACGAGAATCGAGCAGTGTATGGGCACCTTTAAAGAGACTAGGCATAATTATAAAACACAATTAGTCTCTATTACCTTCACCTCTCACATGAGCATTCAATAAATCTGATTACTAACACCAATGATATATATATGAAAAGACAGATACACCTCGTGCTCTATTTATAAAAAAATTGCTGAGCTAATCACTATGCAAATCTTTGTAAACAATCATTTTGCGCAAATAGAGGCAAAAACAAACGTTCTTAGTCTATTTTCTTTTTAGGTCAATCGTAATGTAATGTAATTTAATGCAAAGTAATGAAGTGTAATAGCACATTATGACCACTAGATGGAGCCGAGGAGCACAGAAAATACATATTGATTAAAGGAGAACTATGAGGTGAGTAAGTTACACTCATCCTCCTAGTTAGAGCCGACGTGTGACATTGAGACTGTCACACGTCGGCTCTATTGTATTGATCGGAAAGTGAGCAAACACATACCGCTGCTCGCTCACTTCCCAAACATCTCACTGCAGATAGCAGTGACTGTCAGTCACCGCTCCCTGCAGGGATCCCCCCTCTCCGATTATCCAGCGCCGAGTGGATGAACAGACAGGGCAAGGGGTGGGCACAGCAGGCTCTGCCTCTAGATAGGCAGAGCCCGCTGTCAATCAGCCAGTTGGGTGGATCTCAACAGTATTGTCGGGATCCGTCCTGGCTGTGGCACTCTCAGTATATAGCGAGCTATATACTGAGCTTTGGGTCACAGGAGGAGGTTAGTATATGTCCTCCCATGACCCTAAAGGGAACTATGTGATAAAAAGGTTACCCCATAGTTCTCTTTTAACTATGCTCCCAGGCTCCATCTAGTGGCCATAATTTGGTATTACATTAAATTTGACCTGAAAAGAATATATAATAAGGATGTTTGGTTATATCTCTATTTGCAGAGAACAAACAGACGGTGAATGGCTCTGCAAATTGTTTATATATATAGACCCCTTTCCCACAAAACAGGGCCCTGCACCCAAAGTAGAATGACTTAGTATCATGTGCAGAATTCAGCATTCAGGTGATTCTTAAATCGTATATAAGGCACACACGTTTTCCTTCCCAAGGTAAAGCTAAAAGCACATAGACAAGCAGGGCCAGATTAAGAGTATCATGGGCCTAGTGCTGTTGGTTGGTCGGTCAAGAAGTAACAGAGGTGGCTTTCTAATTAGACTGCCGCTGGCTCCTCCTCATGCGTTCTCGAGCCTTATATGCCTGATTGGATAGCCGCCGGTGCCTCTGCCTGATTGTGTTCAGTCCAGCCGCCTGGGTTGCCATTTGGCATACCGAGGCGATCCGGGCCAGCCGGGACTATATTCAGTGGTGGGCCTGGAGCTGGCGCTCCAGTAGCCCCTATATAATGGGTAGGCAACCTCAGCTCTCCAGATGTGCTGAAACTACAAATCCCATAAGGCATTGCAAGCCACATGCATGACTCCCAGAGGCTAGTAGCACGATGGAATTTGTAGTTTCAGCACAGCTGGAGAGCCAAGGTTGCCTACCCCTGCCCTATGTTAATCTGGCCCTGTAGAGAAGATGGCAATCCATATGATGTTGACAAACATATTTTGTCCCAAGCTGGGCATCGGATATTATAAAGACACGTAAATGAGATATTGATCCTTCCCATGTTCACATTCCTTGATTGGGTACATCAGAATTGTCATAGATGATGACGAAACAAACCAATGATGCACAATGTATCCAATTCTATTTATTCCCAGTCTGGAAATATTGATACAAACACAAGAACAAGACATTGATCCGCTTTATATTGGCAATCTTATCTACTTCCAATCTGGACGCATAAGGAATTGTCACTTTTGATGATAAGTCAACAAATCCCCTTGTGACCCACAATAATCCCGGTCCAAACGTTAAAGGTTCCGCTTTTGATAGCCAGTCAGAAATCAATTTGTATTCAACTGAGAAAGTAATGCAATACGAGACATCAAATTTGTACAAGAATACTATTGCACAGGAGTAGCCAAACGTCAGCCCTCCAGCTGTGATGAAACAACAAATCTCATCATGCCTCTGGGAGTCATGCTTGTGGCTGTCAGAGCTTTGCAGGGACTTGTAGTTCCACAACAGCTGAGGGGCTGATGTTTGGCTACCCTGGCAATAGCAAATTGACTGAAGTCACGGTGACACCCTGGAAGTAGGGAAGTCCAACTTTGTGTGCAGGTTTCGTACTAGCCCAAACCAAACGTAAGTTAGAGATATCCTCCTCCAGGTGGGGACCGCTTCAGAAGTATTTGACGTTAACCAAAAGTCTTTGTATAGGTTTGTATAGGAACTACAAATCCCATAAAGCATTGCAAGGCTCTGACAACCACAGCCATGACTTCCAGAGGCAGAGCCATGATGTGATTTGTAATTTTAGCTGAAGGGTTGAACTTTGCATACCCCCAGGTATAGATGGAACAATGCCCATGTATGTAGGTTTAAATATCTCCGACACACACGCGTGATGCAGTGCACTAGAACTTACATTAATGTACCACCGTGCATTGTGGTGCGCTGCAATGTAAAAAAAACATGTACTTTTTTGTCAGTTCTGGCGCAATAGCAGTTCATTCACTTTGCATAGTCTGCCTTAACCCAACACATATTAACGCATGACACAACGCTTGCTAACGTGACGCACAAGCAAGGGAAAGTCTGGGTCCTACAGCAAAATGTCAGTTCTTTAGTATTAAACTCTCAACTTTTAAATGATGGATCCACATCAAACAAATAGACATCGCCCAGCAAAGTATTTCTTTACACTTTTGCCAAGCAGTTACATTTATAATGTTTCCAAACAGCTCCAACTCTCTCAGCTCCACTTCCCTGAACTTCCTGTCGAGTACAAGAACACAAGGGAGAGCACAGGCTTCAGGAGCCGTCCATCTACTAGCTTGAAGAATGAAGAAGTGGAGGGCAGAGAGGAGGTCAGTGCCTTGGTTTGCTGTACCTGTGTGTTTGTGAAGACACACTTACTAACACACACAAGGGTGGCTCCATAGGACCCTGCAAGGGAAAGAGTCACCCTAAAACAGGATATCGGGGCTAGTGCTGAGGGGACCAGCTGATCGCGCAGGAAGATAACACATTTAAACATCAAGGAGCAGCATCCATTGTAAGTAGGGATGTCCCGATGCCACTTTTTCAGGCCCAAGTACAAGTACAATTACATCCCCTCATGTACTTGCCGATACCAATTACCGATACTTTTTCTTAAAGGGACAGGTGACTTTAAGTGATCCATAGTACAACTACATGTTATGTACTATGGATCATGGTTTAACCTATTTATGTTAGCAGTGGAGAATTGTAACTCTATTGCTGGAGTGTAGTGGAGGTGTGTGCTGTATATATGCACTACATATACATTACACACGTCCAGTACACTATAGCAATAGATTTACAGCCAGCCCCATCCCAGCTTCCCTTACTCACAGTTTCACTCCGATCCCCGTAGCCTCACGCGATGCCAGTGTAGGGTTCCCACCAGTCAAGGATTCACCCGGACAGTCCCGTTTTTGAGTCCTGTGTACGGGTTTCAGGACCACTAACAATCGGAACACAAGACATTAAGTGCCAATACCGGCACTTTACATTTTTTGACATATGCAGCTGCCTGAGGCCTTCCTGTGAGCCGCGGGTGAGTGTAAACAGGCGCCAGCCCGCATATCTCCTCCCCCATCTTCCAGACACCATGCCGCCTGCCTCCGGATCCCTGGTAAGACACCACACAGCCCGTACAGCACTCCTGAAAGCTTGCATAAAACACCTGAGAGTCCACATAGCCCCCATGAGAGTCAGCACGGCCAGCTGAGAGCTCACACAGCCCACTTGAGAGCCCGCACCACCCGGAACAACACAGAGTACGTAGCTTCATATTATTTTGTATTGCTGTATGATGTAATGCTGGGATTTGTAGTCCTCTATAGCCGGTCTCCTTATTCCCTACCCTGGCTGTCTCTTCTTGCTCTTTCTCCTGGCTGCCTCTCCTCCCTCTCTCCCCTATATTCTTCCACCAAAAATTGCCATGCGTGGCGCTAGAGTTGTTCTGGTTTCACTTGAAGAAAAGGTGGCAACCCTATGTAAGTGATGTCATCAGCATTTGAAAAAGCTGTAAAACATTTTGACTGGTCTGGAACTGGAGACCTGATTTATCTAGTACATTTTCTGGTATTATTGAAATCACACATCCATGGTATTTATCATCACACATCCATGCAGAAAAGCAAGTGTCAGTATCTAGGTTGCATGCTAGGTAATTGTGCGTATCCATCAGGCATTACAGTTCTGCGTAGCTTCCACGGCATGCGGTCGTTTATTTTAATAAAGCAATAAGAGACTTTCCCTGCACTGATTAGGAGGCACAAGAGACATCCCACCGATGAAACTGCACAGCCAGCTGAATGTGCCAGCCTGTCTAGCTACTGCTAAAGGGAAGGAGGGAGGGCACACCGACACAGCAACCAGAAAATTTCCTTCCCAAAGAATCAGGTCTTCTCCAAAGTGAATGAAAGGAGTGTCATGAGTGAACGTAAAAGTGTAACAAGGGGTGTCTGCGCAATGTCTGCTCTCACAAATCTAAGCTCATCTCTTGAGGAGAAATAGATGAATTATAAATGAATATCAGTCTGTCCCATAGTTACAGCCACTAGGAACTATAATAGCAGCACCGGGATACTATTACTGCACTATAAACCTGAAGTTGTTACCTTGTTGCCCATAATGTCAACAAAACAGACACTTGTGATGTTCTGGTGCTATATGGATGTATGTAAATATAGGAGTTGAACTATGTCTATACCATAAAATAAATACTAATGTCCTCTGTTATTGTAGATGTAGATCGTAAGACCCTGTTCATACCTAGGTGACAGAATGTTTGCGCACATTAGGGATACGCCAATACCGTTTTTTCGGAATCGACTACAAGTACGGATATTATTTTTTTCGGTACTCGCCAATACCGAATACCAATACTGGAAGTCCCATAAAGGAAGCCAGGTGGCGTGTAATGACTCGTCGCTCGACTTCCTGAATAGCCAGGAAGCCGGCTCCACGCTACCTCGTCACCAGGGAGCATAGAGCTGGCTTCCTGCCCAATCAGGAAGCTGGCGGGCGGGTAATGACTCAGTCGCCCGGCTTTCTGATTAGCCAGGAAGCCGGCTCCACGCTACCTCGTCACCAGGTGATGAGGAAGCATGGAGCCGGCTTTCTGGCCAATCAGGAGCCTGGGGGTGAGTCATTTCATGCTGCCCAGCTTCCTGATTGGCCAGGGAGCACGGAGCTGGCTTCCTGGCCAATCAGGAAACCAGCTCCATGCTCCACGGTGGCCAGGGAGCATGAAGCTGGCTTCCCGGCCAATCAGGAAGCCTGGTGGTGTGTATTGACTCGCAGCCCGGCTTCCGGATACCGATAGATCTGGTATCAGGAGCATTTGGGCAAGTACGAGTACTCGCCACCGGCACTGATACAATAATATCGGTACATCTCTAGCGCATATTATCATTCACTTTTGAGTGCGTCTGACGCTCATACGGTAAGTCACGCTTTTCAGTTGGCAGATTGTGAGACAGTATTGTTAACTGAAAAACGCATGCAAAAATGCCCAAAAACACTTGTCTCATGCATTTCAATTAAAGTCGATGAGGCCAAACACACAGAAATCTGCAGAAAAGTAGCTCAGGTATTTTTACAGCGAAAGGTATTTATCTGCAGGCAACAAAACGCTCCAGTGTGAACAATGGCCATAGAAAACAATGGAACCTCTTGTGCTGATCGTTTTGCAGCTCCAAGATTGGAGCTACAAAATGTCTAGGTGTGAACGGTGACTTAGGGCTGGTTAACACTATAGCATTGCAATAAAGGCATAGTACCTGTGCGTTTACTGCATGCCATTGTACAGTGCAATTCACAACACGCTAGGTGTGCTGGTGGTTTGTGTTGACATTCATTTTGAATGACACCCCAACGCATCTAACTGCAGATGTGTACTGTGCTGCATTGTGTGAGAAGCATGCACTATTTTTTCACCAAGCACTGCAGCCCGTCAGTAGGTGTGTTAGGGTGCCTTTCAGAATGGGGTGACATTTTTCGGACTGGCTCCTTCCACAGAAGTCGATTGAAATGGGATCCCAGCACATAGGGTTCTGTACTGTCTGATATGTTAAATGATTTTCTTATGCATTTATACATTTCATTTTCTTGGTTTAGCTCGGCACATTTAGTTATTCATTTTTCACGTATACACACTCACAGTGGGTGTACATTCCAGTGCCTTGTAGCTGTTAGCTTGCTTATTGGCGCAGTTCATTTTCTATATTTATTATTTGATTGTACAATTTTCTTGTTCTTATATAAAATAATAAAAATATTGAAATAGAAAAGTTGATTGAGAGATCAACTTTTGTCGAGTGTAGGGGTGCTGGCAGGGATCAATTTGGCTGGTTTATAAGGAACCAACTCCATTGACAACAAGTAGGGGAAACCTCAAATGTTGGGCACCAGCTGTAGTTTTTAATGAGCATTGGCGACTTGTCTCTTGGGATTTGTTCAGCCCTGAGTTAAGGTGTTTGTTATGGCCACATGGGAAGGTCACTTGATCATGGTTTGACCATAGACATCAGGGGGCGCCAAGCCTGCAGCCACACATAGGACCGTTAAATTCCCGATCAATGCAGATTGCTCTATAAACTTGTTCAATTGGCTTTGTGACTTGAGTTTATGTCAATGAAGAGGGGAGTGGAGATGAGGACATCAGTGCTGCCATGACTTATGACATTAATGACTGATTTACCCCCAAGAGCCGTTGATTATCAGCCATCTGCCAGCCACCACAGACATGAAATCATTGTACAATGAAACCTAAAAACGGTCACAATGGCTGACTGTCATCTCATGGCTGCATGATGCTTTGGTTCAGGGGTAAGCAACCACGGCAGTCCAGCTGTGGTGAAACTAAAAGTCCCATGAGGCATAGCAAGACTGCCGGCCACAGGCATGACTCCTAGAGACAGAGGCATGACGGGATTTGTAGGTTCACCACAGCTGGAGTGCTGAGGCTGTTTATTCCTGCTTTAGTCTATCAGACTTATTCACTAAAAACATTCAAAAGGTTTATTAGGTCTGTTACACGGTTACCGAGACTTTGACATACCTCCCAACTTTCTGACAGGAGAAAGAGGGACACCTTTCAGCTCAATGTATTTAGGCAATGGAAACACCCCTGCCACCTGTCCAGTTATGCAAAACATAAGACCAAAAAGAGGGGCAACTGAGAAGGAAAGAGGGACAGAGGGATTTGGTTCCAAATGAAGGACAGTCCTTCCAAATCAGGGACAGTTGGGAAGTATTATTTGGATATGGCAGTAGCTTTGCTCAATGTTTTTTTGGTCATTTGCGTCTATTACGTATTCACAATAATCTGGGCCTAGGAATTGTTTGCATTCAGTGAATGTGACCTTGCACTTGGCATATATATACTGATTGGTAAATGTGAATGATGCTGAATTCATTGATGATCTTATAGGCTATTGTAGACCATTATGGAATAGAAAATTCCTCTGGATGGAACTCAATTGTGGGTAACTTGTGATAATCATGTTTAAAATGGCCCATTCAATTTACTGCAAACATTTCCCCAAATGAATATTAAGATACACACTGATTAGTTGTATTATGCATTTTTCAGAGAGTTCAGTGGGGAGCTTTCCCTGCCATAGTTTGTATCTCTGCCCCCTCCTACAAGCTGGTAATGAAGATGCCATTCTCATACAGCTGGATTCCTCAGCTATGTGATTACCCTGTTCCTGTGTCTATACATGACGGGTATCCACATCAAAATAATTATGGGGCCGGCTGGCTCTTCAGCCACCATCTTAAAGCTGAGATACAGGCAAAGCAAAATACGTATATGTGAAGTATCTTTCCTGCTACAGGATTAGCAATTCTATTCAGCCAGCATATGATCCAAGTACTCTTGGCAAACAGCTCAGTGAGGCAGGTGACCTCAGGTGTGGTTACTGTGGTTAACCAATACAGGTTGGTCACCAGCCTAGCCTACACTAACCTTTGATTGGACAATATACAAACATCCATTGCACTGAGCAGGTCACTGAGCACAGTCCCTATGTGCTTCCCTCCATGTGCACTGTGCAAAATAGTAGTGAGTGTAACTGGCTTACACTGCTGCTTCTACAGTGTTGTTGTGTAGAAGATTACAGAAGGCTACAAGGCAAGTGATATGCCTGAGGGCGTTAGGGTGACATTCCAAATGAATTGCAATGCCGCACAGTAACATATGTTACATGCAGTACAGCACATTGCAATAACGAAAATGATTACATCACTGTTAGTATAAATGGGTCCAAGATGCTTAGTAGTTGATAGCAGTGTGTATTATATAGGTAGTTATGTTATCCAGAAATATTAGTCAAATGCCACTATTGCCCGGAAAAATGTGATGCAGCCAAGGAGTACTTGCCCCTTTTGTTATGGGCTCCATAGACAATACACAGTGTGGGGATTCTGTGGGCAGCAGCTTTCATCCCCATACTCATGAAATAACTATTTTCACCAACCCGCAATACTCAGTATCACCAGCAGGGGGCAAAGGGGGGAGGGACTGGCATTGGCAATTCTTGAGACAGGTTGATACAATGGAGTTCCAGGCATCTCTTAAGACAGTCTTTGCAAGCCTTTCTAACAGAAAATATTTGTAGAAAAAAATACATTGTTGAGCATGCTAAACATTATCTATTATTTTACACATTGAGATCACTGACAATTGTTAAGGAAGTGTCAGTCAGCTAATCTGTGAGCCATATTAATGTGGTCATTAAAATAATAATATCTCCATGTGGATCCTGCTCTATCAGCGCTGGGGTGGAGGTACTAGCTGGGTCTCGTTTGATTTGGAAGTCCCATACTACAACTCTGTGTACTAATGTGGCTTATCGCCAATGCCATACCCTTTTTGATTCTACATATTCCTATATCTCTACTGTGTTCTTCACCCTCCTTCCTTTCCTAATGGTCTTTAACCTAGCACTGCTTTCTGCATCTAGCTCTACTCCCTGCTACTGGTTTCTCTCCCTTTACCCTCTTACCTACTCTGTTAAACACCCTCTAGCTCTGAACATACTCTAATTAGCTCTTCTTACCTAGATCCTGATAGGTATGGTTGATGATGTACTTGGTCGGGTGACCACCTCCCTCTACTCACCTACAGCTGAAAAGCAACACTTGTACAGTCGGCCCCGATAACAGACACTTGTTTTACCTGGTCTGGTAAGTTTTGGTGAAAAATGGGCAGGACTGTGGTCTTCAGACTTGTTTCTTTTTGTATACATGTCCAGTACAGCTACCTTCTTTTGCCGCTTGGTATTAGTTCACTGATCTGGTTTGTAATTGACATATTTTATTCCTGTCAAAAATGTGAGACTTTTAAAAATTAAAATGTTCAATACTGATGTCTTTTTTTGACACATTTCCTTTTTAACTCATGAATCCATTTCTGCACCTTTATGTCATGGAATACGTTGAACTACTTTGTTATCTCTGTGGAAATAAAGCTATTAAAAATGGAAAAATAGAATAAAAACACACTGATCAACTTTGAAATCTGAAGTCTATTCACATGACATAAAAACATGAGTTGGAAGCTTTACAGAGGGAAGGAACAAACTGGCCCTCAGGCTATTGAAGCACCTATGACCTCTTGGATGTCTGACACAGGCCAATTGTACTTCCTCTTGCTGTTCTATATATAACTGAACAAAGTATCAAATCTAGATGAGCTTTAACTAAGGCAAGATCAATAAAGGTGTACAAAGTTTGAAAGGTGCTGCCTGTCTTAGACTATAGAGAGGGATTCTGACATAAGGGAGATCTCTTCTTCCCCATGAACGTTATCAGGTCTGAAAGACAGGAAATTAAGGGAAATGCCCCTAATGGGGCACACACATCAAAACGTTTGGGTCTCGATAAAGAGCTTGTTTCAGCGATCCAGCGGTGTCTGCAGGTGGGTGCACGCGTCCATAGACTTACCTTGCGTCTCTGCTCGTCTCCCGGCCGAGAATCGGAACTGCGCATGCGCCCGCCCAAGATCCTTTGCGGCCGTACGAGCAGTTCCTGATTCTCGGCGCGGGAACGATCGGCGATAACGAGGTAAGTTTTAAATGATTTTAAGCGTTTTTTTTTTTACACTTCTTGCCTATATCTACTGCATGCTAGCAGTAGATATAGGCAAAAACAACCGGAGGGTTTAGAACCCCTTTAACACTCTTATCAGCTTCAAATTCAAGATGGCCCTTCAATGTCCTTGTCTGTCTTCGATTGGTAAAATAAGGAGTTTAAACAGACACCCAGTTGTGTACATTCTGTATCACAACCACTGAACGTGAAAGGTAATCTGCAACCAAGCATATGTGTCCAATGTAGTGTCTGGCACTTGAGCAATGTCGAAAAATACAGATCTTTTAAGCTGCATGTTAATGGGTTTTTTTAGGAGCCTAATACACAGCCCTCTGCTGTTACAATTCTGATTTGAATATTGTTGATCAGTCAGCAGATGGTGTATCTTCCGGCATTATGGACCAAACAATATGCGACATATGATAAGTGATTGTTCTTAAATAGATTATTGTCTCTTGGAGAGTGACTGGAATCCAAGCACATTTGTACAGAAGGGAAAAAGCAGCTCGAGTACTTGACTGTCATTATTAACTTGGATGTTCATTCATAGAGAGAAATGCAGATTTTGATGGGAAGTGAGAAAACCATCTAGTTCTTTTAGCCTGCCAGTTTTAATGTGGGCACATTCCAACTGGCATTAAAGTTCACCCGATGCTGAATATGAATGTAAAATATGTGCAATGCTTACTTACCTCTAGGGCACCAGCAGAAAGATGGGGCTGGGGGCATTTGCCCCCTGGGCCAGCACTAATAAGGTACATTATGCTGGGCGGGAGGTCCTGAGTAGAGATAATTAAAGTGACATTAAAGGCAAAACATTTTTTCCCTCCCCCCCATGTTAATGTTAGCACTTACCTTAAATTATGTGTCTTTTTTCTCTTCCTTTTCTTTCCTGATGTTTTCAGCCTTCTCTCTAGCGGTGCGGCGGCTCTCCGATCCAGCGCTGACTGCTCTGTCCCTCTGATCCAGCGGTGTCTGCATGCGGGTGCACGCATCCATAGACTTACCTTGCGTCCCTCGTCGCATCCCGGCCGAAAATGAGAACTGCGCATGCGCCCGCCCCAAGATCATTTGCGGCCGCTCGAGAAATGTCTCATTTTCGCACGGGACCGCGCACGGAACACAGGTGAGTCTAAACTGCTGTTTGAGCGGGTTTTTTGAAAAAACTTTTTGCATATATCTACTGCTTGCTAGCAGTAGATATATGCAAAAAAACGGGAGGGTTTAAATATCCTTTAAAGTAATATTAAAGCATAGGCAGCCTGGCAGCATTGTGTGCAAGGGGCTTGTGCACAACTTGCATGTGCGATGGCTCTATGAATTATGGGAGTAGTAGTCCCAACAAAGTGATGAAAGTGCCCAGGGAGGAAATTCTTTCAGCACCAAGGTAATTTGTGGCTCTAAGATTTCATATGTTTGCATGCTAAGGGTTGCAAAGAAAGCTGATAATGGAGGATATGAAAAGACATGTCATAATAAACCATGTCGTTTAGGAACACTTGCCTTTACCATGCCCTTCAATCACTGTGACTTCATGGCACACATTGCATAGCACTTTGCATTAGGCCACAGAAATCACTTCTTATTATGAAAAGGCCTCTTGGTTGTATTTCCTCCCCAGGTCAGACATTCACAGTTCTTCGTTGGGCACCAGCGATAAAATCCATTGGCTCCAACCACCCCAAATCGATATTGTTATATGAAAAATACTTGGTATACACGATAATTTCTCCCACAATTCCATCTATTTCATCAAAACCTTTCACGTACAGATGAAAACCAGTGACTGATTTGTACCTCCCATTGGTGTGCTATATTTTATGTCTAATGTTATCTAGGACTCAGTGTTCTGTGTGCCCAGGCAATACTACTCTGATCCAAAACTGACCAGTCCTTTCGGCAAATATGTAGATTCACGGTGTTGGACATTTCCACTTGGTATCATTATGATAAACTTGTCGGCAAATCCCGACTTCAATGGAGGATGTCGAACCCCAGGCCTTCTGCAATTTGGTATTGGCCAGTGTATTGCATGTCTTTTTCAATTTGCTTTAGGACAGGGTACTATAGGCCTTCTGCAATTGCTATTGCACAGGGTACTATAGGCCTCCTGCAATTTGTTATTGACCTGGATACTGTAGACTTTCTGCAATTTGTTATTGGTCAGGATACTCTAGGCCTCCTGCAATTTGCTATTGGCCAGGTTACTGAATGCCTTCTGCAATTTTCTATTGGCCAAGCTACTCTAGGCCTCTTGCAATTTGCTTTTGGCCAGTGTACTCTAGGCCTCCTGCAATTTGCTATTGGTCAGGATACTATAGGCCTCCTGCAATTTGCTATTGGCCAGGGTACTGCATACCTTCTGCAATTTGCTATTAGCGAGGATACTCAAGGCCAGGGGTAGCCAAACTTAGGCCCTCCAGCTGTGATGAAACTACAAATCCCATGATGCATCTCTCTCCGGGAGTCATGTCTGTAGCTGTGAGAATCCTGCAATGCCTCATGGGATTTGTAGATTCCCCACAGCTGGAGGGCAGGAGTTTGGCTACCCCTGCTCTAGGCCTCCTGCAATTTGCTATTGGCCAGGATACTCTAGGCCTCCTGCAATTTGCTTTTGACCAGGATACTCTTGGCCTCCTGCAGTTTGCTATTGGCCAGGGTACTGCATGCCTTCCGCAATTTGATCTTGGTCGGGATATCACAATCCTTCTGCAGTTTGCTATTGGCCAGAGATTGTCCACCGAAGTCATGATCTACATAAAAAATGCTCCTCGGTTTGTGCGGCTCTAAAATCAAGTCCAGACAACTGTGGGAGCCTGCTTTTAAAACCTGCCATCAGTTTAATACGTTTACTGGCATGAAAGCCTTATATAAAATGGCCCTACCTTTCAAACATCTGTTTACTGTCATCTGGCCAATGAAAAGAACACCAACATGGGGGGTAATGTTTCTCTTACAGTGCTGATCACATGGTTTTCCAGCTTCTCTTTCATGTAACATATCCATTGACTGCTGGAAGGACCCACACATACCAGGTTCCACCAGCAAGTGGTGCTAAAGCTGTAATCTAGAATTGCATCTCCATTGGCGTAGACAACCCCTTTCAGATTCACCCGAGGTGAAAAGAATAATGTAAAATTCAAGATCCAGTCTCTTACGTTATAATTGACACCAGGCAATTTTTAACACTCAGAGAACATGTGGTTTCACTGACAATGGTGTGAAAGTTTCAGACAAGTTTTTTCTTTAGATACTGTAAACGCTTGGCACGTGGGATTGGTTTGGCCCTGGTATTGAAGGTTTAGAGGCAGAAGGAACAATAAAAAAAAACCAAAAAAAACAAATGCATTTCTTGCTTGAGAAGACAATACAAGGCACGGGAAGCAAGGCCAGCTGTTTATATAACAGTATTCTCCTCTATTTACTAAACTCCACTGAACAATCAACAAGTGTTTATTAATTTACATGAGTCCCTGTGCATGGGGCTTACCATCTCATTTCCATAACACATCTGTAAATACACACTCTGCCCAATATCTGTATCCTGCCGGGAGAATTTTGGCAACTTGCAATTGCTGAAAACTATCGCTAAAGGTATATCTTTAAAAAGTAAGTCAAGGGAACTGGACTTGTTGTATTTTTCTTGAAGAAAAAAAAAATAGAGCAAGTCCAGTTGCCTTGCCTTATTTTTTTTACAGATATACCATGACCTGGATGAATGAGAACCTTCACAGACATATCGCTAAAGGGTCTATGTATGCTTTCACCAAGAGTCACCCAACTTTCACCCACTCTTTTAAAGGAATCATAAATAAATGAAGGTTGAGTGCAAAATGTTAAATAGATCCCGGTGCTTCCAATGCAATGTAGGTGTCTGGCATTTAATTTTGGTGATTGTAAAATGCCAGTGAAATGAAATTACATATTTAAAAGGTATCTGTGGTAAAAACAAAACATAAATAAATCTGTATTTCTATACTGAATCTCCATAAATGTTATCTAATTCCTAATAACCATATCCATCTAGAAGTTTGTAAACTTATTGAAGATGCCCATAGGATGTACTTCCTCTATGTACTGACACCATTTCCCGCAGCCCAGTCAATGTGCATTTACCTGTTGTCACAGCTCTCACAGAGCCTGCCACAACTCAACGTCTGAACAATGTAACATTAACATTACTTGGTGGAAGCATTGCATGAGGGATATGTAGTCCTGAGAGATGGAGATTGTAACACATCAAGCAACAGGGAAATAGACACAAAGCACGCTGGGAATCCAGGAAGTTGTTGAAAGCAATGGGCAGACAGAAGACAGCACCTTTCATTGCATTATGAAAAACAACTCTAGTATGTATTCCTATTACAATGCTGATGTTATAACAGGACACTATATGCAGGGACTTTAATTTCTAATCTAACTGCTCCATGACAAATTATTTTATGCTAGGTGAAAAGACAATTTACAGCATGCAGGAAAATGTATCTGATGTGTGGCTACCCCCAAAAAGCACTTTCTTACTCCAAAATGAAAAAATATGTTTTAGATATACCTTAAAAGACTATATAAAGAAGGGTTTCAGCGTCTTAGATGACCATATTCTATGTGGTCTCTGATTGGCAAATCATCATGCGATCACCCAATAAAAGTCATCTCTTCAGGGAAACCTATCCTCCTCCACCTAACAACTGGACTATTACTTCCTCAAACAACTCATCCCCACATGGCTACCACCTTTTGTATCACTTGTACCTCCCTTTGAGACTCCGCTTACATCGGGGCGGTTCGGCCACACGGATCCGCGGACATGAACGATCCCATACATTGCTATGGAGACCGTTCATGCGACCGCGCGATTCGAACCGCCCCCCGCCCGAAATGCTCCCTGCACTATTTTTGCCATGCTGATATATGCAGTTTCCATATAGCTTTCAATGGAGCGTTTTTAATTGCGTTTCACCGCTGAGACGCAATTAAAAACTCCCAAAACCTCCCTTTTGAGATCAACGCGGTAACCGTGCTGATCCGCAACCGCCCTGGTGTAAATGGGCTCTTAGATTGTAAGCTCTCACAGGAAGGGCCCTTCTGACAAAATTGTTTTAAATTGTATTATTACTGTAATGTCTTCCTTATGTTGTAAAGCGCTGCACAAACTGTTGTCACTATATAAATCCTGTATAATAATAATAATAATGCCTACATTAGATATTAGTGCGTGCAGGACGATTATGCCTCTGGTTCTTCTCTCCGCCATATGCAGATGAGATGTCAGGAATTCTGCTGACCTCCAGGCCAAGGGCCACACTGTGTTTATTTTGTGTAGTGGTATGTACTAGAGCCTTCCTGCAGGACACATCCTGAAAAAAATTCGGAACAGCACCATTTATTATACCCCCTAAACAATACAGTATGCACTTCACGAAGCTATCTATCCCTGGGACAAAAATATCAAAGGGAGGAACCTCACAGTGAGTTCCCTTCTATGGTGCATGACAAGGACGTCACTATTGCTATACATAGTAAAAGCAGAACTAGACAAATGAAAACTTATGCAAAGAAAAAAGCCAAATACATACAAACACATGGGAGAAAAAATCTTACATTTCTCTAAAAGAGTAGAAAACAAGTTATTGGTCAAGAATAACTGTACATTACCTCTTCTGCCTGCACCATCAATTGTATTTATTTTTGCAAAATCCGACAGGGTCTGGGAGCTTTCAACTGACCCCATCAACATTACACAAAAAAGATGTTACCTGGATAGAAGAATGTATATACTTACCTCTGCCTGCATTGTCAAATGCTGATCCATTGCTGAGGTCCATCGAATCATGCTGGCAAACCGACAACTGCAGGAGTGCCGATCTCCTGTGCCCCCTGCAACACTCAATGGCTCCCTCGTCACCCCCCCATCATACATAATGATTCTTCCTGAATCATGCTGTCCTTTGTGTTTCTTCCAGATCTGTGCATCAATCCACTGTGAAACTTTTCTTCTGTGTAGGAGCTTCCTGTAATAAAGACTGGTCACAGCTGCTGCCTGTCAGGGTATCAGGGGTCTTACCGATCCTCGGGGGTTGCCAATTGCGGCATAGGGCACGGGGTCTCCTGGCCCCAGGGTTGCGGGTGCGCTCGCGCGGTGGACAAGCTGCGCACGGGGGCGTGCACGCGCCCATTAGTGGTGTCAGGTGTGGGCCTTGCTGTGGGAGGTTCCCAGCACACACCTTCTGCCTTTTCTCTTTTGCCATTAGCTCCTAGATGAAGAAGCCTCCTGGTTGCCTCGACAACCAGGGGGTGGTCCTAGCTCCCACTGGGTATAAATCCCAGTCAGAGCCCTGGCTCATTGCTGGGTTATTCTACCTATATGGTGCAATCACCTAGCCTCCTGTGTTTGCTGTTACTACCATTTCCTGATCCCTCATCTGTCTTCCTGTTGCTGACTCTTTGGCCTGCCTTCCCGTTCTTGAACCAAGCTGCCTGCCTTGACCCGGACTTCGCCTTTGGACTGCTCCTTTTGTACCTCGTTTTCAGGCCTCTGCCTGTTCCTGCCAGTGGGTTCAGCTTCACGGCCCAGGCCGACGATACCTCCTGACACTGCCTCTCCTTGTGCAGTAACTGGTCTTGTATCCGCCCCTTTATGTCGTTTTCTGCAGGCAGCCTGTACTGGGTGGAGCCTGCTGGGTCCCTCCCATTGCTCTGCTCTGGTTATGCAGAGCATAGTGAGGATGTCACTTGTGCTTTTACAAGGAAATATTTGGGTATGCAAAGGCAATTGGTGCATACAAAATTAATCTATATCCACTGAAAGTTTTCCTGCCTGAAGTTCGGCTTTAGTTACCAAATGTTTGACCACTGCATTCAAAAATTATTTTGGCATATGAACAATTAATGATTTGTCAATCTGATCAAAAATGAATGCGTATATGAACATCGTCAGGACGTTTTCCTAACACATAAAGTACACAACTCTGGGATATGCACAAAACGTATCCTGGCAGTGCCCTTCCCAGCACTGCAAGGGTTAAATGCTTGTTAGGTCAAGGTGTAGGGGAATGGTCTGTAATACTTACCTTATTCCTTGCTCAGGCCGCCTTTGGGCACTCATCTCTTTTTTCCGACATTCCGAGGTTGTGGGCGGGCCCTCGGCATCCATATGTACAATGCAGAGTGATTGGATCTTGTGTAATTCCAGGAGTTCAGCTTTAAGCTGATCCAAAGACTTCAAAGCTTTTCTAAAGCTGGTCATACACTAGCATGGAGCTAAGTGAGAAAAAAAAGAACGCTCAGTTTCCTCACACATGCGAAACAGCGTAGATGGAGGAATCTTCCCTGCTGGGCTATTGTATTCTAACAGCCGACGCACATGGCTGTCAGAATACCCAACCGGTGACACTAGCTGACTTGAAATTGTGAGAGAATTTTCACCTTGGCGTCTTCGACAAAGGATTTTTCAATCAGAGTGGTGATAACGGGGCCAACCGCAGCTCGAATTTCGAGCAGTGTATGGCTTTAATTGACCATATTTTATAAAAAATGTACCATGTGGTTTTGGACAGCAATTTCCTCAATGGATTTTCTTTGGTTCCTAAACAGTTATTTCCGATTGCTTAGATCAGTCTTTCTCAACAGGGGTGCCTTTAAATTTTGTGGCAGTGGGAATGTGATGTGAAGGGGGAATGAAGACGGAGGTGAAGGGAGCTTCTGATGTAAAGGGGGGACCCTAATGTGAAAGGGTGGGACTCTGATATGAAAGAAAGGCTTCTGATGTAAAGGGGGGACCCTAATGTGAAAGAAAACATTTTGTGAAAGGGGGTCTCTGATATGAAAGAAGGGCTTCTGATGTAAAAGGGGAACACTAATGTGAAAGGGGGGGGGCTCTGATATGAAAGAAGGGCTTCTGATGTAAAGGGGGAACACAAATGTGAAAGGGGGGGTGACTCTGATATTAAAGAAGGGCTTCTGTGGTAAAGGGGGGGGGCTATATTTAAAACAGGCTTCTGATGTAAAAGGGGGCTCCTAATGTGAAGGGGGGGCTACTGAGGCAAAGGATGATTCTAAAGTGAATGGGGGGATCTTGGTTTGAAGGGGGCACTTCAATGTGAAGGAAGAAATCTCTTTTTTGTGTGTGTTCTTTTGTGGGGTCCCCCTTTAAATCTGACATTTTTATATGGCGGGGCTTCGAGATTTCGCATATTTTTAAACTGAAAAAAAGTTGAGAAACGCTGGATTGGATTAGAGATTGGCGTACAACTCTGATTTTCCATGTTTACCCCAGGTCACCGATTCTTATAACCAAAACTAGCCAGGAACTTTTCCAAAGACAACCAAAAATGACCAACTCTAGGTTCCATTCAGCCCAAGTATATAAATACCAATATTAAAATAAAATAATAACTATAAACGAAAAGTGCGGAATCCCACATGAAATCACGCTTGGACTATTTTGCAGGACGCACGGTTTTGCACCACGAAGACGCCAAATAGTCTGAACAATGCCCATTGCAATGTCTTTTTTTTATGTTTAGCGAAGTTCCGCGCGTATTCGTATGGCTGAAAACTGCTCATGTGTGAACGTGCGGAAACGTGCGGAATCCGCGTGTATGTTAACGTCTGAGCGGTTTCGCTCTGTGCGGGTTTTATGCGGGGAAAACGCTACTGCTATGTTTGAATGGAGCCTAAAGATTGGCAAAAAGAAAAAAGAGGAAAAAAAATGTAAAAAGTGCAACAGAACCAAAGTCAAGACTGTCAACGCACCCTGACGATTTTGGTGTGAAAGGCCCCTCTCAACGTTTCGACCCGGAATCCTACTGCTTCACGGCCAGCTTAACCCTCCCACAAAACAGGAGACTCCAGCGGGGTCAAAAAGTCACAGCTGAGACCCATTACCTGCCTTCCCTTTAACCCTTGCCCGACCGCGCGTCTAATCCCTTAGCCGCCGGCGCGGCAACCACAAGTTTTTTTTTTTTTAGTGCGCTTTCTACAGACAAGTTTTTTTTTCCGCTTTGCAGCAGGGGAAAAAAAAAGAAAGATGGGGAGGGGAGGCCGTTCCTGGAAGAGCCAGCCTGGGGAGTTGGTCACATTCTTGGCTGGGATTCAATGACTGAGGCAGACACCAACAAACAGAACAGAGAGAGAAAAAAAAAAGGGGGTGGAGAAGGGAGAGGAAAAGAGGGGAGGAGGCTGGAGCGGCTGAGGCACACACACACGGGCTATTAGCTGAGCACTCTGGATTGGAAAGCCAGGCTGTACGCACGGTGAGACGCCGTCGCCGAGCTTTTCAATGTAACAAGATGAGGAACTCCTAGGAAGTGTGCGACGTTGTGTATTCCCATAGAGGAGCCAGGGACTTCCGATTCTGGTCCAATAGGAGAGTCCGGGAACTTCCGATTCTGATCCATAGGAGAAGCGAGGAACTTCCGATCCGTTTAAGAAGAGCGAGGAACTTCCTATTCTATCCCGTAGAGTTGTGTTTGTTTCCAGCGCCCTCCCTCCCTCCTCTGATTGGAGGCTATGGACAGCAGAGAGGTGACTGCGGGGCACGTGTAGCTCCGTATCGGGACCTAGCGGGGGAGAGAGCGCTGCACCAGTGGCGCCCGGTCATGGAGCTGTTGTGAACTTCTTCTAAAAGAAACACGAGCTAAACAAAAAGATTCTTTAGCCCGGTTGTTGATCGTTTGTGATCGGCGCCCTTCCACTCTCCCTTCTTCCCCCCCTCCCTACCCACCCCTTCTTTCCCGATGATGGAGACTGTGAGCCGGAGCTTCCAGCCCCATCCAGGTCTGCAGAAGACCCTGGAACAGTTCCACCTGAGCTCCATGAGCTCTCTGGGCGGCCCGGCCGCCTTCTCCGCCCGCTGGGCTCAGGACATTTACAAGAAGGAGAGCGGCAAGGAGCCCGAGCCCATCCTCCACCTGCCCCCGGTGCAGCAGCCGCCGCCGGTCATCCCCGGGGGCCCGCTGTTCATGCCATCCGACCGCTCGACGGAGCGCTGCGAGACCATCCTGGAGGGGGAGACCATCTCGTGCTTCGTGGTCGGCGGGGAGAAGCGCCTGTGCCTGCCGCAGATCCTCAACTCGGTGCTACGCGACTTCAGCCTGCAGCAGATCAACTCGGTGTGCGACGAGCTGCACGTCTACTGCTCCCGCTGCACGGCCGACCAGCTGGAGATCCTGAAAGTCATGGGCATCCTGCCCTTCTCGGCGCCCTCCTGCGGCCTCATCACCAAGACGGACGCCGAGCGGCTGTGCAACGCCCTGCTGTACGGGGGCACCTACCCGCCGCGCTGCAAGAAGGACTTCCCGGGCGCCCTGGAGCTGGAGGTGACCGAGAGGAGCTTCAGGGTCTACCACGAGTGCTTCGGCAAGTGCAAGGGCCTGTTCGTGCCGGAGCTGTACGCCAACCCCAGCGCCCCCTGCAACCTGTGCCTGGACTGCCGCCTGCTCTACGCGCCGCACAAGTTCGTCGTCCACTCGCACAAGGCGCTGGAGAACCGGACGTGCCACTGGGGCTTCGACTCGGCCAACTGGAGGGCGTACATCCTCCTGGCCCAGGATTATGCCGGCGACGAGGAGCAGGCCAGGCTGGGCAGGCTGCTGGAGGAGATGAAGGAGATGTTCGACTACAGCAACAAGTACAAGAGGAAAACTTCCAGGGTAAGCTTGGAGGGGTTAATCGGGGGGGGGGGGGGGTGGGTTTTGGCACATGT
>NW_017306377.1:1463481-1464201 GCF_000935625.1 Nanorana parkeri
CAGCTGAGGGGTTAACCATTAGAAGTAGTTTTTCTGTGTGTGGCAGTTAAGAGGTTAATCTTGAAAGTTTTGCTTTTGGCAGCTGAGGGGTTAAATCATTAGTAGGTTTTTTTGGTATGGCAGCAAAGGGGTTAATCGAGGGGAAGTTTTGTTTCTGGCAGCCGAGGGGGTTATAGACGTGTAAGTTGGCGTAAATATTTGGAAGTAGTTTTGTGGTGGGGGGGTCAGCTAATGGGTTAATCGTCTCAAGTTCGTCTCCCTTTCTGTGTGCCAGCAAGGCTGTCTGTCATTCCACTTTGTCCTTATTTTGAGTGGCTAAGGGGTTAACCATATAACTTTTCCCTTGTTTTTGGCAGCTAAGGTGTTAACAGTGTCAGTGTTTTATCCCCCTTGTTTTGGGCAGTCAAGTGGTCATTCATCTTGCTTTTTGGCAGCTACGGGGTTAATCAGCTCGAGTGTCCTTTTTTTTCAGGGAGCTCTGGGCTACTTTTTTTATAATTTTTTTGACAGCTGAGGGGTGAAGGTTATGATTGGTCGGGAGATATGTGTAGTCTCATGGAAGTGACGGCTAAGGGGCTTAGTTCTTTTTCGAGTTTAATTTTCGGACAAGCTGAGGGGGCGTTGATTGTCAGTCTGGAATATGTGACAGTGGAAGGGTTAATGGTCTAAATGATGGGGAGGATTTATACCAATGCCATGTTTGGTCTCTTGGAATTGGAA
>NW_017306377.1:1464232-1466246 GCF_000935625.1 Nanorana parkeri
AGAGTTCATTTTTTAAATGTTGTGCAGGTTTGATGTGCTTGGGGTTTGGCAATCGAGGGGTTAAAATGTTTGTTTTTAATGGTCAATGTTCAATCAAAAAAGGAATTTGGCAGCTACTGGGTTAATGTCTTTTTAAATGTTTATTTTCCTTTCTATGTCTTGTTGATTGGTCTGCATGGTGTCATCTTATTGGGGTCAGTGATGGCTTTCAGCATTTTGTTATCTAAGGGGTTAATGTTTCACTATACAGGCAACAGGGGTTAAAATGTGTGTGATCGATGATACTGGGGGGGTTATCAGAAGGCAAACGTGGCCAGGTTTTCTTTGTTGCCGTGCAGGGCGGTTGTGGGTTAATTGCAGTTCAAGTTTGTTTGGGGGCATTTGGGCCGAAGTTATGACTGGCCATAAAGGTGTAATTTGTGGAGAGGAGGCAGACATCCCTGGGCTGCCATTGGAGGGAGTTCAGGAGATGGGAGGCCACTGAGCATGCCCGGAGAGTTGCTGGGAGCCAAGGCTGCTGGTAACCTAATTCCGGTGCTGGTGGATTCCTTTTTTTTTTATGTAAAGGGAGACCTGTCGCCCTCGAGGGCCCGCAGAGGCAACGGAAGAGTCTCAGCAGGGCGCAAAGTGCGCCGGTGTTTAACATGACCCGGTAGCAACCCGCACCAGGTTGTGTGTAGATGTGACTGGATGATTGATATGAGCCGATGTGGTTGCAGCTATTCGTAGTGTTTGGAAACAGAGGATGTGTGCTTTGTAAATCTGTTATAAGTACAGACCGGTCTGCAACCCTAACCCCCTCTGAAAACGTAATTCAGGTATTGTTGGCAAACTATGCCTGAGTGACCCCCCCCCCCCCATCAGAGGGCTGCGGGATCCCTCTCCAATCTAAATTGTTCCCTGTATGTGTGTGTGGGCCCCTATTGATTCCACCGCTCTTTCTAGGAACATTGTATTTATTTCTCTCCGTCCAGCGAGCTGGGCACCTGGCACCAGAGCAGTGGCAGCGCTCTGCATTGTGTGTGTGTGTGTGTTTGTGTTTGTGTTTGTGTGTGTGTGTGTAGGTGGTGTATACATAACTGGGGCAGCCGAAGGAAGACATGCCACCCAGACTGACTGTCCAGACGCTAGCGGTTTATTTTAGGCGTCTGGGCTCGACCATATGTGGATGCCAGCGTGCATAAGGCAAGTCGGTAGCTGGCACCGATCCGACTATGTGGGCAGCACTTAAGGACCATGCAGATGACAAACTTTTTCCATGACCCTTTTTAGAACCTTCAATCCCTCTTCTCTTTTTTTTTTTTTTTTCTTCCTTCCTTCCTGCGATTGTTGAATGAATAAACTTTTCAGGTTTCAGAGCCGCAGATCCATCAGCTGTGTTAGTAGATAACCACCCATGTAATTTGCTTAGTTAAAAACCTTTTTCCCGGGATTTTGTTTTCCTTTTTTTTTTTTCTTTCTTTTTTTAAGATTATAAGTTCTTGATGTTTATAAAGCTAGACAAAAAGTATTAGGTTTCCTCTAAAGATATAATCTACATGGATTCTTCATTTACTGGCTGATTTCTAAAAGAAAGCTGGGGGGGTGCAGGGGGCTGCGCTTTTGTGCTATTGAGCAACTGTACAATTTCATCCTCCCGATTCGATGTAGCTAATCACTGCCGTTTATCTGCATAAAATAAGCGAGACGATCTTGGGTGATTCTTCTTGGCGCATAATAAAAGTTGCATTTTCAGATCTCTACTTGGGAGGCCAATTAAATCACATTATTGCTTTAAACCTTTTTTTTTTTTTTTTTCTTTCCCCTCTGTATTATCAGTGAATAGACTCCTTCCCAATTTCCCCAGGAGTTTCTTACAACTGTGTGTCAGAGCTATTGTGGCGCATTAATGAGGCACATTATCTGTGATAGTTGGAGGTGGATGCGTTTTTAATGGCTTGTCTATCCCCGGCTAATCAAGGATTGAGGTGGAGGCTTTGAATAGCACTGTCTGGCAAGAATGGACCCATTTGTG
>NW_017306377.1:1466266-1513210 GCF_000935625.1 Nanorana parkeri
TAACCTGACTAGACCAGCATCCCCCTAACTCGTGACCTTGTGAATGGGCTGAATTGTAATGCATATTGCGTGTCTTTTCGGAAGCTGCTTTGACTGCACGTTGTGTGCATGCTATCTTATGAATGCAGGCTCCTCTGTCACAATAGGTCAGCGGGTGCTTTTCTTTTTTCTGTATGATAAGTCTTAAGAATGCGCGTAGGGCTCTTCCACCTCTCCATGGGGTGGATCTGCCCAAAACCGCTACACGGGTGTAGAGTTGGTGAAAGAAGTTTCCTAGGTGTGCAGGTGTGGTTGATTTTGTTTTTAACCATTGGGTTGGTATTATATTTTTTTTATTTTAGAAAGGGGGTTGTAAAAAGGAACTTGTGGGGAAGTTTTATACCCAGTGATGTCCAGGTGTCGTGGAGCTATGAAGGTAGAGAATGTGTAGCGGAGGGTTTTCTGAACGGTTCACTAACCAGCAGGTGAACCAAGAGATGTTATCCTCCTGGAAGGATAGAGGATCACTGTGGAGTTCTAATAGGAACTGCATTATCTGTACAGTTAAATTTGTTTTTACTTCTTTCTACTGACAGTATCTCTAATTTGGCTATTGGGTGTCTTTTTTTTTCTTTTCCTTTTTTTTTTTTTTTTTACTTTCTATTTATCTCAATAGATCTAAATCTCATTTGGCTGTATTCCCTGCGGGCATCCCTCCCTCTCCCCCCTCCCCTCCCTCCTTTCCTATTATCCCTTTTCTCTCACTTCTCTATGGAAAGAGACTCGTGCTGTATGGACTCTAAATGGCACTAGTTGCACTTAGCAAGGCATTCTTGAGATTTAATAAGATGGAAGAATTTGCCCAGCCAATGTTTTCCCAGCTACTCGCAAAGCTTGTTCAATGGCTCTAAAATGCGAATCCTGGAATTAAGACAGATTGGTGGCAGCAGCAGTCCTCCATAGTAAAAGTGGCGGGTAGCGATGCTGCAGAGTAAAAAAGTTGATGGCTATGATTGCACTTTTATCTGCTTAGTTTTGGAAATGTTTAAAGTGTACCTGTCTACTATGGTGTTTGCTACTGAACAGCAGCAGCCTGATCAGTCACTGTAGTTTAAGAGCAGAGATGCCTAATAAACAAGTTTGTTCCAGCCAACAAAATATAAATGGAAATAAAAACAAAGGAAAAAAAATGAAAAGTTATTTGGATTTTAGGTTCTGTTTTGTTTTTCCTTTTTGTTTTTATTTGCAGTTGCAAGAGTATAGCTGAATTGATGTTATCTTAATATTTTTATTATTGGTGGTTATTCTTGATTTGGTGTTTTGTAAACATCAGTTTGTTTCCTCTTATATTGCTTTTACTATGTTGTTCCTGATGGAGGCTTTCAAAATATATAGTACTTGGGGGATAAAACCCTTTGCCCTGTTTTCAAAGTTATTTTCATCAACCAACCTACACCGCTATGGCGCCATGATTGTATCCTCAGACATGGGGGCATCTTGTTGTGCATCATTGTGTTTCTTTAATTGATGTTGGTATTTTTATTGCGGTTTCAATACTGTTTTGTTTTTACATATGTTAAGTGAAACTTTTTTTAAGGTCAAGGTTTCCATGTGATCAGTATGTAAATAAAAGCTTGGGGAGCAAGTGTTGAGTTCATTTGTCTGTGTTCTTTGGTTTTCTTTAAGTCTGTGTATGACTTCCTCCAGTGATTCAATGAGCTGATGATAAAAAAAAAAAAAAGTACTTCCCTAACACAACACAAAATGGGTCAGCTCTGAAGTGCTCCTGGGTTTGTGAAGCATTGCAGCCGCCTTTTGTGTGTGTCTGCTAAAGCGTTGAGTAAGGACCCTGATACGGCAGACAGGATATCAAGTGTTAGGGAGTCTGGGCTAAATGGGACATAGACACTGTGAGCTATGCAGCAGACAAGCAGGTTTTTTTTTTTCTTCTTTTTTCTCTCTAGTATGAGCTATTGCAAAAAGTGAAGATGTGCAGCCAATCAGACTTCAGTTAACCATGTGGATGCTGATGAGTGTCTTTGGGTACCACACTTAAGTCATCTTTCCTTCATATCAGAAAAATAATAAAAAACCACAGTTTTTCCACAGTATTTTTTTAAAAATTATTTTGGGATATTGTATGCATATTGGTTTTCATTACACCTTTTTATTCCTTCCTTTGGACATATCTGTAAACAAATGTCAAGGCAACTAGACTTGCTGCATTTTTCTTAAAGACGTTTCTTTGGGCATGTTATATCCTCCCCCTTCCCCCCCTTCTCTCATTTTTTTTCTCAACCATTTTATATCCTTTTGATGTAGATAATTAGATAATGTAGCATTTTTAAAAAATATTTGCATTTGGGAAAACAGTTGAGACACTGGCCACAAGTCGGTTAAATGCTATGTAGCGTTGCCAACGCACGCAAGGTTGGAGTGGCGAATACTCGATCAGACAGCTTTGAAAACCTGTAGCTATTGTTGCCCCCAGCTGAAAAGCCAGCATCGGCTTCAGTCTCCGCCCTCCTCACTCCGCTCTCCATAGAAGTTACTTGAAAGTTTGGCCGAGCCTATGTTTTTCTCTGCAGCACTCGTGCTTAGAGCTTTCTCTGCGGGCGATCCCACAGTCATCCGCGTCAAAAGTCCTAGTAATGCGGACAGTGTCTCCTGGGGAATCGGGCTGAATTGTTTTCTGATGGATGAAGCGCATGTAGACCCGAAGCAATTTCTGCAAGGCTTATCTGTCTCAGTATTGTCGAGATGTTCAGCTGCCTTTTCTGAATCTGTCGTTGTGATAAGCGCTCATTAACGTCAGTTCTGTGCATAATGGGGAAAAGCTTACGGTAAAAGGCACGTTCGAATGATTTTTCTTTTAAAGTGCCCTAAAAGCATTTTAATACAGCGTCTGGCTATCGGTCGGGTATTGGTTTTACTCAAGAATAGACTGTCTCGACATTGCACAAGGCTAGACAATCCAGTTCCTCAGGTTGCAGCGTTATTTGGAAATGGGGTTTGTTGCGAAAGATTCAACGGAAATCCATTTCATCTATGTTGTATTGGCAGCATGTGCAACCTCTGTAGACTACAGTGTGACACAGCTGATGTCTAGTACCGTGAGCCATTCTGACTGGTTAACCATGAAGATGATCTTTTTATAGGGGAAACGTTCTCTGTCTAGGGCATATCTATATCCGGGTTGGACAAATTAATTTAGTTCTGGAGCCAGTTGGATTTTGTTTTGGGAGCAAGCCCCATTGAAGACTACTAGAGAGAAACCTGCAAGCTCCATTGGGGGCGACTAGAGAAAAACCTTAAAGTTGGGCGCCAGCTGTAATCTTTAAGAAGCACTGGCGACCTGGCTCCTGGGATTTGTCCTGATGTATACCCAGTGTTCAGTTTAGATTTGCTTAGAATGGTCTGTATCCACAGCCATCAATCTGTTCTGAAAGTTAAACATTAAAAATCTAAGTCTTAACTGGTAGCTAGGGGCAGCACAGAGAGTCTTTGGCCCATGCTGATAAATGAGGCTTGCTGTGGTTTTCCATACCTTCAACATGCCCTGTGCCACAATGGGTACTTGTATGTCTGTGATGGAGCAACCATTGTGTGTGTGTGTGTGTGTGTGGATCAGGGCTGCACAAATCCCAGAAGCCAGGTCGCCAGTACTCAAAAGAACAGCTGGTGCCTAACTTTTTGAGGTTTTCTCTAGTTGTCCATGAAGCTGTCTGCTGAGTTCCATATCTGTTCACTCTTGGTGTAGATGTAGTTAAAGCTTTTGGATAAGGTGATGAAGGGTTTGTATTGCAGTCTGTGTCCTGGTTAGGAAAATGTCACCCTTTTGTCCTGGTAACCATTTTCTTTGGGACTAAAAGTGAGGTAATATCCAAAATTTCAACAGGAGCAGAGTGATGATCTTCCAAGGGACATGCTTTTTTCAGTGACAACAGGGTACTTCCCTTACTTTGAGAGATTTAATTTCATTCTAGTTGTGTCTGCAGGGCAGGAAGTAAAGGACAGCTTCCCAGTCAAATACAGATGGCAAAACAAGCCTTGCAGGTTTTAACCATTCCCTACTCTTGTTCAAAAAGAGGAAAAAAAAGTTTTTTTGGCTTTATATATACTTTAGTACTTCAATTGTTAAAATATCAGTTTAATAAAAGTGCGACCATTGAGGAGTATTGTGAACATGACGTGGTCTCCAGTAAAATTCAGGTTTTGGGGTTTTACCAATATAAGAAAGTGCAGTTTTTCATTCCGTGCTAATTATATGGAGCTGAATATTAAATAAAATATCAGTTAAATTTGAAATTGCACTGATTACGACAGTGGGGATAATTTTACCAGCCGGCTGAAACCACCAATTACTCTTAATGTGACAGGCAAATGTACGGAGGAAATGCTCTTTCAAAAGAGTGGTGTGGACTATTTGTTGATTACATATGCACAGATTTATATGCATCTCCGTTTTGCAATGGAGGACGGATGGCTAAGTGCTACTGCTGGGCTGGTCTTTCCCAGTATGCGTGACACAACGTGGAAATGGCTGCTGGGCCGACTAATGTTGGTGTTTGTGCACACGTTGAACTATAGTCTCATTTTGCTCTCATCTCCTCCATTCATGCTTTTGTGGTCTACAATGTCCTTGCTGACCCCAATGCTGTCACGTTGGTTTTTTTTTGTGGGCATTCTAGTCTTGGCTGCACTTCTATCGGGCTGTCTAGTACCCGGTTGGGCGGGCATACTGCGCAGTGTAATAAATGCAAGCTTTGGGTGATGCAGAGGATGCCAATAACTGTCAAGCGCATGGTGCCATTGGAAAATGACTGTTGTTACCCATTGTTCACTTTTCCGTGATTATCTATCTATCTATCTATCTATCTATCTATCTATCTATCTATCTATCTATCTATCTATCTATCTATCAGTAACCCATGCAAGTGCATTTTATAGGAATTGAATGACCCTTCCTGCCTGCAGTGAATGAAGGATTACAATTGCCAGCAAGCTGGGGACATTTTGAGGCTACAATACCTAGTATGCACAACAAACAAATTGAGTTTTGTAATAAAATGATGCTATGCATGGTGGTTTTTTTATTCTTTTTTGGAAGTTGCATCTCCTTTTGTCTGCATTTAGTACATACAACTTCGAGCCACCTGTTACGGCACATCACTTGCTCACGTGTATTTTAGAAGTTGCCAATAAACCGTTTGCTGATAGATCATCATTTCAGTCTTGCCGAGGGTTAAAGAACACACAATGGTTTTAGTTATTTTCTGTTTGAGTAGCACCGCTAAAGGAATGCCAACGAAAACAATACCGCCAACCTAGCTGGTCCCTCATTAATTTCATTACATGTGGACAAGGTGTATTATTTCTGGTTAATCTCGGGGTTTAAGCAGCAAATCAATGAAAGCATTAAAATGTCTAAATCCCCGTGAAACCTTAACAAAGATTTGGTAAATATAAGTGCCAAGCCCTTTGGCCTCCTGCGCCCATTTTCCTGTCGCCGCTCCCCTGTCCTTTAAGCCATTCATCCTTTTCATATCTCTGCTGTAGGCAGTTTTTACATCACTCCCCAGTTTTTTTTTTCCTCTCTCTAACACCCAGACAAAAGAGCCGGAGGGTGACTGAAGGAACTTGAATTTCAGGCCTAGGTCACAAAGACTGATTTGATATTGAACAGGTGTCTAGTTATGGCCTGGCTTGCCAGACTAAACACGTCTGTACCGAGTTAACCCGAAGCCCAATGCTGCCAAAAGGGCTCCCACTCAAGAAAAGAAGGCTGGAGGTTCACTATGGCTGTGAACTTAGAATTTGGTCATCGCCATGTCCTTGGCTTCCTGGAAAAGACCATTTGCTGTTGCCGGGAGGGCAAAGTTGAATGCTACCTGGAGGCCAGAGGGCCTTATCTCAGTCTCGGCCATTTGTAACACCTTATGTGTCAATTGAGGGTCACGGCTGCTGTGGAAGCCTGGGTACAAATGTCGCCCAACCGTGACGTATTTAGCAGGATGTTGAAAGAGGAGAGGTTTGCTGTTTGTTCACAAGCGGTTAACAGAGTAAACGAACCCTAAACCAAATGAAGTGTTTTTGTTTTTTTTCTTGTGATCAAACTGTATTTCTAAAGTTGGGAACAGATCATTTGGTCCTTGTTGTTTGGAAAGGGCAGAGGATTTCACTCATGGCAGTCAATCACACTGCAGATGTCCTTTCTCTAGTGAAGTTAATAAAAGAAAGCCAATACCTTTTTTTTATAGATTGATGTGATCAGCATCCTTTTTATTGCAAATCATCTTGTAGATTTCACAGGTGAGCCAAAGCCCCCCTATTGGTGGCCTGGGTTGGATTTGGGGAAAAAAAGAAAAGTATGTTACCCATAGCATATCAAATCCAGTCTGCCATTTTTCTGATGGTTAGTGAATTGGCCATAATCTTGGTTGCTATGGGGAATAACACCGTAAGTTATTTTAGTGCCTGTGGTACATCCAGTACCTTTTTAACTGAGCAATGTGGAGTTTGCCATTTGGTGACCTTCTGAAAATCCTATTTGTTGGCTGTCGTGATGCTTCAAATTGAACTCCTCGATAAGCAAATGACTAAATAGATGTGTATTCTTCAAGGTTTAACACCGCGGATGTCAACTGGTTAACATCAGTCACTGCTGCTCTCTCTTGTTCAGGGTGACTGGTCTAGTCTCTGCCCCACCTGTGGCGTTATGCAGGCTGCCTGTGGTGGGTGGAGCCTGCTGGGCCCCTCCCACAGCTGTTCTCTGCACCAGTTATGTGCAGCATAGTGAATATTATCACTGTTGTGCACAAAATGCCTACAGGTAAAGTACATTTATATCCTTTATGGCTATTGAGGAATATTTAAGTTTTTTTGTGCTCGGAGTTCAGCTTTAACTATTTAATGTCCGGGAACAAGCATGTGGCTCAGGAATGGCTTTAGTACTTTCTGACCCGAAACAAGCATACAGATCGAGAAAGTCAGAGCTCCTGATTTTGCAGTCTTGTTACAGGTCATTGACTTGCTGCAGCCATGGCACTACCATTTTCAAAAGGGGGCTTCCATACTTGCTCAGTACAGGTTTCCTTTAAACCCTGAGCCTTGCTTGTTCATTTTCAGTTGAAATTGGTGGACGTGCATCAAAAAGCGTATCGTGCGTTTCTATCATTAACGTGCGTCCTGTGTACTTTGCATTTGAGGACATGCCCAGCCATGTTCCATCATATTTGAACACATGTTGAAATGTGTGTACCCAACCGAAATAGTGGATGTGATGAGACGTTCAACTTCAGTGGCATAAAAGGCGAGCTTTTTTTTTCAAATCATTTTTTTAATGCGTTACCATGTAAGCGGACAGGACTTTTAAATTTTTTTTTTTTTTTGTTAGCTCGCGTTACTGACTTTTTAAAGGTTTTCAGCTGTAGGATAGGCTGCCCTATTGTAAGATGAAGATAGGAAAAAAATGCATTCCAGCCTCACTGCAGTACTGTAACTTTTTTTTTTTTAATCTTCCTGTGCTGGTTTGCTGCAGTGCATTGTGGGATTTCTATTTCTGCTGAATGGGCTGCTTGTCTAAGGGGGAGGAAGTAAGCTCCCTGTAGGATAGCAGCAGTGGGGGATGTCCTGTTTTATATGCAAAGCATTTAAAAAAAAAAAAAGACTTGGAGAAGAGGATCTCCCCCGTTCCAACGTAAAGGTGTCGCACACATACAGAGTAGCCGAAGGCCGCTGTCATTGTATAGGGCTTGCTTAGTGATGCGTTGCATTAACGAGGAGTGAATTTCACAAAAAGGGGGTATTTAACTTTTCCATTTAATAGGATACACTCCAGGTTTGCTGGCATTGATAGCAAATCTACAGGGGTCCAGAAGTTAAAAGTGTCTTTGGGATGGCTGGATAAAGGAGGCCGCTACAAAACCCAGGCCCCCTTTTCAAAAGATTTCTGAAAACATTTGGAAATGTGTTGCTTTTAAATACCCCTTTTGCCTTGCCCTCTGTCTCCAACGATTCACGGGTCTGCTTGGGACGCACATTAAACCGAGATCTTTGAAGTTTTTTAAGCTGAGAGAGTCTTGGTGCTTTTTTTTTTTCTCTCCTTTTTTTGCGCATATTCTGCATGGATTAAGGTGTTACAATTTATCGGTTAGATTCATAGACTGAAAACGCAAGCTTTTGAGGCGCATAATCAGCTATTGAGTCGATAAACAGTTTGAAAACACGGGGATTCAGAGGAGAGCTTTGTTGGAATATGTATTTATAATTCATGGAGAAACATTATTTTTTTTCTCTCTATCCCCTCACTTTCTTTCCCACCTTGGGTATGAGGACTGTCTGCTCCATCTTAATTATCCGTTTAGGCTGAGTGGTATGCAAATATAGGCAATTAAGTGGGAGGTTTTTAATTAGCAGTTGTAAGTTCATGTGTGAAGTGCCTCAACTTAATCACTTTTCACAGTTTAGTTGTTAATTTGCGAAGTTTTTGGTGTTTTTGAATGTCTACTAAAGCTGTGAATTTCCTGTTTGTGTGAGTTTATATATCTATGTGCGTGTTTATGCATGTGTTTTTGTTTTCTCACGGCCCATTAGGTACTCCTACTGAGTGAAAGTGTAAAGCTGGCTATATACTGCTCAACTGTTGGTCAAGCCCTGCCAAAATGTGAGCAGTGTGTGGGCCCTTCGGAACCCCCTTTTTTTTCTTTTCTTGTTGAAGGAGCTGGTCAAACTTATCGGAACAGTCGCTTAAGCCAATCGGCTGCAGTCGCTGGTTCAGCTATTTTGACAACTGCACAAATGCCGCTGTCAGGATACAACAGCCCAGCGAGGGGCATTACCCCCCCCATCCATGCTGTTTAGTTTGGCTGGGGGATTAAGCCTTCAGCCCAAAACGAGCAGCGTATGGCCGGTTTAAAGCAGAAGTAACGTCAGAATAGGTGATGGTTTTAATTAAAAAACATTTTTTGGGGGTTCACTGTACATGCTCAGCCCATTCCCGCTATGAATGAGTCGGGTACCGGGGAGGATGTAACTCCTCCATCTGCAGGAGTTGTGCGTCATCAGTGGCCACCCAGTGGTTAAAGAGGATTTCCGAGAACCTGGAAGTTTTGGTGGTGGAGATGGCGGGGAAGGTAAGGGGGCACAGAGCTGAGGACCAAGCTTTGATCAGACAGTGCCAGACCATTACCTTGCAAGTGTGCCCTATGTGCAAGAATGCTGTGCATACTTGCACATTGCTATTAATATTTTCAGCGGCACTTTGCAATATGAGGACATTACAGGTACAATACAAATCAAAACAAGATGGTAAGGAGGGCCCTGCCCGTGGGAGCTTACAATCTAAAACATTAGAACAAGACAAAATATGGAAAAAGAAAAGTGAAGAAAGTGGTTTTCTTTCGCTTTATGTGCAGTGACCTGTTTAACGGTCCATCCTACAGCTTGACAGGTGGCGTTTAAGTATAGTGAATTCAAGTCTAGATTCGCTGGTACTGCTTGTAAATCCTTTTATAGAATGCGTATTGCCTATAACATCCAATCGGATTACAGTAGTCCTTTTTTGTAGTGGCGGTTATAACATGTAAGCAGGCATCTGATTTGGTGGTATCAGTCAGGAAAAAGTGCTGTTTGAACTTGGGAATTTTAAATCGACAGAAAATTATATAAAGATTTCTACAAATAAGATTGTAAATCCCCCATCTTAACCTGCGCTGAAGTATGTTTTATATGATTAAAAAGCAGTTTTTTTCCCCCTCAAACATGGCTCTCCTAAGCCCTTACATCATATGCTGAGAAGCGGTTTGGATTAGCTCCATTCAAATGAATGAGACTAGTATATGTAGTCTAAGCGGGCAGCTATTAAGAGCCTCGGCCTGGTGCTCAGAGCGTTTTGAAGTTCAAGTGTTCTTTGTGCAGTCATGGAGTGCAAAATCCGGGGAACAAAGGGGACTTGGTCCTCTTTTCTGGAATGCTGTATTGGACCTTCAGAGTGGGTCCCTTTTTTTTAAACCGCTTAGCTGAGTGTGGTCTGCAACTTGTGCCTGACCTCTCTGGCAGGGAAGAGGTTAAATGGGCCCTCTTGCCGTTGTAAGGCGAGTTCAGGGTTGTCCTCGAAGCAGCCAAACCATAGGCCTTTTGTTTAATAACATTGTGCAAAGAGCATGTAGGCGCTGTTGCCCCTAGCAGCCGGCCAGTTTAGTCTTAGTAATGTGCAAAGTTCAATAACCCATAGCAACCAAAATTTAATTAGTTTGTTTGTAATGTTGCCCTGCATTACCATCAGCAAGATTAATATCCTGCACTGTCCTCCGTTATGTCTTTACTTCGTACAGTTTTTCCACTTCCTGGTTGAGTGAGGCACTGGTGATGTAGCACTGGCCTCACAGATGCATCCTGGGAAAGCTACATCACCAGTGCCGACCTTGGAATTCTTATCTAGAGATGCAGCCAGGCACTTAGCATTTTCAGGAGATGGTCTACCATCAGCCTACCTATTCTTTGACACGTGTGAGGTCTACTTACTTGTCTTCTACATGCAGTACTTCCTCCTGTTCCCCTCCAAAAAAAACCCCAGCATGAGGAATGTGAGGGCTAGTTCACACCAGATACAGTTGTGATGCAGTCCGTTCAGTTTGGCAGCTGCATCAAAAACGCATAGCAATGCTAGGATTTCTGGTGCTCTGGTCACACCAGTGCAGTCTGTTCCTATGCCCTCTGATGGCTGCATTGGATTGCATAAAAAAACTGCATGCAATTGCACTGGAACGCACCTGAAGCCCATGGCAAGCTAAAAAAAACCACATCAAAATTGAGGCAAAATGCATCGCACTGCAGCTGCGCGGTCGCACGCCGTTTTATGGTGTGAACTAGCCCTAAGGGAAATTTAAGTATATATTTTTTTTATCGAACTGCATGCGTGTCTTCTAATTTGTGCAGATGAATGAGTTTTGCTGGAGCGACGGTTGTCTAGGCCAATCTTAGTGGATTTCCTCAGGCACTGGCCTTGATGAATCTGGAAACATCTTCATAACCTACCCTCCATCAGTGCAGTTTATTGAAGTCTGCTCAGCAACTCGGTTCATTCAACCGACAAGGGCATTTACCCCAGACGCTTGATCCGTCTTTATAGCTCTGTCTTTGGACGGGCGTCAAATTACACCGCATATTTCTTTTTTATAATACAGATTTTTGTGGCCTGTGCGGCCTTTAAGAACCTCAGCCCGGGCTGGCAGTAGATTATCCTGCACTGTAGCTGGGTTAGTTGGCTAACAGAGTTGTCCTTGCTGGAGGGGGAAGGGGTTAATGAGCGTGCTCGGCATCCGTTTTGTGAGTTTTCTACATATTCTCAGGTCTTATTCTCACATCTTAGCCTCTCATAAGACGGGGTTTGTGAATAATTTAACAAGTGCAGGCAGGGTTGTCTACAGAAGCCACATTGTCAGAAATTCTCTAGTCAGCAGACAGCTAGTCTGGGCAGGCAGCGAGGACACTCTTAAAGTCAATATTCCATCATCTCGGTTAACCATTGCAGGGCGGGCGTCTGTAGGAGAATGGCCGGCCTGAAAGCATTTTTTTGTTCTCGTGGCCGGTCAGCAATGTTTTAGGCATCGAGCTGCTTTTCTGTAGAGCAGAGGGGGCCCCTTTTGAAACTGCAAGTCTCAGCATGTCCTGCTAGTATTCCTGTCATGCAGTGAGTCATGTTTACTTTTTGCTGTCTGGCAGGTTTGAGCACTTCAGGTATCAATAGACCCGAGATTGCCTTTCTTACCTGCCTTATGTTGAAATACCTGCGGAGTACTCGGTGTATCTAAACCAAAACATGATTATGTAATGCAGCTCATCAGGCCTTGAATAAGAGGGTGGTATTTGTTTTTGTTTTTTTCTTCAGGCTTTTATCACTTTTATTTTTATTTTTTTTATTTTCACCTGGTAACACACTTCCTGTCCTATGGTGACAATGCTCTCTCATCTGTACTGTATGGAGCGGCAGCGTTGTCACCTTTTAGTCGGCTCTTATATGGACTACGACAGGGCTGGATAAATCCCGGGAGCCTGGTAGCCATGCTCATTAAAAGTTACAGCCGGCGCCTAACTTTTGAGGTTTTCCCTTGTTGTCAATGGAGCTGGCTCCTGAATTGGGTTGACCGCCTCCTAAATTCCAAATTAATTTGAACACACCAGGACTAAAACGCCATTCCCTCTTCTCGCTACGATGGAACATGGACCTATATGTAGTACACAGAAGGCAGCTGCGGCAGCTCACCTTGTTTAGTTTGCAGGATTTCTAGCAGGATCAGTGGACATTTTTTTTTCTGTACTTTGACTTTTTCAGGCTAAGTACACATGTTCGGCAAGCTAATGCAGCCGCTACAGTGAAGGACTGCTAAACTTCAATGTATGAAATCTTTGTTCTTGGGTTTAGATACACTTTAAAGCTGCACCCAGCTTAACTGGTCAGACTGGAAATGTTTAGCCAATAAACTCTTATTCTTCATTCCCAGTACATAGTTATGGTCGGTCTAGAAGCTCACAGCCCATGCATGTTGGATGGTTTTGCAGTAGAGGTATCAGCCTTTTATCAGTAAAGCAGTATAATTTATATTTTATGCCTTTTAAATACCCCCCCACGTCTCCCACTACCATCAGCTAAATGGATCTGCAGCTGTTAAGGAGCTTGGCCTGTAAACACTGTCCAGCCATGCTGGGTCTTTTAGTGCCCCAACAGCTGGCTAGCGATCGGGGGGCCATCCAAATCACTTTAGAATTTGAGTGAATGCACCATGATTGACTCATTCATTGTGGCATTCATTAAAGTGTTTTGCTCCACATGAAGCTTGATTTTCTATTTTTTTTTTTACACTTACTGCACAATTCAGCTGTGCAGCAGGAGCGGAGACACACAAGGCTATTGTCCTGCGGGGCAGCGTGTCTTACAGCCAGGCCTGGCTCTATGGCTACCCAGCGCAGGATCCCTTTTGCTGCTTGTGTTTGAATGTGCTAAGAGGCCACTGACACATGGCCCCGCTTTGCAGGGATAAATAGATCCCAAACATACTCGCCCTGTTTCAAACTTGTCAGACGCACACAACCATTGGCCCTTTTCTTTAACACCCCAGATGGTAAATAACAGCAGGAGATAGAAGTGACAGTATTGTCTCTTTTCTTATGCCTAATTTAAGTCCTCACTGTCTGTCCATCTCCCTTTTCCAGTTCCTTTCTTTCTCTCCTGACTTTTTCTTTAAATGGTCAAATTAGGCTGTCTATTTGGAAGTCTTGGGGTTGGGTTGCGGGGGAGTGTGTTAAATGAATGTAACACACTCCAGAAAATCTGCATCAAACTTGCGTTGTGCCAGCGTTGCCTTTTGCTTGGTGCACACATACAAATTAAATTAGGAGTCTTAAAACGCTATATTTTGTATTGCATTGCCTTATTTTGGTTTTTCATTTCCATGATTATTGACCTGTGAAACAGTGTTTTTGTTCTTTTATAAAAATATTCAGCCATACGTGGTTCAATTAGACAACTTGTACATTGTAGATGTAAAGGACTACTAAATATTTTGATATGACTTGCTTCAGTGTGCGAATATTTGTTACTACATACTATGTAGCCATTTGTTCCATCTGCTTAGTGATCAATTTGTACTCTGCACATTGTAAGATCTGCTAAAACTGGCCCTATAGCCTAAGGTAGACGTGAATAAAATTGACTATACTTTTTTTTAATTGTCTGCCATGTCGCGAGTGTCATTAAAGATTATAAATGTTTTTTTATGCAATTTTTTCCCCCCCATCATATACTTGGTTTTAACTGTCATGGTTTCTGAAGGTTTATGTGAAAAGGTCAGTCCACCCAAAGCTAAGATTTCAGTATTTTCTTGTAGGAAAACAAATTACCTGCCACTTGTGGCTGTATGCCAAAGTTCCCAGCACCTCAGTCTGCATATGTGTTGGCACACGGTTGGGCAAATCCCGGGAGCCCAGTCTGAGCCGTCCCCTCTGCTTGGCTACTGTGTGCCCACTGGAATTCATTTTGGGTCCACCACCCTTTTATTCAAATGAAACCAGTTATGTTGGAATTTAAATGAATTGCAAATGGCATTTTTGTGTTATTTAATGTACTTGAAGTATGTATGAGTGCATGCTCGTGGGATTCTAGACAGTGGAAAAAGTTGTGAAATTCTTTTAGATGTTCTGAATCTGTTGCTTTGTTGTTGTAGAGGGAGCAAGAGCAAGGGTGACATTCTGGTCATTTTTATCTCCTTGTGGCCTCCTGAGGGGAGGCCCACATCCCTGCTGGCCTTGCTGTGTCCCCCAGGTATCTGGGGACCCAGGTTGTCACTGCAAGCTGAATTTATGGTGAGATTTTTGCTACCCTTCCATGACCCCGAGCTATGCCAAACACTGGTCACTGCCTTTCTTTCCAGCTTCACGCGATTGAATCCGAGAGCCTGGTGAATTGAAAAATTGAATGGATTAATGAATTCCCCGGGTGCAGGGGTGACCATCCCTATTGTCTGCTTTTGTTTTACTCTGTTGAATATTAATGAATAGGGGGTGCAAGGTCTGGTTACAAGTCGCTAGTGCTTTAAAAAGGTGAAAGGGGAAGGGGCAACTCCCCCCCCCCCCCTCCTCTTCCTTTTTTTGTTTTGCAAATATTGGCACTGATACAAATGTACGTGGTTGTCAGATTTCATTCTGTCTTTGTACATGTGATGACTTGGGCAGCTGTGTTGGCTATCTGCTCTTAATAAATACATAATTTTATGTATAATATATTTTTTGTTTAAGTCCAGGATTGCACTTCTTCTTTTTTTTTTTAATTCTCAAAATAATGCATTCAGGAAAATGAGTTGTTTTCTCATTGGTTATCAGCTGCTGCAACTTGCCTTCTGGCTTGTTCATTACACCATTCTGTATCTAAATTTGTTTCTGCATTTAAATACGTTTATACATTTGTATAAGGTGAGAGCGTTCAATGGTCGGCATGTGTTTTTTGTGTTGGAGCTGTTTTATTTCTTCCAGTGACACCCCCCCCCCTTCTCTACTTGTAGCTGGCTTTTTTTTATCTTGTAAAGCTTCCGAATACGCTTTATCAGGGATGGGGAGCTGCATGATATATTTGAATAGAGGCCTGTGTTCTTTTGTTAAGGAAGTTCTCCCTTTTCCCTCCCACTACTCCAAACGTATGCTTTTGCAAATTCTTCTGGGGGCTTCTCAGTTTTCATGTGAGTTCTGGGGAAAAAATGTCACCCGCCAGTTAAATGGTGCAAACGCAAGTCAAGTGACTCTTACGCAGGATTATTCTTTTATCATTTCTTATTATTCAACAGGGAGAATGGAAATGCCCATTTAGTAACGAGAGTCTCCTAAGTGTATCGCAACAGAGGTTGCAACAATGACAGGCAGATCTTTCTCATAAGTCCCCTTTACCCATGAGACCTCACTATAGCAAACATATCTGTTTTATCTTGACTTTTTTTTTGGGAAATTGCAGCATGCTTATGTCACATAGCCAGGCAAGATGTGGCTGTGCTTAGCTGAGTTTAATTTGACCCAGTTGCTTTTGTGTTGGAAGTTAAGTCAACCGATATCTCAGACCATCAGCATTTAAAGGGTAATTTCAGTAACCTTGGAAGAGAGCAGACAGACAAAACCTCAGAATCTTCTATAACCATGCTGCATCCTTCAGTCCTCCTACAGGATGTAACCCAAGTATCTGGAAATAACGTGAGAATGGTAAACAAAACTTAACTGCTCCCTTGGTAATCCATCCCCCTCCCCTCTGCTTCACTACAGTGATCTAGCCAGTCCTTGTTTGTCAGGAATCATGATGAGGATCTTTTGCTTGATGTCTGCTTCTTGCATTGGATCTCTGCTCCTGTGGGCACTTGGGGGTTCTCCTTTCCCTTAGGACAGGGTTGGATAGATCCCAGTAGCCAATATGCTTTAGAATCTACAGCTAGTGCCCAACTTTAGAGGTTTTCACTAGTTGTCAATGGAGCTTGCGCCTAAGAGAACCTGCCAGCTCCTGAATTGGACAGGCTGGATCCTGAATACCATATTAAGGTGTCCACCCCACCTCATATAATTTGGATAATATGAGTCGGGGGTAGCAAGTCCCCTCTCCGTCCAGTTTCATAGTAGCGTAGTAAATTGTTAAATTGAATTCCATTCTCTGCATTAGCCATCTAACCTCTACATTCACAAAGTGAATCTGGTGTTCTTGAGTCTTTTGGAACTGTTGCAGGTGGACCTTTCATTCAATGCATATATTTTTCATGTTAAGTGGATGCATGCCGAGCGATGTGTCAGGTTTTATTACCCCTAAGGGGGGTCATAGTACTTCCATTTGCAATGACTTGACTTTTTTTTCCTCTTAAGGATGGTACCATTTTTGTGTAGCAATCATCCAGTATTGGCATGTGTGCCCTGTACTGAAATGCAGGCTCAGTTGTATTAATCGTGTAAATCCTGGTGCCTGTGTGGTTCTAGGTTGTGATCAGCGACTACTGCAGCCTCTCACCTTATGACTTTTTACAATATTGCAACCTGATCACTAGGAGTGGGACTGAGAAAATGCTTCCTCCTGCCTGCAGTGGAACAATGGCACCTCGGCCTAGACAAAGTCACTGAACTGGATCTCAAAAATGACTTAACTGTAAAAGATGGAAATGTTAGTTTTTTTTTTTTTAAATGTAATAATTATTATTTTTTTGTAATGTTTGCCAGCCAGATCTGTTTGAGTCACATGTGGTGGATATTGTCTGGTAACAGACAAGGCAGCTTGCTGTCTCCCCACAGCGTCTACTTCAACTTCCTATTTTTACTAAATACTGCTGGTTTCAGCTACGTAGACGCGACACTAGTTTTTAGTAGACTCAGTTTATTGTAAATAGAAAACGGAAAAGAAAAACACGTTCATAAATAGATCTTTTGATTCTCAGGCCTCAGAGCACTTTTTTTTTTTAAACAAGGATCTAAGAATTACTTGTGACAGTTTCTTGGTAAATTTAAAATTGGAGCAGCATTATTTTTTAATTTAGGAGATATACATTCAAACCAGAGGGAGGGTTTTTGTATATGGCAAGATTATGAAGATTTTAGGTGGGAGGAAGAATTGAGCCACCTGTAGCAAAAAAAGTTGGATTTCAGCTGCTGATTCGTCGTATTGCCTGGAATAGTGACAGCTGGAAGCTACTTGAAGCTCTCTATATGGTCAGCAGCAGTGTATAAGGGCTTTGTTTTGCTATGGATGTATCACAAGGGCCTATCGCAACCTGACATTGCCTAAAATGTGTAAATGTGCATGCTTTATAGCTTTTTTTTTTTTGTCTCCCAGGGCAACCGAAGATACAAGTTTTGACTTTTGCCAAAAAGTCAGGCTATCCCACCCTCTCAGGCCTCATGCAATTAGTGGGGTTCTTTAAAGCTATCCTTGTTTGAATATCTGGCCTTTAATTCTGACCCTTACAAAATGCAGACATATTGTTTACAAGTTCAAGCCACCATCCTTGGTAATTCTGATAGAGGTGGCAGTCCCACCAAGAAGTGCAGTCAGAATGTGGCTTAACCCACTGAGAACTTTCTCACTGAAGTTGAACAGTTAAAACTTATTTTTGGTTCTGGCTAGCCTGAGAGAGGTTTGGAATCCCTGGTTTTTTTTTCTGTTTCCCCATTGGGGAGATTTCCATCCCTTCATGTTTCCACCAGGACAGGAAGCGAGGAAATTCTCGAAACAGAAATTTCTCTTTGTAGATTGGGTAGCCTCTGTCGGGTTTTGTTCTGTGCCCTGTTGAGATTTCCTTATCTTGTGTTGCTGGGACTGGACATTTTGGGATATCTCCCAAGCAAGGATGAAGACCGTAAATAAATGAAAGTGGTTGTAACACCTCCAAACTCTATCCAAAACTAACTGGGGAAACAAATTCTGCCAGAGTTCAATGTAAACTTTTTGCATTATTCAGAGTTGTCATTATGGTGAATTTTGTTGATATATTGGGATACAGAGATATATTGAATGGGTGTATAAAAACTGGTTATTGAATGCTGGCTTGTTTATAATTTGATATTCTTTTAATGTAAAATTTGAACAGATGAGAGGGGTAGAATGGTGCAGTATCCCTTTGTGCTCAACCGTTCACTTTTTTTTTTTTTTCACTTGCCTTTGCTTCACTTGTGAAGTTGAAATGAATCAAGTTACGTGGAGCTATTTTTAGATCCATTTGTTTCTTTTCACTTAACCTAACCTAGTCCTATCAGGAAAAAATTGCTGTGTTGTAAATCGAGATTGAACATTCTGTACGTTTTTGTAAGTTTACTACTACTCTTGCTGAGTGTACAGATTAAACTTTAACTACACCCACTCTTATCTGTGACCTCAATGGATCCTTGGCCCTGGCTTCTATGTTTGACATTATTGGCTCTTTTTGTGCCGCTGTTACATATTTTTAGCAGTAGCAAAGCAAATGGTGAGCATGGTGCAATATTACTGTAAAGGTTTACTGTAATGTTTTGGTTGTGTTCAAATCTAAAGGCTTCTCTACTGTAAATGTGTTCCTTCCAGAATTGTTCCTTTTTAAAAAATTGGCTTCAGTCACATTTTTCTTTGTTTTGCATCCTGTTTTGGGAGATGTCTTCCCATTGCATTTATGTTGGCTGTCAGAAATGGGAGACAAAAACTTCCTAATGAGAACTGGCCACAAAAATAATTTTGAGTGGAGAAAGCTTAGAACCGATCAGGTTTTCTTTGTCAGTTTCCGCTCTCACTTCTTGACCAAATAAGGGAATGGACAGGAAGTCAGAGGAAGACAATTCAAAACCTAATCCAAATGGAAGTAGAGTTGATGCGCTTGACCCAGTGGTTATCAGTTCATGGGGGGGGTGGGAGAGTTTTCAGCAAGGCCCAAAATTGCCAGAGCTCTTCATGAGGCAGAGGGCCTCCCCAGTATACAGGTTATCCGGCTTGAGAAATCCATAGATAATCAAATCAGAAACGTGTGCTAGACAAATGTCTCTGGAGTCCTATAATGTATTTTATTGATCCACATATATCGCAAAGGCCGTAGAAAGAGGCCAACGTGTTTTGGGGGCTAAATGGTTCCCCCTTCATCGGGGCTCAAGAGGAATGCAACTATGTCATATGCCAATAAAAATATTACTATATTAATAAAGAGTAGTATGATTACGAGTAGGGTTGCACAGATACCAAGTACAGTACTCGGTGCGAGTACATGTACCGATACTTTTGAGCTCCTAGACTAGAGAAAAATTCAAAAATTAGGAGGCAGCTGTCATTTGTAAAGAGCACATAGAGCTCCTGGGATTTGTACATCTGTTTTAATGTATGTTTTTTTATAAATAAAGGGATGCACTGGTACTTGCCGAGTACTTAAAACACGAGTACTGATAAATTTTTGTTGTCATGTGACAGTTTTTCTAACAATACAGACAAATTATTTCAGGACAGTGGTGGAGTGCCAGAGCCAGGTCCCAGCTGCAACCTCTGCAACCCTTGTAGTTCTCATGAAAATGCCAAGTATCTGCACTGGTACTTGACAAGTATCTGTGCATCCCTAATTATGAGACCAATGATTCCTTGTACCAGATCTAAAGAAAGTTTTGGATGGACTTTGACTTTAAAAGTGGTCATCCTGCATGTTCCACGTGTATAGAGCTTGTGACGTGATACTAAAGTGAAATGGTATGTTTTTATTACAGTTTAGTCATAGCAGACTCGAGATTAAGAAACCTGTTTTGTAAACCTTGTCAATATTGCCTTGATGTCTCCAGTTAGCTTGGGACACATTTTAAAATCCTGGGTTGAATTCTCATAAATATTTGTTGCGACACACCTAGGGTACTTGTAACTTTGTAAAGATATGCAGGGACACATCCTCTTGACCTTGCTTTAGTTTGAGTCATCACATCTAGACCAACTTTCTTTTAGGTCACTCATAAAGTACAACCGTTCTTGGAAGACAGCACCAGTTAATCGTCTCAATTTGGGTTAATAGGTGTGACGCATAGGAGGCCTTCATGTGCTCAAGAAGGGTGTTGTGACATAGTAGTTGTGAGCTGGCAGTAGTCTAGACTCTTCCAAAGCACATCCATGCACAGGTTTGGATTACTACTATTGTATGCACTTGGGGGAGGGTAGCTGGTCATTTAGTTGTCTTTTTTTTTTGCAGGCTCAGGGGGTCTGCTGACTGAAGTGGTCACTGTTTTGCACACAAAAGGAAGAGCTGGGACCACTATCAGGCCAGGTCACAGCTGTTGTGGCCGTCAGAGTTCAGGGGGAACTATTGTTTTGTTGAGCCTCTTGTGTTTAGTTGGAGATCTGACAGGACTGCGGTGTTATGTTCATCACGTGAGCCTTATGACTGACCTGCCAAGACTGGGCAGGTCAATGTGAGGAGGCCCATGGTGCTTTCTCACGACATGGTTTTAACCCAAGTTACACTTGAAAACACATCAAGCCTAAAAGCCTGTGTTGCAACTTTTTTTTTTTTTTTTAAGCAGCTTTGCACTTCTTTACCTTTTTACCTTTTTTTTGCAGCTTTTTTTTTTCTTATTTTGACATTGTAACTTCTGTCTGAGACATGTCATTGCCACACAGGCACTCCTTCCTGAGTGTCTCGCCGTCTCTGATCTAATCCTGGCATGTTTGTGTGGTTTTTTAAAAGGTGTCATAAAACACATCCTTGTCTATGAAATAGCCAAAGCCGGAATTTCAAAACACAGTTTAAGCTCGCTATTTATTACACAGAGATTACAAATGTGACCCGGTCTTCAATCCAGTGTTCCCCTTGTGTTTCCGATTCTCGAGCTTCGCTTGGTTAGTACATTGTGTACAGCCAGTGGACAATAACATTTGCATCAAATGTCTCATTTCTCCTGCTTGCTTTGCGTTTTGATTTATGTCACGCATGAAGTTAACTTTAGCGGTCTGGAGAAACCATATTTTATTCAATCTGCTTATTTCACACGCTAGCCTTTATTAGAAATAGATTGGTTGACCTTTTTTCTTTTATCTAGGTTTATTTAAAGGTCGCTATTTGGGATTCAAGAAGAATACATTCCGGAGCTGACAGAATGTGATTTCCCTACTTCTAAGTGAGCTTTTTAACTTCCAAATTGGAGAGGCTGCCACTTTTGTTGGCTGTCCTGAACTTCCTTTGATTCATTTCTGCCGAATGGATTGACTGCATGCTTGTGGCCTTTTGTTTGGCCTTCAAATATGGTTTCCTTCACTTTTGATGAGGAGCAAAAACTTTTATATCGATACAGCCTACATATGTCTGCATACATTTTTGAACATAGAAAAGTGGTTGTGGAATTTTTTTCAGAGTTTGGGACCGTCTCTGACATTTTATCCTAATTTTTATGTATTGTTTGCGACCCCCTTTTCTAAGCACAATGGCTTGTCTACAGACAAAAAGACACCACGCGACCACTGTCTTGTCTGTGTCCCCCTCCCCAGAGTTGAAGTCCAAATGAAGGGTCCTAGCTTATTGAATACAGCCGATGGCTGTCTGGAAGTGACTTGTGCTCCTCGCTTGGCCTCTCCCAGACTTCACTTCTGCGACAAATCGTTCAAGACAATGCCCTAGGTTCCAGCTGGAGGAGGTTTTAGTAGTAACGCAGTGTCAGCGAGATGGAAAAGAGGTTAAGAAAGTTTAGTGGAAATTGAAAATCCTTCCCCTTAAAGCAAAACAAGTCATGAAATAGTATTGTCTGATGGCAATAGATTACCCTTCTCCCTCGAAGCAAAACAAGTTATGAAGTAGGCTTGTGTCTGCTAGCAATAGATTAGTAACAAGCTTTACTTATTGCTTTTTACTCTTGGTATGTCTATACACCTATTTACATGTGTATGATGCATCTTTTTTATTTTTTGAAACGGTAAACAAATTCAGTAATTTACCAAAGGAAGTCCATGTTTATATCCCTGTAAATCCAATCAGCTTGATGCTTCATCAGCTTCATCAGCTTTGCCATTGCGAGGGCGCTAGTGGGGAAAAAGAAAATGTATAAATATTATGGCTTCATGCTGCGCAAATGGAGATTTCTGGTCAGATCCCAGACAGCACGTGTGTTTGGTAAGCAGGGAGTGATGGCAGCAACAGTTTAAAGATTGTCCTTATGATTAAAGTATAGATTAACTGTGCCAGCCCAGTCCCACCTCTGTTTGGGTAAAGCAATCCGATCTGTGGATTTTTTTTTTCTTTTCCTTGGGGACTTTAGTCTTCTAAAGCATGGAAGTTTTCTTTTTCCTTCCCTCCGAACAGCCGTGTGTCAGATGGTGATCTGTTAATTAAATTACCAACAGTACATTGCTCAAGGCCCAGGGAAGAGTATTGAGCTGTTCTGTCAGCAGATGAGCATCTGGGGGTGATATACTTTAATGGCATGATCTGCTTCATCAAATGGCTCAAACCGAACACAAAAATGGTTTACAGAAAAGTTATCTCTACTGTTTTTCTTCTGTAACAGAAGTGGCTTTTAACAAAAAAAAAAAAAATACACGTATATCAGGGTGTTCACTTTTAGGTAGGTATTAATGTGGATATGGTCTGGTTTTATAAAAATTGAAGCAATCACAAATTGTCGAAATACACTTGTGGGCTGAGTTGTTGCTCTACTTTCTTTGGTTCAGTTTCTGTAAACCAGCTATGGAATTCTTTCTTTGAAGGACAACTTGGCACTAAACTTTTTAAATCAGAAAAATGGAAACTGCTAGAACCCCAGCAATCCTAATTGAGATCACCAGCCCCCACACCTTCCCAACTGGGGGCCGCCATATTGTGTTACATAGACTTTAATACTGAGAAATGGTACTTACTGCATAGATTGAAGCCATACATATTTTTCTAGCCAGCAGTTTGGGAGCTCAGTTGGTGCTGGTATAAGCATACTGCTGCCTCTCAGCCGCTGCAGCGAAAAGGTGAGGGGCAAAGGTGCTGAACGTAAAATAAAGACTGATACGTGGCTGTCAATTTATACGTGCTGCTGACCTGTACTAGTAGGAGCAGGTACATCGTTGAGTTTCTGTTGGCGCAATGCATGTGGTCAACCATAAAATAAGGGTATTACAATAATGGCATTACTGTTTAGTAGGGCACTTTGGATTTATTTTAAATAGTAAGAAAAGCAGCTGGTTCGTTTAGTTATCACAGTACTGAAATGCTCTAGCTCACATTTTCTTGTGTAATCGAACAGAACCAACCTGCATCCAGTACTTTTTTGTAAAAAAAGGAAACTAAAAACCCCAAAAAAGGATGTCGTGTAGTATGGTTGTTGCCATTCCTCATGACCTTTTGGCCCAGCAGAGAACCTGTGGTGCTCTCTTGGTTTCCTCTAATGCCCCGACAGTTTTGTAAGTTTGCCGCAACAGCTTATGCAACTGTCTTTTGAACAGGAAGGGGTCATTTGAGGCAGCTGTCTTGATCTGGCAGCTTTCTCATCTCCTCTCGGAGGCTGTCTGGGAGGATTTGTTCTCTTTCTTTTTCAAGGGGCACATTGAGGCAGTTATGAGGATTAGAGTTAAAACAAAAGTTTGTTTCATTTCTTTCTTTTTTTTTCCCCCCTCTCGGCCTTGGCTTGCTGCAAGACATTCCCATTTCAATAGCAAGCTTGGAACACTCTGCATTGCAGGCGTTTTTTTTTTTTCTTCTCGTCTTCCTTCCCTTTTCTCCTTCCGAGGTCTGCCTGGTTCTGTTTTCCAAAGTATCTACTACTGATATGTGCAGACTGGCTGACTTGTACAGTGATTTTCAGAGCTTGACGAACACAACACTGCTACTCCTTGGAGGACCTGAACTGCCAAAAAAGGCAAGGTACCTGTCCCTAGTATTGTCTGCACGCTTCCTGTAGCTGATCTTTACCCATTGCTCAGCTACCACGCCTCGTTCTGCATGGTGGCAGCCATTTTGGTAGAGAGAGGCCTTTGCTTACTAATGTCAGTTGCTCCCTGATGACTGGCGATCTGATAATTGGGGAATAGTTGGGGGGGAATAGTTGGGTAGCAGATGGAAAGTGGTGGAAGCACAGGTAAACTGAGCAAAGAGTAGCAAGGTGCGTTTACTGCAGGTATTCAGGTACTGCTTCCCCCTCCTGCAAGGAGAACAGTGAGCAGTACAGTAACAAAATCATCAAATCTCATTCCATATGTCCCGAGACAGGCAGTCAGACAGCAGTGCCATAGATCTCTCTGTGCAAATGTACCCATGAAGCTGGCACAGGAAGGGCTCAATTTTAAGTTATTAAAGGTGAAAAGTAAATTTTTCTCGCTACTGCCTAGGCATAGTTATTTCTCAAAGGGCTATCTCAGCCCATCCATGTTTCCCTGCATTCTGCATTGTTTTTCAACACCATAAAAATGCATGGACAGATATATCGGCTAATTACTGCAACTTGCCACTAACTTACTTTTTTGTTTTTTGTTTTTTTGAATGGGCCCTTATCCTGCACAATAAAATGGCATCTGACAGGTTGCAATGACCCTTAGCTTTCATAACTAAGTTTCGCCTGTCAAAATACTGGATCTTACCTGCAGAATAAAAAAAGAACAATGTTATTGGTGCAGATATAATTGGTGAACCTTACATCCTAAATCTAGAAGTGCAGTCTAGTGAGATTACACAGGTTAGCCTATGTTTATGATGCATTTGTCTTTTAATCGGATTTAGAATCAAATTAGTTTGTCTATGCATTGGGCTAGAATGTTTCTAATCCAAGCAGCTTTTAGGCCCCATCTTTCTATTGCATGATAATTTAAGAATCCTATATGTACATGGTACAAGTACGTAGGTGTATCTTGAGGGTTCGAAAACCTCAGTAGTTTTGTTTCCCAGATACCTGCCTAGTCCACAGCCATATACCTAGAAATGTAGTTGCATGATACATTTCACACACTGCTGTATACAAACCAGTCTATTCCTTGTAATAGCAGCTTCATATATTCTAATACAATTTGTGACGCACGTCCTACCATCTCTCCTACAGATTTTACTTCTGCTCCTCTATCCATCAACACTTTATTAAAATGCGCTGCAGAGAATCGTCACATAGTAGACTGGAAAGTTCTGTGGAGTATAATTAAATCTAAAGCTGCTTTAGGGATTATCGGGTCCACCCAGGTAACCATCACTTCCTCCGCTGCATGGTCATTTGCTGGCATTTTGGCAGGCATGGAGAGCAGTGCTAGACATGACAGGGAAGGCCAGTCATCTTTTGTGTCAGAGCTCCAAGACCCCACTCCTGTGAGGGAAAAAAAAAATAAAGATAAGACTTTTGTTCAGCTGCAAGTTTTGTCAACTGTAAATTGAGTAATAATAGACGTCTAGCCCTCTGGGAACTATGCCGTTTGATCTAATTTCTTTGTTGCTATGCTGAGAACATTGTCAGCCCTTCAGGAATTGCAACCTATGATTATGGTGAAGTGCGGAATGGGCTGCTACTTGACAGCCTGGCAGTAAAAATGACTTTTGTAGGTTATTAGAAAATGCTCCTGTATAGTGTCTTATCTGCCCTGGTGGATGATTTGCAAAGTTTGGAATACCAGTTTTAAGTGAAAGTTGTTGTGTGATATCCACATCCTTTTGGGGTTTCTGCTAGTCAGTGGAAGAAACCATGTTGATGGTTGTAATAGTCGGTCTATCAGTTCAGGATAAATTTTAGACTTTTTTTATTTTATTTATGGCTTCGTTGTGTAAGTTGCATGCACACAACAAAATAGGTTCCTGCCTTTTGTCTGAAGTAGTATGAAGGTCTTCAGAATAATCTACCCTTTTTAAATTTTGTAAAGAAATGTATTCTAGTTATAGCAGGGCAGGACAAATCCCAGGAGCTAGGTAGCCAATGCTCTTTAGAAATTACAGCTGGTGCCTAACTTTGTAGGTTTTCACTAGTTGTCAATAGAGCTGGTTCCTAAAAATAAACAACACCCCCATCCATTTGTCTCCTGGATTGGACAGACTGGCTTCTGAATTCCATATAGATGTGTCCACCCCGAGTTTATAGGATACATCAACATGGCAGTGTGTCTTTTTTCTTCTTCTTTGTAGCATTCATTTAGCCATTGTAGAGTACATAAGGAAGTGCTTGAGATCTTAAAAACCTTGCTAGTGAGGACAGAATGGCCTTCACTGAGCGGGGGACAAGCTCACTTTTATAGATTTCATATGAATAATGAAGTGACCCCCACCACCACCCACTTCCATAGAAAGGCCATGTGTTTTTGCTTTTTAAATGCACAAGGGAATTGCCTTTTTTTTCTTTTTATCAGGAATGGCTGGCTGTTTATAGGGCTTCAGCTTTTGAATGTCTGCTCTGAAAGCCCCGCAGTGTTTTCACGTGAAGATAATTTGAATATAATATAAATATATTTATTTACAATCAGCCTAGTTGTTATACATTGGCTTTTCTGCAGTTACTAACTTTTTGAGACCCCCCCCCCCTCACCCAAACGAGCAATGTGTATAGGTGTCTGGGTAGCATTTCTTGTGGAGTTGACTATTTCCTGCCTAGTACTTTAGCCAATGATCCTGCTGTTTTTTTTTTTTGTGTTTTTTTTTTTTTCCGTTCACGGTAAATCTTAATTACATGTTCTTACCCGTGTAACAAGGATTGGTTTAACCAATACAATCTCTCAATAGAGGCTCCTTTTAAGTGAGACTGAAGAGGTTAAACCTGGATGGTTCCAGTGTTCATTCATATGGTTTTTGTTTAGTATTAGGATGTAAATTACATCAGTGTAATATATAAGCGGATATACCATCCCTTCTGCTGGCCAGATGTTGGAAGGATAGAGGCAGACAAGGGGGGCAAATATGCAAGAGGTGGGGGAGGGCCATTTGTGCAGAGGATTTACTGCAATGCCTGGAGCAAATTTTTAGTAGAGGGGTACAGGCGTTCATTATAGTGACAGGACCCAGGCCTGTAGAATAGTAGAGAAAAAAAAAAAAAGTACCAGAAACACTTGGAGACATATGCTTTCTCAGTTATTTTAGTCAGGAAATGCTGACCACCCCCACCTACCCGTCTACAACGGAGAGTCAGGGCAAGGGTGAACAGAATTCTCAAAACATGGCAGGGATTACTTAAAAAGATAGTCTTAAGACACTATTTTGAAGTCTTTGGGTTTTTTTTTTTCTTTTCTTATGTGTGGACCTAAACCACATGTGGTTTTTCTCGTAAATATTTATTAATCACATTAAGATATATATATATATATATATATTAGTAACCGATACAGTGGTCTAATTCTAGCCCAACTTATTCTGTTTTGGTTGCCCAACGTCCATCTAAACCTCTCGTTTTATTTTTCTATTATCAGGAGGGAAAAGTTCTGGCTGCTTCCAAAGGCTTTATCTTAATGACACAAAGTATGTGAGGATTTACATTCTCCAAATGCTAAAATATAATTTAGAAGCATTTAGCTGTCACATCCTCAGCCGGCTGTGGTGTTGGATGGCTGGTCTATAAAAAACTTAATGAAGTTTATTTGGAGAGGGTTGAAAAGTCAATAGATGAAATGTGAAAAACCTTGTTGTACATTCTTCATAGGTGTCTGCACAATTCAGTATCTGCTACTTTAATGTAATATATTTAATCAACTTTTCTTTTAGTTAAGATAGAATTGCAGATCTCCGTGATTGTTTTTACACCTTTATCCTCGTTGACTGTAACCTGGAATGCTAACCTTTTCAAACAGTTAACTCTTATTAAGGACACAGCCTGCAAAGCCAGCTTGTGTAACAGGTGCAAGTTTTTCCCTGGCCTCTTTCCCAAGGTGGGGCCTCACGCAGAACTAGATAGGGAAGGCATAGCAGCGTGCAAGATTAGGAAGGTGCGGGGCCCACGAAAGGGACTAGGCGTCTGCTTGGGTGTTGCATACCGCCCTCAGGTCTTGTTCTGTAGTGCTTTTTGAAAAGAAAAAACCCGAGCTTCACTTCTTAGGAAAGTGCAAAATGTTTGTGGTGGATCTGTTTTATCTAGCAAATCTAGGTGGCCATTTTATCATTTTAGGGGAATCTAGGGAAATTCATATGTTAGATAAACTAGGGATGACTTATTAGAGCGGTGCCCAGTCAGAAGCTTGTACAAGTTCCATCATTTTATCTAGTTTTTTATGTTTATCTTGCTGCCATTGTAAACACTGGAAAAGTTTTGTAAATTAGGCGTTTGTCTGTGATCACCATGTTCATGTGAAAATAAGTTTGCAAAACTGGTTATTTGTATGGTAGTAAAAATGTAAGTTTCTTTAAAGTACCTATCGTAGTCCTTCAAAAGTCGGTGACGTTTTTACAAGGCGGGCTATATTTATCATGCATCTGACAGCCTATTTTTTGATAAGAATGCTTCCGCTTTTGATTTTTTCCAGGGTTCATTTGACCTGTATAAATGCACTTGACCTACCACTTGATATGTTTGTTTGCGGAACTTCTTACCTAGTAGCTAGAAACCTAGTAGCATTAATAATTAAAACCGGAAGGTTTCTTATGTTTTATAAAGGAAAAAAATGATTTCTGATAGTTCTCTCCTCCTAGCCATAGAACAGCAACCCTTGCTACTCAACTGTTCAGCAGACTGTCACTAAAGTTTTAGCAGCATTGGCTCATAAATGTTTTAAATCAGTAAAGTGTCACTAAAAGAAAATGTCAAGTAGGAATATTTGAACCATCCAGCAGCTGGAATTGGGCTTCATTTTACACCTCAATGGCCATAACATTGAGGTGTTTTGGGATGATCATCCCTCAAAATGGTCATCCCCAGTCTTCATAACTGCGCTTACTGTGGACAAGGTTATCCCACTCTATTGCTCTAAAGGCTCGGCGCCTAAACACTTTCTCTGGCTGTGCAAGGATGTTTTTAGCTGAACAATTTAACACGGACAAGACAGGAACACAATAGATAGCTGGCTACTTTGGAAGCAGGGCTTTGACAGCCTGATTAATTCTGAACCATTGGCTCCTAGATAGACCCTTAGATTGACCGTATTCCTCATTGTTATTATTATGAGGAGAATGAGATGACATAATATATTGTACAGAACACGACCATTGCTTTCCAGTGACCTTACTTGGTTGAATCTGCTCAATAGGTGGGATTTTTTTTAAATCATTTGTGCTTTTGTAGCGTTCTTGAGTTAAAGTCGTAAAGATTTCAGTGGCAGTGTTACAGAATGACCACCTTGCTATTTGGTATTGGCTAGTGTCTATTTTGCGTTCTCTATTTTTGCTGTCCATCTTTGTTACTTTTGTAACCTGCACATGTTTTTGGGTTTCTGCTATAGGTATGGTCCACTGGTGTGGATTCCAGTTTTATGTGAGGTCAGACAGTCACTAGGTGACTGAGATCTGCCATCTGGCAGTCATAAAAAAACAGGGCAATACACATTATTTTTTTTTTCTTGGATGAGGCAGAGAAGGTGTTGGAATTGAGGCTTACAGCTGACTGTTGTCACTAGCGGACACCATTTTATGGACCTTATTTAACTCCTGAGTGCTGCACAGTGTGGGTCAAAAGTTCAGACTGTCCATTCCCCTGCCCTCTTGAGATAGAAGGCCAAGTGGGGAGGGGGGTCTGGAATTCAAAGACTGCAAATTACTGTTTTTTTCCTCCCACCCCCTTTCTTCACTATAGCCAGACTAGCTATGACTGTCTAGGGTGGAGATTGGCTATCATCTGAATAAAAACATGCTAGACACAAGGTTAGCTTTGTGGAAGTTTGTGTACAATGAGCAGTTTGCACAGTTAAAAAATCTGAGGAGGCCTTCATGACCATGTGTCTTGAATCAAAAGCTTGCAAGAAAATGTCCATGGTGCCCATGGCAACTGGTTTCTAAAACATTTAAGTTTGATGCTGACATGCACACCTACCCATTGCTTCAATGCATGATTAGCAGAGCCTTTCATTTTGCATGCCCCCCCCTCCCCCCCATTCTATTGTGTTTAGGAGCACCAAAATGCCCACATGGGGAACCATGCATTCATTGTGCATTGCGTTAAAAAGGGACCCTGTCCCATTTTACATTATGGTGCATTGGCAGCCCATACAGAAACAATGGGCTTTCGTAATGCAACACAACACAATGGAAGATAACGTATATTAATGTGTGTGCATGTACAATAGTGCATCATATAGGCGTGGGTAGGACATTGATCGGACAAAATGGATGATGTCTTAACTGAGTTGATTTTTTAAAATTGGTGGAAGGGTGCAGCTGTTTTTACACACCAGGCTCTTATTTTTACAGGATTTATTTGATCAGTTGCTGTGGGCAACACCTCCACTCTGGCTGCATTGTCTCAAATTTGTCATACAGTTTTTTTTTATTTAAAACATCTGCAGAGAGTATTGGTCATTTGCTATTACACAAATTGTATTATTAAATATCAAGGCATGTATTTTTTTTCTTTTTGTGCATTGTGATTACAAAACCTCCAAATGAGCAAAAATGTTGGAATGCAAACACTACATCTGTTCGTTATTATTGTGCAACCGAAACTCCTGCCAATATCCCTCTGTTCTGTTTTTTTGCAGTGTAGAGCTGTTTGCTTTTCATGATGCAGTCTTGGTAGCGTGGGTTGACAACACACCGCATTTTTTAAGGATTTTTCTTTTGTACCTCAACACAGTATAACCGCGTTGGGCAAATAGCACCAATGTACCTTAATCCACAAACAATCATCCATGAGCTCAGACTGGCCTATAGCAAACTGGATTGTAGAAAACGAATATCTTATTTTGTTTGCTGTGGGGTGCAGCACATTTGTGTGCCGTATTATTCACGTTATTACATAAGCCCTTATATCCATTGTGAATTAGATATGCTGGTATAGAATGTGATCTTGCTAGCTTTTGCACAGTTGATCCGTCCCTTAATACCCTGCTGATTTCAGCTGTCGCACAGGAAATAAATTCCATAGATGTTCCTCCCTTTGTGAAATTGTAAACGGTCAGTGTTTCCTTAATGTTTCCTTCAGTGGCTCAAACAGCTGTCGAGTTGCATTCTTACACTTTTAAACCCATATATTCCCACTGATGAGTAGTCAGGTAAGGCAACGTTGGTGTAACGAGTGGAAATTATTTTTCATCTTTTACATTCCTACTATCTGTAAACTCTAACTGAATGGCATTTGGTATTCTACAATGGTAAATAATAAGCAATTTTTTTTTTATTTTTTTTTAACAAATGGTGTTTTTCACCCCCCTACCCAATCCACTGATGCATCTGGGTGCTGCTGATGCATGTGTTTCAGCAATGGCGGAATGTCATATATCAGGGTGGGTTTCCTGATGGTGATCTCGTGGACCATCCCTATGCAATGTTTTAAAGTGGCCATTTGTAGTCTCCATCAGAATCCCATGTGTTGAGTCGCAAGATGGGGACTGAAAGTTTTCAACCTATAAGACTTTTGTTTGGTCTTGTACATTAGTGTCAGGGCCATCCAAATCAGATGTCTATCTGGTGCACTGTGGTGAGCTGAATCATCCATGGGTTTCTTGTTTATTTTAGTCTGAAATGATCGAATAGAGAAGTCAAACTTTCTGTTTTGGAACCCCTGTGAGATGCTGGAAGACCCACTGGTATCTTTTGAACACTGAAATACAAAATTTGACCATTCATTGACCAGTTCAGTGCACAACTCCTTCTGTTTACGTCCTTAACCGTGCGTGTTTGTGTTATATAGTTTTGTTGCTGCACATTGCAAAACTTTGTAACACTGCACACCAGGGCACACCCCAACCACTTCTCCTTTTTGTTATCCATGTAAAGTGAATTTGTGCTCTGTATTAGATGCTCGTGTTGGAGTTGATTTTATATATAAAAATTTAAGCAATTAGCACTCAGTCAGTTTAAACTTTCCTTGTGTAACCTGATCGGTGGAAACTAAACAGGCAATCCAGCTCTTCCTCTCTGCTCCAGGAGGAGTGGAAAGTCCTTCTGTTTGGTGTGGTCAAGCAGCAGTAGTTCATACTGCTCCCGATACATTCTGGTTAGCAGTGTGGTTCAGCTTGTTTCTTCCGTTTTTGTATACTTTTTGATTACATGAAGTCAAGAATGGCTTGAATTCATACTACTATTTTCAGGAGTGCCTCTACCCTACTGCCTGGATGACCTTTTCTTCAAAATGATCCTTCCAAAGTTCGCAATGCTTCAAAACTAATGTGAAAACATTTTAAACCTTTTTTTTTTTCTCTTTAAAACGCCCTAAGGTATTTTGGTTTGAATTTGTATAGAGCTGTCAGAATTTTTACAGTCTGCTCTCAGGCCAAATACTTATAGTATCGTCAAAATATCAAATGCTAGATTCAGTACAGTCCTGTCATTTGCTAAGCATGTGTTGCTTTTGCTAAATGGTTGCAAGTAATGCTTTCTATTTACCCTACATTCTGGCAGCAAGAGTGGTGAAAAAGCTACTTCTCTCAAAGGGTGACAACACAGCTTCCTCTCTATACAAAAGGTTGTGTTGTCGCCATTTGCATTGTGCCCTTCAGGACTACTGCAGGGCGCATGCATATCATTAGGTGTCGCTAGCACTAGAGATGGTGTGCCCTAGCTTGTCGGTCAGTTTCTATTGCCTGCTGACTGTGATAGCATTTGTTGCAGAGTTTGGTGTAAGAAGACACTCCCACAAACAGGCCCATGGAGTGGCTGGGAAGTAAGGAATCATGGGATATGTTTGCTTCCAAAGATGCAACACTCCGAACAACATGCTAACTTTGCATAACCCTCCCCCCATGATTACTGTTCAGATTCAGCAGTAGGGATGCGGGAAATTATTAGAAAGGACATGCTTTTTAACCTTACAAAGGTAATGAGCATTTTTATGAAGGCAATTTTAGTATGGATCATTCATTGGGTTTCCTGCCAGATATATGTCAAAAAGACATATATCTGGCAGGAAACCAGTTGTATATAAAAAAAAATGCTGTATAGTTTTAGACTTAACACGCAAAATATAACTAGTCACTTCACGTAGGAAGCAAATAAAATGCTGAATTACGGAAAATCAGGTAAATAGCTTTGCGTATAAAAATTTGCTGTTGAAATGTCATTAATGCCAGAGGCAACCAATCAGATCCAGCCTGAGCTATAAAAACAGAATCTGATTGGTTGCTTTAGATAACGTTTTTATTTTAATCGCTCCCCCCTCTCCTCTATGGTGTAGTTTTTATTATACTGTACAGTGTACAGTCAGGGACGGTTGTCGGACATAGACCAATTGGCACACATACTGCACCCCCCCCACCCCTTTCCCAGCAGGAGTTGGGTGTCACCTCCTCTTTATGAGTAAATTAACACTTCATGACTACACAAGGTTGCAGGGTTGTATTACCTTTTTAAAGGGGAAAGTTTAAATTCCTGCTGGGTGGTGGCTAGGTCTTTAGGTATAATTAAAGTGTTTAAAATGCGAACTTTGGAAAGGGTCTGTTCACCAACCCTTTGTTTTTATATGTGCTGTGCATTTGCTTGTCACTGATGCATAGTAAAAGACAGAAGGATTACTCAGATGTGCACAATACAGCAGTCATCACCCAGGCTAGGACAGCAGAAGTAAGGATGTTCTCATGAAAAAAAACATACTTCCCAATAATACTCAGTTTATAAAGAAGAAATTGCTTCCTACACTTTTTTTCTCCTTCTTGGGTGTGGTTTCCAGCAAGTCCATGAAGTATCAAATGCAACATACGCCAGAAAACACACAAAATTGTAAAGGACACGGAGGTGTAATTGGACCCTAAGGCTGTCCGTAGACTAAAAGCTGGCCATATACTGTTCGAATTTCAGCTGATTCCTTAATAATTGGCAAAATCTTGATCTGTGGGTGGCTCTGTTGCCCCCTCCCCCCAAACCACCACTGTGTTTATTTGGTATTCAGTCTTTGATCTCCCATCTTATTTCTTAAGGTACTTGTAGGCCTAAGAATATCTAGTTCTGATCATTTGGAGTTGCGAGGGGGCGGAGGATTGACACTGTAGCATCATTACTTTAAGTCATGGACCCAAACCTAACTTGACTGGCTGCATACCTGAACTGTTGGGCCAGCAACTCAAAAAATACTAAGCTAACGGATCAGCAAGATAACCAGGTAGCTTATTAACCGTAGGGAGTGGTGGGAGCTTACTCGTTCCTCAGTGCAAGTTTTCTTTAGCTTGTATTTTTTCTTGGCATGTACTGCTCATGGTTTGCTTTAGGAATCCATGTTGAGGCACCGCTTGGTACGAGCATGTGGTTTTAATATGCACTGTAAGGTGTATGGTGAACTAGTTAATAATGTGTACTACTAACCATTTAGTCTATACAGGCGTGTGTGCTGTAGTACACTGTTTGGTTCATGTAGTTGCCTGTGTGTGCGATTCAGAAACCACTCCTGTGGAAAAAGGAATCTGGAGCAGTCAGAGTATGTTTTACTCCTCGCCCTGAAAACCCGCAGTTCTTCTCAGCGGGCATGACGTCTGGAAATGGAGAGTGTGAGGAAACTACACATTGGGGAAGTTCCGTGATCTAGGTCGCCCAATTGTCTAGTCATTTCCTGGGCGTACTCTCTGTACCGAACATAGATCTGCAGCTCGTGTTTGATTTGAAGGCTTCACCTCCTAGGCTTCTGAAGTAAAGCTCAGCCACTGTGCCAGACTCCGGTGCACTTGTGGTTACTGACAATTTTGCTTGGCTGTACCTTCAGGTTTTTTATGTGCTCTTGACAGGCAGTGGTGACAGAATGTCTCTTCTGCTTCCTGTCTGTGTCACATGATGATGAGAAACTCTGAATTTATGTATCGCTACAGTTCTTAGGGAAAAAAAAGTGGCTTGTACAAGTCTTGTCTGCAATTTTATGTAATTTTTGTTTTGGGACCTTTGCCTGTTTTTAAGACTCCACAAATAATTTATATCCGAAGTGACCACAGAACTCATCGCTAAGACATCACAGCTCCAGGAAAAGGGCACTAATCCTATGATGCAGTGGGTCTTTTCTTCTGTTTTGAGCTGTGCTATCTGCATGATATAGTGCAAGGGATGGGAAAATCCCCCAAGTTTTTGATGGTTTAGCTCCCCAGTTAGCTGACCGCATGTTGTAAGGAGGTGTGTTTTTTTTTATCAGCTGTATTTCAGCAGCTCTTAATATGAACACCATACTTTGACTTGAGTGAAATTTTGTTAAGAGGGAGCCTGTTGGCTGCCATTGCTGACCTCTTCTCCTAAAACTAGCAGTGGACAAACTAATATGGTATTAGTTTCAGGAGCCAGTCTGTCCCATCCAGGAGCCAGTCTGTCCCATCCAGGAGCCAGTCTGTCCCATCCAGGAGCCAGTCTGTCCCATCCAGGAGCCAGTCTGTCCCATCCAGGAGCCAGTCTGTCCCATCCAGGAGCCAGTCTCTTTGACAACCATTATAGAAAACCTCAGAAGTTAGGTATCAGCTGTAATATTTAGGCTAGGTGCACACCTGCACTGCACGACACCCGGGATGCGTGTCGCGCTGCCCCATTGACTTCAATGGGGTGACATTCGCGTGGCAATCGCAGAAAAAGGTACAAGTACCTTTTTTTGCGATACACGACGTGCGGCTGTTTTAGGCGGAATCACGGCGGGAAACAGCGCAATCTGCCCGGCACGACTGGGGTGCCATTAGAAAATAATGGCACCCACAACGCGATTGGTTCAGACTTTGGCGACTCCTGACCGCGCGGCAATCCGCGGTGTCACCTAGGTGTGAACCTAGCCTTAAGGTGCGTTGGCTACCTGGCTGCTGGGATTTGTCTGTCCCATCTAGGAGCCAGTCCCTTTGACAATCATTTGAGAAAACCTCAGAAGTTACGCACCAGCATAATTTTTAAGGTGCATTGGCTTACCTGACTGCTGGGATTTGTCCAGCCTTGCTAAAAGTGTTTGGCGTTCATGTGGATCTAGTGCCTTGACTTGAAGAACTGAAGATGAAAATGTCAGGTAGCTGGAGTTTTCAGGAAAACAACAATTGCTTCAGTACTTTGCGAGCCGCTGATGTTGAACAAGCATGCAACAAGTGAGGTCACACTTGTCCTGCATACTTCTAGGTGAGTGGCTCAGAAGTCATTGAGAAGTTACATCCACATGGCAGTTGGGAAACTAGCACCTTTAGGAAGATATGTAGACAATGGCCACCTAAGTATTATCATTGTTCATTTCCTTTTAATTAGACTGATAGCACTTAAATTTAGATCCTTTCCTGTCTGGAAGGGAATGGAATTTGTATTTTTTTTTTCCAGATTTGTTAAATGTTTTCAGAGCCGTTTGATAAATGAATGACTACTGTACCTGCTTCTGATAGGCAGAGCTGTGGATGATACGGAATCTGCATCACCTTCCTGTAGAATCCTCCTAAAGGATAAAGTTGAAAAGTTCACAGCCTTTTTTTTTTTTTCCTGTTTTGTTTTTATTATCTCCATTTGTGTTCTTGAGGTGACCCGGCCTAAGGGCATCAGACAGGTCAGTGGTGTTATCTGTTTTACAACAGCGTCTGTCTAAAAGACAGCCATCTACTTATTCATTTATTTTTGTTACTACCTATCCTTTCAAGAAGCCCATAAAATACTTTTCCCCCAATCCACAAATAAGACAGACAAGGGCTACAAAAGAGCACAGAGGACAGGGCTGTGCATAAATCACTGCTGTCTGTGTATCTTTGCTTCCCAGGCTCTACGGTGCTGCCATGTATAAAGCCACCCATACAATGCAGAGGCCATTTTGTGGGTTTGACACCACATTCAACCCATGGATGACCGAGATCAGGCACTGCAGTTAGCATGGGGTGGGGGGAAGTGGCCCCATTCACACGCGGGGAAAATACAGATCTGAAAGCTAGGACCTTACTCCCGACAAAACCATGTATTCAAACCAATGGTTTTATAACAGGAGCCGACGCATTTTGTCAGTTGATGTAAATTCTGTTAACCATGCCAACCATTTAGTTTTCATATTTAATTTTTGAAATGGAATTGCAAATTAGTTACTGAATTTTTTTTTTTTAAGATAGTGGTAGGCTTAGAACCCCTGTTTTTTGTTCGAGCCACTGAGGGAAAACCCAACATTTTGAGCTGTCAAGACTAAAGGAAGAGTGCAGCTGGGCCTAAACTAGGCAGGGCTGAAGGTGGAAACACACTTTATTTTTCCCATCTATGCTTAGTAGCGTGGATGGGGTAATCTTCAGTCACTGTCCGGCCAACAATTTTTGGTCCAGTACCTTTGACAAGTCAGTTGATAAATTAACCTTTTTGTGGAAGAGTGGTACCAGCAGGGTCACACAGAGCTCAAATTTGTGCAGTGTATGACCATCTTAAGTCTTATGTTGGGGGCACTGTCTGAAATGGTTTGTCACTTGGGAGAAATTTCCTATTGCTTCCTGTTTAGATATACTTAATTTAATGTACTTGTGTATAAGAGTTGCTGTTGAAATATTTAGTTTAGTATCCGTGTGCTGCGTTGAGTTTTTATATACCCAACATTTATGTACAGCTGAATTATTGATGTCCTGCATATTGTATAGCTCTGTAATTCATGCACACTGTCAGTAGTACATTTTTGTTGTCCTTACAAGTTCTAACAAAGCTTCTCTTCTCTCTCTTCTCTTTCATGTTCTGCTTTGTGTCCTGCGCTGGATTCGGGCAAACAGGTAAGACTTGATTCATGTCTGTCACACATAAACATACACCTGCATACACTCTGTTAACCCCTCGTGAATTATAGAATTCCGCTTCTGGCATCCCCAGAATTTGGAAATGCTCTTTCTTAAAAGAATGTGCTGGAGGCCTGGTTATGTGGCATTTCTCTCCAAGAATCAATCACTGAGAGTGTATTCGAGTGTGTCTGCCTGGTTCATTGAGGGAGCTGCGGCCCTAGTCTTTTTGGAAGCTGATTTGGGCCGCCGAGTCCTCCCATTGCAGCAAGGAAAAAGTAGTAGAAGTAATATAAACCTTCAGCTCCTGATCCTCTTTTTGTGAGAAAATATTCTGAATTGGTATTTCTGAGAACACTCATGTAAAAGTAACTGCATTGCCAACATAAAGAAATCTTAGTATGCATAGCACAAAGTAGAGCTGGTATTTGTGTGAAAAAAACATATTTTCAATAGATTCCTCGGATACCACCATTAAGCAAATAATTTCAGTCAATTGGCTTTATTAGTTTAGCTGATACTGATATATACACTTTGTTCATAATGTTATTTCTTTCCTTTGCTGTGTTTTGTGAATTGGCCGACTTTGACCAACCAAAAACTGCTGGGGAAAGGGTCTTTTAAGAAATCTGCTCAAAGCTGGATGTCCCAATTCCATCCTCATAAACCATTCCCTATATCCCACATTATGGTGAAATCCTCTCGCCTTTATTTCAAAGCTGCTGTGCATATGTCCAAAGTCATTTTGAGGATTGTAGGTTTAGCTTTTAGGTGCTGTGCAGACCCTTAAGGCACTAAAAATAAAATCTAGGTCATGAGCATATCTGCCTTGCCTTACACATTCCTAGAATCCAGTAGCCACTGTGATCCTAGAAGAGATGAAAAAACAGAAGACCCCTCAAATGTCTGATGGCAGTGTGAGGTATGCCTGAAGTCCGGATTAATTTTTTTTAAAGATACTGATACCACTAGTGTGATTCAATCTGAACACGAAGATTTGTAATAGTTTATGAATAACAACAGCGTATGTCAACAATCTCAACATGGCCTTTTTTTTCTGCGAAAGTCTAGGAATTATTCAAGTTACTGGAATGTTGAAAGTTCAGAGCTGACCAAATATTGAACTAACCTTTTTACATAACTTTTAGGCTTGGTGTGGAAAGAAGGAGCAAAACAGTCAAGCAATGAATGTTGTAAACTGGTGTTTTTAAGGCTGGTCCTGTTTTGCAATTCATTCATTGCTCAAGACTGACTGTCATGGGGTTTTTTAGAATCTAGGAAACCACATTTAGGCAAGTATGCCAGTACTGAGATTCAATAAGGACTGTGCAAGTCATTAGTAAATCCCTTGTTGACTTGGAGAATACACCTAATTGGCGAGGGGACATTTCCTTCTGGTATGATGAATGAGCAAGGAGATAACATGGGCATGGCTGACAACACTGCTTCGGACTTCAGTGCAGCATAGAGGCAACATTGTCAGCTCACCACAGGAAGTTAACTCACGGAGATGGATGTAGATGGATATAGATATATTTGTATGGCTGCATCTCAGATACCTATTCATTTCTCGCCCCCCTCCCCCCAGACCTATTTTAATCTGGTCTTTCACTAGTGGGCCTTGCTATGATACAACTAAACCCTATTGTATCTTTTGCTACTAGAACTCTGTGTTGGACCCTATTAACACTTCATGAGTGCATGCATTCTTAAATGATGGACATAATTTTTTTTAAGGACAGACACTTTAAAATAGTTGTACCGCAGGTTTTTAATTGCATTAAGTTGCATTCAAAGTGTCTGATCTGCCTCTGGACACACAGAGCTGAATACATGTAAATGTGAATTACACCATTTTAAAATCATTTCATGCATTTATATTTGTTTATAAATGTCCTATATGCGTTTGTTTCACTACCTTTTGTGAATGAGGCCTTGCTTAGCAAATATGCAACCATGTGCAATGCTGAATGTCTGTTGCAGCTGTGTAGTTAATTTTATTTTTTGAAATGTCGCTATGAAATTGCCATCTATGCAGAATATTAATGAAAGTGCAAAGACTTGCAGAAAATTCCCTGCTTTTCTTCAGATACTCCCAAGTGCATCATATGCTGTTTTAGAGTAAAAGCTCTTTCCTTAGCTTTTCACGTGTACTTTTTCTATTGTTGTAACTACGTTTTGCCGCAGTTGGCTGTCCGTTCCAAAAGGTTGATGGGTTATTCTTTTGCAGGTATGCTTCTCTGAAGTGTTTGTTTTGTCCCCCGTAACTCATCTAGGATTTTCTTTTTCATTCCTACGCTTGTCGTAGGCAGGGCTTGTCTGTGTTTATGAGCTGACAAGTTCCCTTAAGCATTAACTTGCTTAAGAATGAAGGTTTCTCTTTTGTACCACCATCTCAAGAGATGCCTTGTTCGGAGATGCATTCTTCGTGATGTTCAAGCAACACCTTGAATACATGCTGTGTGAATATTAAATAACTTGGAATATAATGCAATAAGTGACAGTAACAGTTGTCTAAGTAACTGTAACAGTCGTCTTAAGTGCTGGAGGACAATGGGTTTTTTAAAACGCACCACAAAATGCCTGCCTTAGGAATGTTAAGGAAGTAGATTAATGGCTAGTATAGGAGAGAAAATACACGTGTTGTAACCTCCAATGTCTACTCCTCAACAGTACTGCACTTATACTTCACATTTTTGCACTGAGACTCACATTCTGTATTAAGTAAGACTGTTACTTGTCATTGAACCTCCCATTTTAGCAAAGAAGAGTAGTTGGCAGCATCTGCTAATGCTATCCAACAAACACTGCGAAAATACAATTTTCACTCAGTTACAGACTACGTTAATAGTCTCCTGTAATCCACTGCAACCAGAATCCAGAAAACGCCTTACTGGGTCATTGTGTGCTTACATCTTGAAGCATGGACTGTATAACCTCTTTCTCTCTCCTATATTAACCAGTCACAAAAAAGCTTCCAAAGCAAGTTTTGAATCTGACTGGTGGATAGGAATTTTATTTATTTTGTTACACGGGGCTTTCTGTCAGTGAGAGGTGGCACAAAGCCTGCCGTGGGTGTGTTTGAGCATAGTTTTCCTGTATCGCAAGCCTGTTTCTGGCAAAAGGGAGTGGGGTGGACTGGCGCATAGTAGCAATTCCTTGATGAAACTCAAGCACTGAGAAGGTAGGCTTGAACGTTTGTTGTGTACCATGATATCCTCTAGTGTGTCTTTCTTGGACATGTCCTGCCCCTCCTAGGCCTTATAGTCCTCTAATTGTACAGGCAGGGAATATTAGGGTGCAGTACAGTTAGTTAATTGAAGTGCAAGTTCATTCAGTTGGTGTGTGCCAGTGGTTTACCCTCTTGAAGTTTCCAGCTCTACCTGCTTGCAGGGCCTTTATAGCTTCTTTTAGTTCAGCTCGGCTTTTCCAGCACAACTTAAGCATGCTGGGAAGTCTTTGGACAATATGCTAAAGACTTTTACCTTGGGTAAAAATACTTCTAATTAGTTGCATTATAAAATTTAGCACAAAGAAATGGCCTGTTATTTGACCTGCATTAGAAACCGCTAATTGTCAGTCTTGGATATTGTATTGCCTTGTGTGCACATGTACTTGAAAAACATGTAAGAATAGTGGACCTGTCATCAAACTCTTCATTAGCGGTCTCGATGTCCTGGACAAACATTCACTTTAGACGAGTCCGTTATTAATGTAAAGGCTTTTGCTCATGAGTGCTAGTGTGCTCCATCTGTCTTTTTGGTCAAGTTCAAGTCCTTTTTAGCTGTGAAATAATTCATGGCGACGTGCTGACTGACGTACATTGCACAGAGCCGTGTCCTGTCTGTATTTTTTTTTTTCCTCTTTGGGTTGCGAGTATTTCCTTTTGTCGCTTTGCTGTTCTGCTGATACTTCCTACTTTTGTGCTGGTCCACACCCTCCTCAGCTCTCAAACACTCATTCATCGAGTGATTCAAATGTGGAAAAAAAACAAAACCTTTTCGGTTGTGAAATGTGGGAGACACCATGGATAACCTCATAGCTGTCATGACAACAAGAAATTTTTCAACCAGATGGTTCCAAAATGACACAATGGCAATGGAACGCAAGAGACAAGCTCACATATGAAACCATTTTATATCCTGCTCTAGGCAAGACTGGTTCTGTTCTGTCCAATCATGCAGGGCCCTTTTTTGTGAACTGTGATTTTTGTAATGAAGGAATAGTAGCTTGCATCATCTACTTAGTTGTCTTTTCATGTTAAGAATTTTATCTCTTGGAACATCTGGTAGATGTTGACTAGGGTAATAATTTTAGTCATGCCTTAGAAGCTGTCTGCAAAACAGCTTTCCTGTTTACTATAGTAGGCTTGCTGAGACAACCCTTAAAAAGCATATCTATTTGGGTAAATGTAGTATTGATATAATTGGTAATGTCCTGTGTTTGCCATGTGTACCTGCAAGACTAGTGCAATAGAGGAATCCCTTCTAGTCAGTGGCAGGAAAATAAGGAGGTGGCCATGTTAGCTGGGCCAACCTTTCAGCTTGTCACTTGACTTTTCCTGCAAAGATACAGCCATATTTAGTCTAGTCGGTGGTTTAAATAATTTGTATATTCACTGTGGAAAGATGTGGGTCTAGACAGTTTGTTGGTGTAATTAGAATTTATGGCCTTACTGTGACATAAGATCTCAGTTTCCTCTTGCCAGGCAAGGATACGTATTTAAAAAAATATTTAACCCCTAGTACAAAGAGTTGTGCATTTTAAGTATTAATGGTTCTCAACAGTAAAGTCTGGTGATAGCATGGTGATGGCATGTATGCATAATATCCTTGTTACAAACAAAGATGGACCATAAACATATAATTTGTCAACATGTCATATCATTTGTCTTTGTGTATGCCAGAGAACATGGGGACTCGTTTTGCTGTTCTGCCATCCATTTTGTTCCCTTCCCACTTGACAGGACCTGGATTCCAAGCCTCGATTCTCGCAACGAAGTCATCCCAGCCAGGCTTGTACTTTTCAACTCTTTGATTTATCAGTAAAGGCCTTAATTATGGCTATAAAACTAATGTCCCAGGGTGCCTGGACAGTGAACTAGTCAAAGAGCATCTAGAGGGCAAAGGCCAGAGGTCAGCTCAGCTGTGGTTGTCCAGAAGCTTGTCAGACAGGCAAACCACCGATAGCCATCTCACTGTGTTTTTACTGCATTAAGACAGCTGGGTCATAACATTGACAAAAATGGCTTCTTTTTTTTTTTTTGCCAGGCTTGTTTTTTTGCGCAATTTTTAATGTTTATTCTTTTTTATAAAAACAGTGCAAAATAGATTATTTTTTCTTCTGGTGTTTTATTGACATATTGGTGGCTTCGGTCTTAAACTTTACACAAGGCTCTCCTACCTCGAAAGTGTCTAAAATCTTATTTGGCAATTTTGTGCAAAAGCTGTGGTACCATTCTGGTTTTCTTTCTTGCAGAACTTGTTAGAGTGTGAAAGGGAAGAAAGATGACATCGATATCGTAAAAGAACTCATTTGGATCCTTTGCTGTTGACTAAAGCAAAATAGGTGTGTAAAATGAACTGGCTGAAAACTCTAATGTACTGAGCATGTTGGTGCTCATTCTCAATGAATGGGAGTTTTGTGTATTCACCTATTTTACTTCAGTAACTTCAAAAGCAGAAAGTTGCGTGGCCTACTCCTCTGTGATCTAGTTCAACTACATCTCTGACCCCGATGAACCTGAAGCTTTCCTATTCTTCTGCGCATAAGCTTCAATACCGGTGGTGGTAATTCTTTGATCTCTATTTTTTTACACTGATAATGAGGTCTCATGAGGCAGGAACCTATATACCTGTACGTTGTGTTTTTTGTTCATTTGTGGAGAACATTAAACAATGCTGAAAGAACCTTAAGACTCAGTACTGGCGCTAGAAGCTAAAGATCTTCGCATTAACAGCAGTTTCTACAAATGGTCATTCACAGTCTTATTTACGAAGGAGCACCGGTGGCGGTCCTATTGCAATAACTAGTCGCAACCAGAAGTCAATAAATCTCTGGAAGGTTGAAGATGAAGAATTCCATTTCAACTCAACTAATCTTTCAAATGTGACACTGTTGGCAGCAGTTGGTCACTGAAGCGTGACTCCTGTGAGAACCTATTGCTTACATGCAAATTGGGCAGTGCCAATCTAGCCCCTAGAATCCCCTCTTTTGAATGAAAAGCAGAAGTTGGCTCAGCCAGAGCAGCACTGCTGTCCACCCACACGTTCACAAGCTCATTGCCACCCATCGGGGAAAGAAAAAGGGCTTCCTGTGTTGCTTTGCGTTCATGTTCAGAGTTCATGCCCTAACCACGTCCCGTAATGGTTGGTGTCAGTCGAGAGGAAAGGAGGGGGAGGGTGAAGCGAAAAAGCAAGTACTTATGTGAGAGACTGAAAGTGCATTTGCTGGGCACACTGCAGGTTTTTACTCATATTGGTGAGGTAGAGAAAACCAGGCATCTTTCCATCCCCCACTTCCCTGCAGCGCTGTTAACAAGGTCTTCACTATGTAGCTATCTGTAGTGGGAGGTGTTTGTGCAATTCAATCTACTTTTTCTTTTTGCGCTGTGATGTCTTAATGGGGACAAGCTTGATGCATAGTGCAAGCGTGGCTAATTTGTGGCTCATTAACAAGCAATTCAACTGTTTTGTTTGCTGCTTGCCGTAATTCGGATGCGTAGGGGTTAACTCCCAAGAACTCCACAAGGTCTTGCAGCTCATCAATGCTTGCAGTTTTTTTTAGTGTTTTTTTTTCCCTTTTTCAATAACTCAGTTTTATAACCCATAATGTATAATACTACTTCATAGGTAGTTATAGGGAGGTTGCCTGGCATTTACTAAGTGGGTGCACATTTCGGGTGCACATTTTGGATGCAGTATCTTTATTTTTAGGGAGAGTTCCCCCAGACTTGCTCCGACAGATCCATGTGTGTATGGTCGGCTTAATGGTCTAATCAACTGACAGCAGTCAATATGTGTATGAGAGAGCCTTTCAACTAGAATGTGTGATAAAGGTTTTTTTGCAAGCTGCAGTTCCTTTTCCCCCTCAAAGAAAATTGAACAAGTCATTGCTCATTTGCTCCATATAAATCGTAATGGCCCCCTATGCAATTATGATGGTGTGGAGTCACCCTGATCATAAAAGGATCCTGTGGCATCGCCATAGGCCAGCCTTCACAATTGGGGTAAGCTGATCTTCCTGCCCTTGTTGAATTTACTGCAAATGAGTCACAATGTGATCATTCATCTCTTGATTTGCCAGACGCTGTATTGGTTGCAAAACCAGGGTTTAAGGGGCTGCTTATCGTATTTTGATATTCTTGGTTTGCACAGTAGCTTGGTGAGACCTAGCCGTGTGCAGCTGTAGTAGGTAGTGGATGAAGCTGCAAGCCAGGGCCGGCTGGAAATATTCTTTGTAATCCGCATCCATCTGGTCACCTGGCTTTGTCAATTATGTAACATTTAACAGAACAGTTCTGTTTTTTTGGGATGTTAAATACTTAGTAAGAGGTTAAAAGAGTGGAATTCGGTGGAGAAAAGGGGAGGGGTGGCATTTGAAAGAAAAGCCTTTTTTCTTTTTCTTTCCCCCCTTTCCCAAAGTTTCAGGGTATTTATGAGCAGATCCTGGGTAAAAATAACATCCCTGCAGCATGGGTGACTGTAATGCCTTTGAAGAAAATACTGAACGCCTGTTTAATAAACTGGGCCCACAATAATGCGTGCCTGCAGCTGTAATGGGTACACTAGTACTAGTTCAGTTCATGCCTCTCTCCTTTGCAAACAATACAGAATTTCTAGTTGCATGTAAAGAATTGGGTTCACTGTTAATATTTTGGTATTCCCCCTCTCTGTTTCCGTCTCCTTGCGTGAGATCAGCCTTCCCGCAAAGGTATATATATTTTTCACTGTCGCCTCTTCAGTGGCCTCTTTGTTCCCTGAAGATCTGGCTGTCTTGGAAATGTTACTGAGGGAATTGTGCGGCTCTTAAAACACAGCTGCGGTAGTCCTGAGGTTTGCGCTCGAAGCAGGACAACACGCCTCGCTACCAAAGCCAGATTTCCCTGCAGTATTATTTATGCTTCCTGCCGTACGTCGGCCAGCCCCCGGTACTGTCGTCTCTCTTCTTTATGAATGCTAAAAGTAGCCCGCACCTTACGCAACCAGAGGATTTGAAAGGCTCAGCGAGAACAATTGCTGTGTGTTTAAGAGTGGCGCCCTGCTTGTGTGCTGTCAGTCTTTTACCTAACTGAATACACTCTGTACCTGACCTCACAACACCCTTGGGTGCTTACAGTTAACCGCAGCCTTTCACAATAACAGGACGCCGGGCTGACCCAGAAATCCTCTCCAGCGTTGGGTCTATCACAGCATAATCTCAAGGGCTTCCTGCCAGAATATTCTGATGCCTAAGCGTCCGTTCTAGCAATTTGAAGGGCACGGCCAAGACTGTTTGCTGGGGTTTGTTCCCAGCAGGAAAAAAAAAAAAGTGGTCCAGGTTGCCGTCATTCATGTCGTGTTTGTAGGTCAAGTCTTGCAAACTCGCAATGTTGGGACTTTATATGCTGGTATGTTTATGTTGCATTCAGTTTCTCACTTTTATCAGCGAGAGATGTTGGCAATGGGCCGTTACCTTTCCAAAACTATTTTATGCTGATGTTCCGTTTAAAGAGGTCTTTCAAAATTTGTCGAAGCTCGGCATACCTAAAAATTAAGATTCTTTTTCCCCAGTTTTTTTTTACTTTGAATGCTTTTTTATTTTTAAATCATGTTTTCTTTAGATTGATCAGAACCCCATCATCTGAACACTTTGAGCACCTGAAAAATTCAATTTGGCCTTGCACAACACCAGCGGTACTGCCGCTTTAAGTATCCCTGCAGCATACGTCAGCTTCAGGCGGCAGACAACTCTGGCAGACTGTGGAGAGAGATCGAGCAAGCGAGAGGACAGGGAGGAGGCGTGTAGAAGTGGTGGGGAGGAGGAAAAGGAAGGAGGTGGCGTGGAGGACAGAACAGCCACAGTCTGGGCTCCCAGCCTCCTGGCTAGACTGCAGAAACTTATAATTGAGTTCCTGAGCTGTTCCTCCCCTCCCTGCAGCTCAGCTGAAAAACACTCTGGCTCCCAGCCATGCCCTTTCACAGTGACCTTGCCTGCAAATAGCAGGCGCAGGAATTTTTACAGTCACTATGCACTTGGGTGAAAGAGAGAGGGGAAAAAAAACTGTTTCAGGAGATTGCATGAATGACAGGAGAGGCTATACA
>NW_017306377.1:1513223-1534879 GCF_000935625.1 Nanorana parkeri
TTCTGTTTTGAGTCCTGAAGCGAAAGGTCTAAAATTGGTAACTAGTTCATTGACGTTTGTACTGACCTTGCATTGCAACCTCTGTCATAGTTCTATTTTTTTTTTTAAGCAGCACAAGTTTTCATACCCCCACAGCCTAAATTGGAAGCTGTACAAGAAAATGTACTACATTTTTATTTTTCTCCTGATGCCTTGCTCGACCTTTTGCATGCTTACTAGAAATGCTGCATTACGTTACAGGGCCACATTTGCATTATTGTAAAGGTTTAGCTTTTTTTTTTTTTGAGAACTCGAATTTCTGGTCTTCCCCCTTTGGGTGTGAAAATGGACTCTCTGATGCACTAGAGGAGGTCTTTTGTGTATCACTAGGTCTTGCGCGTCACCATGTTAGGTAAATGGTATGCACAAGGCAGGCTTTGTAAAAAGTACAGAGTTGTTATGGAGAGCATGTTAAGAGAAAGCAGTCAATACAAGGTATTCCTAAGAATTGGGTGATTGTTTGCCAAACGTCATGGATCAAGGCACGCTCCTACAGAGCAAATCATTTTTTTTGCAGTGAGGAAATCTTTTTGCAACCTTGCTCTGGCAATGCCTGAATGGACATTTAAAGGGTCATGCTGCACAAACCTTGATGTTTGTTATAGGCTGGCTCAGTGAGCAGTTGTTACCTTTTTTTATATTGAATTTACAGTTCTAATTTACCCTCTGGAGTTTCGGGTTATGTCATTCCTCCTCAGTGGTGCCTCCCTACTTCTGTTGCGTGCGGTCTCAAATATTAGCTGGGGTGATGGAAAGAATAAGACCACCTTTTAATATCTGCTTCACATGGGTGGTGCTGGGAGCTCTGGTGCATGGATCACTTCATCTGTCTTAAAGAGCTGAAAAAACTTGAGGGGCTAAGCACAATCGTCCGCTCAAAATTTTGATTACAGCTTTGGGTGGATTGACCGTTTTTCTTTCAGTTTTTTTTCCCCATGTTTCTTAGGCCATCATTCTGCTTAAACTGTTATTTCCATCTGCATTGCGGGCTAGATATGTATTATGTTACAAATGCCAATTAGTGGAGAGCTGCAAATTTTGGAGTAGCTTCTCTGCTATTGCAAGCAAATTTTCAGGTTTCAGCAAGTCTTTAGATTGGGTAACAGTGAAATGTGTACAATACAATGTAAAAAACTTGAAATCGGTTAAAAATAAGAAATATCTTGGTTATTTATGATATGATATTTCAGGTATAGGGCTGCATGTGTTAAGCTCTGTCACTGAGACTTGTGAGTCTTCTGCAAAAAGCCGATTGGAACCATGGTGCTTGCCCTACAGCATATGGTAACCCAGCACCTGTTTTGAAAGCACAGCTTGGACGCAGTGCATCAGTGGCTTGAGACAGGCAGAAGAGGAAGTCTCTCGCGTTTTTCCTCTAGTTCCACCTGACTGCCACCTGCTCAGACACTAAAATTGGCTTCTTCCTTTAGCTTGCCTGGCAGGGAGCACGTAGAGCAGAATTCCTTCACAAAGGCAAGTCAAATAAAGAAAGCAATTGTGCAGACTGAAAGTTCCCTGCACAAAAACTGGTTTGTCTCCGTATTTGGTAATTATGCAATTACTCTGTAAGCAGTCCAATCCCAGTACCTAGCTAGAAGTTAGTCACATTCAGCTAGGTTTGTTCTGTAATGTTGAAGATGTTTTGTAGCTCATCCAAGCCACTTCCTCAGTTCCAATAATTGTCCGAAAGATACCACAGCATTTATATCCACACAGGTAACAGACACCAAAATCCATGGAATGTTTTGTAGCAGATGTTGATTGTCCAAGAACAGGATGGCTAAAATATCTTCAGCATTACAGAACAAGTCAAGGTAAATATGACTACTTCTAGGTGTTTCATGACTTGGATATGTAATACCCTTCAGACATCAGTGCTTATCAATTTGACAGTTGAGTGAAAAGAAAAATAATTCCTATGGTTGACCGTACTGTACCTGAAGAAATCAAGTACTCCAGCCTGTCCCAGTAAATTTTCTTTAAATCTTGACTGCATTAAGCCATCTGCTTCCTGCCAAATGCACATTAGTGTTTCCCTCTTTCGAAAGCACACCATTTAAAGCTGAGGATCGATTTGTTTTCTCGGGGGAATTCACCAAATTGCAGTGTAGGTGTCATTGGCAATTTACCAAAGAAGCAAAATAAATGTGAAGTCTTGGATATCTGTTTTTTTTTTTCCACTTCTAAATATGGCAACTCATTCTCTGCTGGCCTATACAATGTCATCTTCACTGCTGAAGTGAGTTCAGACTCCCCAGTGGCTTGCTGAATAATTGCATGTACTAGACCCCTGTGACAGCATGTCCTTGTGTTCGCAATCTCATGCGGAAATAAGCTAAAAGCATGGCTCTTTAACGGGTTTTCCAGTAAAATTATTTGCGCAATTAGTGACCCCTCAACCCAAGTCTCAGACCGTTAGTGTTGGGCTGGGATGCTTTGGGTTTGTGATGAGCCCACTTGAAAACGTGCTCTGAAGTCATTTTTGTGAGCTTTCAGTATGGAGTGTATTACCCTGAAACAGTGACATCATTGAGGGAACTACTTTCCTCTTTGGTAGCGCAGACCTATGATGGTTCTAGATTAGCGTAGTGCCCTATTGGACCAAACATCCTGGTATAAAAGTATAGTCCTATAAGGTAACCAACCACATAACGTTTTCAACTATTTAATGTCGTCATTCTAATGAACCCCATTTTGTTGGTTATTAGTTGCTTCACCTTGGTATTTGGATTTAATGAAGATCCTCATTTGCTGCCTTCTTATGGAAAGTGGACCTAATGCCCGTAACAACCAATGAGGTATTTTGTTTCATTCATTGAAACCTAGTCACTTGTTATGGACAGTAGCCTTCCATCCTTATTCACAGTTTTTGTCTACAGTTCTATTAAACTGTTTTCTTTGATACAGTACAAAAAAATTGCCGTCTCTGAAGTTCAGCTACTATAATTTTTGCTTTCACTTCCACTATACAGTTGTCATAAAAAGGCGTCTCCATTCTTTGTATCGGATGGGGGAAAAAACATCACTGGCTTATCCACCTAAACGTGTTGTCATATATATTTCATTTGGTTCCTTATCCATCTTTATCTTATAGAGAGGCTTAAAACAATGAGAAAGTTTACATCCACTTTTAAGCGCGCATTTGACTGTTTAGAGTAAAAGTATTAAGACAAGATGTTAAAGAGAGGGCCCTATCTCCCCGCATGTTGAATGTGATTAAAGGTATTCTTTTCGAGAGGGGAAAAAAGGCAGTAATATAAATAGTGTCTAGAAGGGAAGGAGGAATGTTGTTAGTGAGTGAGAAAGCCTCTTTACCGCAGGAATTTGTTTAGTCTCCAGTGTCATTGAGAATGTTGGATTATATATCTTCCCAGAGTGCTCTGCTCCTCTTCCTTCAGCTTACAGTGTGAACTCTGTCTTTTAAAGAAGATCTGCAGGCAAAAAAAAATATTTTAAAATAGGAAGGTTTTGGAATCGGGGCTAAAACCAGCTGATTACGTCTTCCTTTGCCTATTAGGCAAGTGGCTCGGATCTAAATTAGTATCTTTCACATTCCTCTTACCCCACCTCAGTTTTACATGTTTGTGGCCACCCTATTTACTATGTATTGCTCAACTTTATTACATCTCCCACTGAAGTACAGCCTGCCACCGACTGGTCTTATCCCTGCCCCTGATGCCTTGTGTCATGCTGCTGCTAGTTTTAGGGCCCAGACCTTTGGGACTTGCCAACATCACCAGTCAGCAGTGTGGACACCCGAGGAATGATCCTCACACCCTGCACTCTTGCCTAATTAATATTTAGTCAGACAGTAATTCTCATAATTGGAAAGACTATTAGGCAATTTTATACAGAATGTATCATTGTTCTGTGTATAGGTATCTTTCTTAGTTGAGCGGTCCACTTTGCACTAGGGTTTTAAAGTTGAACAAAACATGCAAAATAGACTTGACTGCAGCTTCATGTGTCCGTACAGACTTTAGTGGTTCTTATTTAAACGCACTGTTGCAAAAATAGCTAATAATCCATTGGTTATGCAATGGGGACTAATAGGATTCATCTTTGTAGTCATACATGCTGTCTTCTGACTTGTCTCTCTACAAAAGTTTTAGGGGCCCCTTACAGTGTATTTGTTACTGAGCCAGACTTCCTCCTTTATCTCTTCTCTCGCTCTATCTCTGCCCCCTTTGCTGTTTGCCAAGAATGTGGAAAAATAAAATAAAACATTGCAGGAAATGCTTTTTTTCCCCTCCCTCTAATGACATCCCCAGCTGCTTGGAGTATGGGAGAACTAGTTATGTGGGAGGAGCCATATTCTGTGGAAATTTTCCTTGCTGCCAATCCAAACTGGTCCAGCCAAGGCCTAGAGACAGAGCCTTTTTTTGTGCGTGTTTGGCCAGTATTAAGTGTTCTGGTCAACACAAAGATGACATTGGTGATTGTTTTTTTAATTCTCCATCCCGTGGCTATTTTAAATCTAAAGCTTGTTTCCAGATGCTGTTTTTTTGTTTTTTTTTCCTAACCATCTCCAGGTTGCTTAATACAGTGTAAAACAAAAATGCAGCACAAAATTTAGGCATTTCTACCTGACCTTTTTGTGTTCAGCATCTACAGGAGCCTTGTGCTCTTTTGTTTCTCTTAAGTAGATTTACTGTCCTTTTCACTTTCTGAATGTGATATGCTTCATAAAACAGGAAAAATGTAGCACAAGTGGCAAGTATTCTGTGACCTGGGCCTTTATTTCATAACTTGGCATATTCAGTGTCAATCTAGAAGAAAACAAATTAGGATAAATCTTCAGATTAGCACTAAAGAAGTCAATTACTCAAAGTGGCCATTTAAGCTGAATTTGGGGAGGATCTCATGCCTATGATTGCAACTGACAGTTCTCTGAAGAAACATCCAGGTTTGCTATTTGTCCTCCCTAGAAAATTGGTGCCTGTGCTGCCTCACCACTAGGAATGCTTTGCAGACGATGGAAGTACCTGTAAATGGCCATGAACAGCCTAATATTTGGCTGCCAGTGATGATGGCTTCTTGGTAAATTTATGTTTCATGTCGGGTTAAGATTTGTGTTAAAGGGTCAGAAATTATCTTTCCCTGTGGAGAATTAGAATGTTGCCTATTTTTGAGAACTACAAAATAAGTAGGTGGTTTCAATTACAGAAAAAAACACCTAAATGGTTGATTTCTGGTATGTTCATTCAAGACCGCAGGAAAAGCAGACGGTGCATGGATGAGACAGACTTTTTCTTACTGGTTTTGTCAGCGTAATGGACATAGAACAAAAATGTCCTCTCTTAATTAGGAAGGGGCATACCTAGCCGGGTGATTGAGATAAAGGGACTTCTTGTACATGGAATGCTAGTGGACTATTCAGGCTGATTGCGTGCAGTGTAATTAACCCGTGTGACCGTAGCTGAATCGGAATTATGAATGAAAACCGCTAAGTGGAGTAAAGTGCATCTCTGGTTTACAAACTGCCCGAGCTTTGAGAGTATGCCTCTTATCTCACATCTATTATAATAAGAATAGCCCATCACCTGAACATGGAGACTGCTAGCCTAAAGATGGCCTTACACTAGTAGAATTTTGTTCAGAAAAACTCACTTTCAGAAAGTTGTTTCGATTTTTCTAATAGTTTAAGGGGGTCAAATTGACAGTCCATTTTGACTGTAGTAATGAAAGAAAATCGCAACAGGTTGGACATTTTTGTTGAAGGAATGAAATTCTAGCAGTGATTGTTGTTCAGGAAACTGTGAGATTTCGGATATTAGTCGAGTCCTGATGGAATTATCGAATGTTCTGGCGAGATTTTCCATTTGAACATTTAGTTTGAAAGTCTACCAGTGTATGGCCAGCTTAAAGCTGGCTGTAAAAGCCTTATCCCATCCCTGATGAGGATTTAGCCATTTATTGTACACATTTGGAAAATCTCTGATCTGCTTTGCACAGCCTTCCCCACTTCACAGTGTGTTCAGTTTCAAGCTCAGGCTATTTCCCGGATTTAAAGTGTCAGGATATGTGGATGTATCCCTACCTGCCTGTGGCCATCATAAAGGTAGCATATTGTCTGGGAGGTTTCTCACACCATTGCCTACTGTCTGGCAAAGTTGTCAACTGGGCGCATTAGAAAACCTCCCAATTTGTGATTGTCGTCTCCTAGATATCCAGTGTACACTAGAAATGTCACCAGCACACCAATGGATAATGTCCAAAATAAAGCATTGTTTGTTCACACATAGTGTCACATCAAAAATGCAACGTTTCGGGCATTCGGTAAGGAGTGCGGCAGTTATTTACAGTTACTCCTAGATATCCAGGCGCATGCACAAGATGACAGGCAGCACAGTGTCGTTGTGGTTAGCACTTCTGCCTTGCAGCACTGTGGGTCCCTGGTTTGAATCCCGACCAGGTCACTATCTGCAAGGAGTTTGCATGTTCTCCCTGTGCTTGGGTGGGTTTCCTCCCACACCCCAAAGACATGCTGGTAGGTAAATTGGCCCTCCTATGTATGTATATGTGAGATGGGGACCTTGGATTGTAAGCTCCTTGAGGGCAGGGAGTGATGTGAATGTGCAAATAAATAAGGACTCAAAGGGGCACATCACTGGCCATTTTGGAAAAAAATAATGCTTGGTAAAGTACTTTTTAAACATTCCCTGTAGCTGGGGCTGTTTTTCTCTCAGACGTTTCATTACGGGACACAAAATAAGCAGCATTTGCATGTGATTCATCATTCAATAGAATGCAGCGTAGTTTCTAATCATGCAAACAAGATGCTCTTTCTGTACTGTGAGCTTTGTTTGTATGTGGTACAGCGTTCTTGAATTGTTCTGCTGTCAGGAGTTGAGTAAATTCTTGTCCTGGATCATCAAAGCCCTTCCAGAGAAGGAAATAACAAATTTTCCTTACATGCCACATTAACAATAAAGCCTGCAACTAGCCATGTTAAATCCCCCCCAAACTCTAGAATCACACGCTTTCATACTAGAGTCAGACCACAAACTCACACAAGCAGGCGCCTCTCCTAATAAAATATCAAATGTCCGGTATCGTTTTACGGGCTTCTGTGTCCGTAAGCGCCTAGGCTTTTATGCCTGTCATTATCTCTGCGCCAGACTGGAAGGCAAGCCAGAACATATACAGGATGCATCTTGTAAAATCTCAAGTACGGTGCAGGTATGACATATATAAATAAACCTGCTTAAAGTGTATGTAAACCTTAACAATGACCTTCTCTTATTCGCCCCCTTTGGTCTGCTTAATATTCAATTGAAAGGGATTTTATCTGTTCCGGAAGTACAAACATTACCTGTTCTGGAAGTACAAACATTACCTGTTCTGCCAGTAATCTTGTGAGCTGGTAACTTCCTGTGCTTTCTGCCTGTGGAGAGATGAGGAAAGGGAGATGTGTTTGTTTTTTTTTTTTTTTTGTAATGCATTAAAAAAAAGTAGGCAGAGCTGACACCACGTGCTTAGGAATTCAGAGCTGTGTTGTAATGTCGGAGGAAGGGAGCAACACGCTATATTTCTGGCACATAAACTAGTTATTTTTCTGCACTTGCAGTGTGTTCATGGGTATAAAACATTGGGAAATGTGCATATGTTGCAAACTGAAAAGTCGGCCTGTCTTGAGTAAAATATGGGTGCTGTTTTGCTGACCCTTATTACCAAGAGATTACAAATTCCAATGTAGTCCTAGCCTATAGATATTCATGCTGCGATTAAACATTGGAGCTGCTATTGGAGACATTTTTTTAAATCAAAAGATGTATACTACTGCTGCTGTAATTGGTAGGAGCAATGTTAAATATAATGTGCCTTATGCCCAATAAAAGATCTGCCCATAGGTGTTTTAGCGGAATGCATTTCTTCACGGGTCTTTAGCTGAGAAGTGTGATGGAGAGAAACGTGCATTTAACGCTTTCAGCATTGGATCGTGCAATCAAGCGTTTAATCCTCCCATGGGTCAAATGTAATAAATTAACATCTGAGCCAGTTGACCCATGTGAGCTGCTATTCTAAGGTGTTCTTATGTAACAGTAACCTCTTTGTGGTAGTATTAAGGGCCTTCTCTCATGTCTGAGGGGGAATAATTAGTTAATGGTGTTTGTACTTCTTCCCTTGAGGCCAGGGGAGATTTTATAGACCAAAGGGGTATTTTAATTTAGCCCCCCACCCTCCCAATCAGCTCGTGCTTCTGTAGTGTAATAACTGCATTGTACTGCGCATTGCTGCCGTTCTCCAACTTAGATGGGTCAAAAAGTCTTAACGTTTGACCATCTACAAAAATATTTAGTAAAAAAATATATTATGTAGTCAATACCTATGCTCAAATTTTTTTGGGGGGGCACATAAAAAGATTCTCATGAACAGCCAGCTTTTGATGCCTTTTCAATACTTTTTGTTCTTGCTTTTCTTCCCAGCTAGTTTTAATTATTTGTGTTTTTTAAATTTTTTTTTTTCTCCCACCAGCTCTTTATTATAAAAATGGGTAAGTGACACACAACAGTGTTTTTTAGAGCTGGAACTTTGATGGGAATATCAGAGTGCCAGTTATGAACAGTTTGGGCAGTGTGCCGTTTCAGAGGGAACATGTCCCAATGCAACCATGAAAATCTTGAAAGCTAAAATATGCATGTGGCAGAACATCAAGACCAATTCTCTGTTTGCCTTATACATTAGTAGGCACGGTATTTAAGAGCCCTGTACATGGGCTATCCTCACAAAAGTGCCAGTAAGTCAAAGTTGGGCTACATATTCATCAAAGCAGGATCATTCACCTTACTCTTTGGTTAGGCATTTGACTGTTACGGTATTTAGTTGCCTGACCTTTTAAAATTCAGATGTTGGATGCCCACAACCTGTCCCACTAGACGCTTCAATTCATCATGAAGTTACTGCATACTTTGGGCATCTTAAAATGATTTCCTACTAGGTTATCATTTTTATTTCTGAAAGGCATACTATGGAAAGATTTGGGCCTAATTTTGTCAATAAATGGCTTTGCGTTAATCAGATCAGTTGGCCTCTGTTCACCACATGCTCAGACACTTGTCTGGTCAATTTTGCCTCATTTCATGGCAATACAAGATGGTGGCTGCAGTCTGATTCTTAGATGTAGACGTTCTGTCTGTAGTACAATCCCATATTTCTGCTTGATTCTTTTCCTAGACGCAAGAGGTTATAATAAAATAGAATAAAGGCACGGGTACAGAATGTTACTTCAATGGAAAAATAAGGAGAAACAATTGGAGAGTACCTCTAAATCACGTGTGCTGGCAAGCAGACTTGATCCTGGGCGGTTTTGCTGGGCCAAAGCGGAGGGTTTTTTTTTTTCATCTCTCTTGCTCTCTGAGATGAAGTTGTCTCAAGCTCCCTGTTATGTCTGTTTCTATGGAGAGAGAAAAAAAAAACACAGTGCCTGCCAGACTTGGGAGGGTTGAAGGGAAAAACCTGAAACAGAAAAGAGTAATGTGATTGGGTAATGGTGGAGGTGAAAAGCTTTGCAGTGGCACAGTACCTTGCTTGGGGATTTAACCTGACATGCCTTTTAGTCCTGCAGAATCCTCTGCAGGGTTTGCACATGTTTCAGTTGCATCATATTGCAGAACCCGTCATGATGTAGGAGGCACTTTTTTTTATTTTTTCCTTTCCCTGCGGTGAAGCACCTTGTGCTCTCATCCATGTCAATGAAGCTATGCAGCGTGTGCTGAAATAAATCATTCTGGTGCATCTGCTATTAGAGTACCTTTCAACCACACATGGGGAGATGATATGTTGTGAACTAGGCTGAAGTGTAAACCTAACCGTTCACTTGGATCTACTGAACTGAACCAAGGACCTCACTGCGGCATATGGCATTAATTGCCTTGTGCCATGGTGTTATTTCTTGTTGCTAGTGAGGAATTCTACTACTACTACCAGTCAAAATGTTCATGGTTAGCTAGACAATAATTGTACTGATGCAGCTGCTTGGATGCACCACTTCTTTTAAAAAGCCTGGAGGTTAAAATTATGGAAGCTACCACTGTGGACATGCTCTACACCTGTCACCGTGAGCCTATGAGTCATTGATCTGGTATGAGCATGCAGGCAGTGTTTCAGGTATTTGATCCTGCTAGGAAGTGGGTTAGTTACTGATTTATCCGTATAGGATAGTTTCATTAAAGCTTTTTATATGCCTGGTTGCTGTGAGTTACTGCACACCACTGCTGTTTGCACCATTTAAATGCTAAGCTGAATAAACAGAATTAATGAGCTACTCTTCATTTTAGACTATGGCCATTATGCTTATTAACTTTGTATGCAGTATTTACATAGGCAGCGAATGTATCTATCTAGGATCTGTTCATCATGATTTATACTTTTCCTCCCTCGATGAAAACTCGGGACTGATCATTTTGCATTTCACTCCCATGAAACTTGACATGTTATGAATAATGACTCAGAGATGGAAACAAAATATAGAATTATTTTTGACTCTATCCAATATCCTTCATTTTTTAAGACAGTTCCCAGTTCTTGTGTCTCGCATGTTCATTTTTGAAGATATCCATCTGCACTTGTTTTTATAAGTACGCCCCCCCTTGCTGCGCTGTCTTCCCAGAACCTGTAATATAGCAGCTAAGCTTGTAATGAGTGTCCCTTTTTTTTTTTTTTTTAAAAGGTTGCATATGGCAACAGAGGGTGCTTTCCACGAATCTATGCCCAAAACCTACCTATTGTCCCCTTCTACCCATGCATTTCAAAAAAATTCCAGGGCTTGTTTAGTTTATTTCTTCTATAAAATGTTCTTTCATTTTGTAGAACATTTCCATGGTTGTGTGTGTGTGTGTGTGTGTGTGTGTGTGTGTGTGTAGTAGTATTTCAGGGAGATGAGAGGATTTATTTTGGCCATAAAAAGGTGATGGATTAGCAGCAAACGGTAGGGTTCAATATTCTCCCCTGGTCTTGGAGCCAGATGCTCCTGCAGACCTCATATATAATAGTTACTACCCAGAACACTTCCTGAGCACTCCCCTTCCTCCTCGGCTCTCTAGCTTGCCCAACTATTGCTAAGATTCCCTAAGGTCTACTCTTAATCCTTTCCGACAGTCTACGAAGCGTAAATAGATATAATTTTTTTTTTTGCTGCTTTGGGTTGGGTTTACACCATTAAACATATGTTAGAGACACAGCAATAGATTTATTGAGCATCACCTATGTGCTTTTGTTTGACTTAAAAAAAACATTTTTTTTAAATATATTGTATAGAACTTTAAGATTGTGTTCCTAAACTATTACTGTGCATGTACAGGGGTTGCAAAAAAGACACAATCAACGCTTAAGCTGCTACATAGACATTTGATGTAGGTAGTACATTGTAGCAAATTTAACAGCTTACATTTGAAAGCACCACTTTAATAACTTTTTGGTGCAGATTGTTACCGAAAAAGGTTTTAGTTTTTGCTGTAGTTACTATGTTCCTTCAAACATCTGTGAAAGTAAAGCACAAGTGTTTTAATGAAAGTGACCATGACCGACGTGCAATTATATGTAGAAATACTTTCAGAACTGAACATTTATGAGAGTCATTAAATGACTGTTGCGTATTCACTCTGGAAAACCATTTCGACTCAAACTTGTAAGCCACCTGAACCCTAGCAGAATTAATGTACATGCATATAGGGCACATGGCGGGTTGTTCTTGAGGAAGTAGGTGATTGGCTGGGTAGGTTTTTCGGAAGGGGGATGGAACAGTTGCTCATTATTTCTTTTGATAGGGTTGCTCTAAGGTCTGCTTGCAAATTCTTCCCCTTTTTACCTAAACATGTATTTGTGGGTGGTACTAATGTGTATATTGATGCAATAAAAAAAAGGAAAAAAAGTTGACTGTAGTCCCCCTCATATGCAGTTAGAATAGAACTATACTGAAAAACATTTTTTGTTGGGCCCCGTCTGCCTGCTTCTCTCCTATACTGCATTGAAAATCTAAAACTGACACCAGTCACTATGAGAAACAAGAACTGTTCTTCCTTCAGACTCTTCTGTAGCTTGGCCTAGCTTCACTGGAGCTACTCTACTCCTGTTCTGTGAGAAGGTGCCAGGTTTTGTGATATGAGGCAACTGCATCATGTACCAAGGTATACATTGAGTCCAGAAGTAGGCAGTCACTAAAGAGAGCAAACATCCCCCTCAGCAAACAGAGGCCTCTGCCTGGCAGGCAGTGTGAGACTGCAGTTTATTTTGATTTCTTGGAATTCAGCAGACACGAAATCTCTGTTAAATGTTAATGTTTCAAAAGACGCACAGATCAGCATTCTGTTGCGGCGGAGGCCGAGACGAAAGGGGACGGGGGTGGTGTGAGAGATGAGAGAGAACGGATTATGGGGAACTGAAAATTCAGATTGATTTATAGGTTTTATACTCTTTTCTTCCATAAAATACACTTTTCACTTCTAGGCTTTATATTTCTTTTATCCCACTGTTGTTTCCTCACCTCTGCCTTCTCTTTTCTCCTGCTCTCCCCAGTCAAAGCTGACTAGCTCCTCTTTTTATCAGCTCCAACGCGAGGCGTAAAATCAGACAGACAAGTTGAACAACTCTTCATTTGTTCCTTTCATTCCCATTTTATTCAAAAACTTCAATCCGAGGAAGGCCTCTACTTTGTATTGTGTGGCCACTTGGAAAATCGTATGGGGAATCTTTATTAAGCATGAACCATTGACTCAAATACCCGCTTTTTATCACTGTTCATTACCCATTTCAAAGTCAAGGAAAGCTACAATGTGTCACCAGGCAGAGGGAAATGGCGCTCTTGATGAATTTCTACTATTTGGGGATGGTTAATCAGTCTAATTTTATTTTGAGAGTTTATTTTGTTGGTGGCTTTTTTTATTTGTTGGCAAATATCCTTAGTACTCACTAATTTAGACATGTAACAAGCCCTAAATGCCATTTTTCTACAAGTAAACCTGCTTTACTCCTTTTTGCTTAGGTCTCCAAATTTTGGGACTTGGTAATGGGTTGTAAAATTTGCTGTTCACCTACAGGTCACAAGGAAGTAAATAGCACATTTTGAATGAGCATCTAGTTATACATTTTAGCTGCCTTTACCTAATTAGAAAAAAAAGATGTAAAGTTCTACATGAAATTATCTAGAAATTACTTTAAAGAGTGTATGTAATGCCAGTATTCTAGAAGACCCAATTAAATGTCAGTAATAACGTGTAACCTTTTGGTAATCTGGGGAAAAAACTGATGTTTGTAGAACAGACAATATATTTTTAGTCACTGGTGGACATGACTGGCTCTCACTGTAAGGTCATTCAAAAATGGGAACCAAAAAGATTCAGCTAAATGTGGCAATAATGGGAAAAAAAATCCTGCCTAATTGTATACTGTTAACATATGGGAACCTTACCTGTACTTGTCTTCAAATATGTTTCTTTGGGTTAAGTGAGGACCCTGGCTGTATGTAGGGTCTTGACTTGTCTCCAAGCGAGGTTACCGTCTGCCCATTCCTTGAGCAAAGTTCTGTCCCCTGTCATTCGGTTGTCAAATGGCAGAGCCTCTGGATCCTGAAAAACTGAAATTTAGTCATTTTAGTTTTGTGTGGTTGGGGGATCAGTGACTACATGACAGTCTCTTTCGTGCAGTCAGGTTTTCTTTGAGAAAATATCTAAATTAAAAGTAATAATGACCAAATCCTCCAAGGTCTGGAGTCCACAGCTCCAGTACCACAATATAAACCCACAATTTGCTCTGTTTAGGACTACAGCAGACCTTGAAAAAGGTCTGTTCTATTACTAAACAGAGTAAATTTTGGGCATATTCAAATATCTAGGGTTTTCTTTTGTGTTTTTTATAGTAGTCCTCATGTTTGTCTTTTACACTTTGTTCTTTTGTAGTTCAGGTCCACATAAAGAGTTGCTGGAGAGAGTATAGTGGGGGATGGACATTGATATAGAGCAGACAACCCTGTTAAGTGTAAAAACTGCACAGAGAAGACTGACTAAGGCAGCTGGGTTTTCCTTGAGTGCCCATTAAGGAAGTGTCACATGAAAGCAGAGTCCATGCTAACCACCTTCTGACAAACCTGATTGTGAATGTTACATTTCCTTGTAGGCCCTACATTAAGGGAGCTAATGAAGTGAAAATGTTCCCCCCTTTCCCTTAGTTGCAAAGCTATTTTCTCAATTTCTGTAAAGATCTGCAGGTAGTATGATGAATTAAGCTGAGTTTTGCTCTGGCACCAGTACATATTAATCTTGTCAAACTGTACACTAAGGCTGGGTTCCCACCTGGGCGGATTGAATATGCGCATTTTCCGCGCGTTTTTTTTACCGCGATTCACGTTAAAAAAACACGCGGCAAACGCGCGTTTACGAGGGATACTTGGCTGTATCCCAATGGAACCGCCCGACCAAAACGCCCCAAAGAAGTACATGTACTTCTTTGGGCGTAGGGCGGTTTCCCGCGCGTTCGTACTCGCGGAAAACCGCACAGATGGGAACCATACACATTGAAAATAATGGCATTTCCCTGCTTGAGCGGTTTTCCGTGAGTACGAAAGCGCGGAAAACCGCCTAGGTGGGAACCCAGCCTAAGCTGGAATGTATCCAGTACAGATCTTAGCGAAGTTACTGACCCCTTATATTTCGAAAGGACCTTACTTCATCGCAAGTGTTGTGGAGCCCATTGTTCAACGGGGTGTTGTTCATAGCAACCATTCAGACTTTGCTGGCCTTCTATAAAGGTTTAAAGAATAGGCAAGAAATCTAGCTGATGTGGGATGCTCTTTTAAGGAAACCAATTGTTGCTTTATAGCCATTGCAACTGGGTGCTTTAAACGTCCGCTTCTTAATGTCTAATCTTCTATTGTCTGACGTAGGTTGGTGATCCTTCAAGAACCATATAATTCAGGCAACATATGTCTCGGTGAAGAAGCAGCAGAAGGGGTTGTTGACTTTTGTTGAGAACACTGATAAATACTGTAATATATAATCTACTAGTTGATAGGAAGGGATACTTTACTTTTTCTTCTCACTTCTGAAGTAGTGAAGGTGGTAGACTGCCACCTTTTGTAGCCTATGCCAAACAGTTTCTGTTTTTTTTTTTTTCCCCCCTGCCTTTTATAGCTTATATTGGCCACTCATGCAAATGTATTGTTTGTACAGAGTAGCTAAATGTGTGACTTGCTTTTGTGTGGATTGTAAAAGAGTAATTTGCATAGATTATTGACCTATAGCTCTCTTAATTTAGATATTTTAAAATGGTAATCCAATCTACTTTCATGAATGGAAATCGGCTGTAATCACTGCTAAGCAAATGTGTTTCTGCACTCTTTACATTCCTGTCCAGCTTCCTTTTCTGAACCCATTACAAATCAAAGATGGGTCACTTTGTACGAAGACACTCCTTTATCAGAAGGTGTTCAAAGCATGCTGCTGCCTGTAGCAGCCAATCGGAGACTCTCATTCTTGTAGTATAGCACTGGTTGGTGACAAGTATTGTGGAAGTTCAGGTATTTTTTTTAGGCTCTTTCACTCAGTACTTCAAAGATTATAGCCATTTTTATCAATCCATTTTAAACCCCATAGTGCTGTCTTTGGTCCATTGTATCACCTTACTTTAAGTTCTTATTCTCCTTACGAATATTGCTTTATAATTGACTTGCAATGTATAATTTATCACCCTTTTCAGCAGGAGCACGAGGGCTGTGCAAATTTTTTTTGTTTAATTTTTTTTGTTTTAATTTTTTTAATTTTTTGTGTGCAGAAAACTGGACATGCCTGTAGAATTGTTTGAACTGCTGAGGTTCTGTGTGTGTGTGTGTGTGTGTGTGTGTGTGTGTGTGTGTGTGTGTATACATACATACATCTCTTTCTGATGTTTTTGCGTCCGTTGCATTGTTACATTGTAATTTTAACTTCCACTGTAAAAAAAATAACCATTTTTTTTTCTCCTAAATCCTTAAGGGCTGGTTCAAACCTGGGCGACACACGACCGGGGACAGAGCTATCATGGGCAGTTGCACACGCGACCCAATTGATTTTCAGTGGGGGTTACATGTACTTTTTTTTTTCCCGAAACACAACGCACAGCTTTTTTTAAAGCTGCGATTGTGTTCTATTGCACATGCAGAATCACACCCGGAAACCGTGCGATCCGCCTGGCGTGACTGGGGTGCCGTTGGAAAATAATGCGATTGGCTGCGGTGGGCGATTCCGTGGCCACGCTGTTTTGTCCATGATTGCTGTGCGGTCACGGATCGCCACAGTGTGAACCTGGCCTCAATCTGCAACATTGCATGTGGAGTGACCTTTGTCAATCTGTATAACTAAACTGTAAGTTGGTTGTTATGGGTAACTATGGATTTACACTATGGTATCCAAAAATGCAATGTAATGGGCTGCGGCTTCCATTTATCCAATAAAAAGTGAACTCTGGTTATCATACACATTATATATGCTCTTTGCTCTGTTTTATCTAGATTCTACAATAGCCTAAAGGGGTACAGGAAGTTGTTGCTTTTCTTTTTTTTCTTTTTTTTCCCCCCTCTTCAATACCATCTTTATAATAGTCTTCTGCATAGCGAAATGCAGATTCATCAGATATCATTAAATTCCTTTGCAGCGAAAATAAAAAAAAATAGTTGTAACGCCCATCCCATTCCACAAAGTATGTATCATTTTTCTTTCAGGTTAGGGGAAAAAAACATCTGCTGAAGGAATTTTTTTATTTTATTTGCTGTTAAAAAGAAACGGTATCAGATTAGGAAATTGAAAAGCATTTGCTGTGCCAAGTGATAAATCTGTTTGGTATGTAAATTCGTAGATGACAGTTTCAGTGGACTTGTCTGGTTTATTTTGTCGTCTGCAACATATTTCACGTTTGAGCATTGCCGTGTTGGGCTTTTCATCCCCCCCACCCCATAAGAATTTACTGTTTTCTGCTCCCACATGAAGAAGTATGTGGTAATATTTTTGTCTTGCTGAAATAAACTACTGCCGCTGTCTAGCACACAGCTGTGTGTTTTGTCTACAAATGATAAGGCCCTTCAGACACCTGGCATTTTTGCCAGGGGGAGGGGGGAGTTGTAAAGCTTATACATGTGGGTATGTGTGCTGCACACCTGAGTGTGTGTGCGCAAACCTTACACCTCAAGACACACAGGCTGCAGCCATAATAAAGGATGTAAAATCAACAAATTTTGTTCAATTCGTTGGAACACGAAAAAGACGCACATAAATCCCTTTTGAGACATGTCTGGGTGAAACTGTTTAATCTGGGTCAAGAATATTAATGAGGTCTGCACTGTCCATATGTCAGGAAAACTTGTGGCCACAGCTGAAATGTGATAAAAAATTATGGAGTTGGTGCTGTTGTAGTTTTTATAAAAGGTTGTCTGGGTATTTCAGGAGCATCTACTTGAGACTCATAGATCCAAAGTCAGGAGTGGACAAATTATTATGGAATTCAGAAGCCAGTCTGTCCAATCCAGGAGCCAGCAGGATTTTTTTCTTTTTAGGAGCCAGCTCCATTGACAGGAACTAGAGAGAACCTCAAAAATTGGGCGCCAGTTGCAATTGTATAAGGAGCATTGGCTACTTGGCTCCTGGGATTTGTCAGCCCTGTCCTAAGCTATTAAGCTTGCCACATAGACATGATGAGATGAGTGTCCCAAACTGTCCCTTTTCAACTAGATCTTCTCACGTTTTCTATGACTTGGACTGATGCCACCAGTTGGCTGTTCTTTGGTGGAATCTTCGAATGGGCAGCTGAAGCAACCTTGTCAGATTGCTAGAGAGCAACCTGAATCTGGTGAATGACTATGTAAGTGACACATAGGCATATTTAAACTTTTGTCACAACCATGTAAAAGCATCTCTGAAGGCCACTTTACCCTGTAAACACTTCAGAGGATCCCACAACCAATTGCCGGCTTTGACACTGTTATGGTGCTGAAAGGAAGTTTCCATGCGCCAAAGTCTGTCAGCTGAAGGCTGAACATAAACATTTAAAAAATACAGATCCCTTCATTGTGTCCACCAACGGAAGGGCCAGCGCGGACATGCAATGCCTTCTTACACACTGGCAACCAATAACGGCTGACCAGTTCAGCAGAGCAATGTTGTGTGGATATCTCTGTTCTTACTCTTGAGGTTCTGAAGTAGCTGTCTGATTTGAAATTCAAAGCAGGCATTGAGAATTGAGATTTTGTTTATCCAAAAATCAGTTTTTAGCAACTATGTATTTAGGTGCAGTAGACAGCATTTGTATCATGTTGGTAAATAAAGCCTCACTTTTTTTTTACCATGTCCTGGAATATATATTTTAAGCAGCAGAGTCATAAACAAGAGTGGCTCTTCCTTGATGTTCATATTAAAACATTCTCTTTTAATTAGCTTGGATTCCTAGTGTATAAACCTTCCAAGTGCTGTGACCACAACATCCTGTATTTCATTCTGCCTTTCTCATCTTGGGCAACATTTCCTTTAATTCTGAATGGAAAAGTTTGCTTGTTGCATATTGATCTTTTGTGAGGAAGGGCAGAGTGCCAGAACTCCATTAACTTGTACACCCCACAACTTTGGCAAGTCATGTCACTGGAATGTCTGATGTGAAACAGCCTCAGAAGCTTTGAAAGAACAGCCATGGGCTCCACTGGGATTTCTGAGAAACGAAGGATTACATTTTGTTGTGGCTTAAGGGGCAAGTAACCGTAAAGCGTAATCACTATAAGGGCACTGCTATTCCTTGGAATGAAAGGATGGCTGACATTCTATTTACATCAGCAGTGCCACTAAACACAAACTATATTAGCCTCTATCGTAGGCTCGATTTCATAACTTTTTTTTAATCACATCAATCCCTACCCTCACGGAGCTTACAATCTAAGGTCCCTATCTCACATACATCCAGGGCCAACTTAGAGAGGAGCCAATTATCCTACCAGCATGTCTTTGGAGTGTGGGAGGAAACCCACCCAAGCACAGGGAGAACATGCAAACTCCTTGCAGATAGCGACCTGGCCGCGATTCGGACCAGGCACCCCCAGTGCTGCAAGGCAGAAGCGCTAACCACTACGCCACTGTGCTGCATGATTTTATAACTTTTACTGGCAGCCCAGATATGAGTATAGATATGTTTTCAAAAACGTTAAATGGAAATGCCTTTGATTATTAGGTATAGTTTACTTGGGACTTATTAGGTGTTTGGACTCTTGTGAGAAACACAGGTTTATAAAACCTGTCTAAACCCCGTATTCAATAAAGACTATCCTCCTACCAGGAAATAATCCCATTCTGAAGGTACTTTGTGTCCTGAGACCTGGTATTGGGGCTTTTCTTTTATAGACCTGATTTTAGTGCACAAACTGGCTTATTCCGTTGTGAGGGTGACAGGTATATTTCAAGGTAGCAGAAGATTTTCAGATCAAAGTCTTAGTTCTGCAAATCAGTATTGTCAGGAAAGCTCTTTAAAGACGTATTTTCAGATCCTGGTCAGCTCTATGTCCTTAGATTAAAAAAATGACTACTTTCTAGATCTGCCTGGTGAATGAGCAATCGACAGCTAATCCGGCCCTGTGCCCTTTGTGAGGAATGATTTCCCCACCAAGATTTTATTATGTCTGGTCATCAACTTGAACAAAGAGTTAAGAATCAGTGTCCTCCTTTAGTAAAAGAGCTGCTGTTTTTATTGGCCCTTGTCTAGCCATTTACCTCAGGTTGAACTCCAGCCCAGAAAACAGGGCTGTGTTGACCCTGATGGGCTTGAACGTTACTCCATAGACCCTTGCACACCCACTAGCGCTCTCCTGAAAGGCAGTGACCTCTTCTCACCCCTTTTTGGTCTCCATGGTGCTTTTGTATTTCTCTTAGCCATGGGTTTTCTTTATGTATGCCGTCTCCCTAGGGACATGCTTTTTATTTTCCTTTTTTTTTCCCCCCGTAATCCCTTTCTGTTTTCAATCCTGATGTACATACACGTATATGCATATATTAACCTGCTCAACATTGGCTAGCTGTTTTCATTTTCAGTAACGGCTCTGTGTACTCTGCTTTGTTGACTTAACTTCAAAATATATAACCTTATGGTTTCAGGCTGAGGGGAATCGGAACTGTAGCATTCTTCATTAGGGTTATTATGCAGGAAGTAGCGTGCGTATGGCAAAATATCTTCCCTGCTCTTCACTAATGGCTTTCTATCTGATTTTATGCCTTTTCTGAACACCTGACACAATTGTTTACAAACCAACTTGTATTTAACATTTAGTGGGCCTTAAAAATTTTAGTTGACCAAGTACAAGTCTTAGAGTTCTTTCTAGAAAAATATCAAAAGCATACCATACAGAACAGATGTCTATATTAAGTCTTATGCTGAAGCCTTTGGTTATATTTTGAAGGTAAGGCAAATGTAAAGGAACAATTTTTTAACTCTATTCTGCATTTTATGGATAATTTTGATTTTAAGTCCATAATTCTACTGCATGTACTTTGCAACAGTTTAGCTGGTCTTTTTAATTTTTTCCTCCTTTTTAGAAACTTTCAATAATGTTTTGCTTTTATGCTTCGTTGTCGGCCTGCCTGGAAAACACCCACATAATTATAGATTTTCCAGATTGCAAGTTCCCCGTGGCTTAATTGAAACACAGGAGGCTTTGATGTTTGCGAAGGATGCTGCGACTTAAATGTTGCTCCTGACCGCCAAAAGTCTTCCACTTACACTCTCTACCTTGACCTAATTTATTTGTATTCTTTTTATTTTGTACCTCTTGCTTAAGTTCTGAGTGGGTTCCACTGTTAGCAAGCAGGTGTGAGGCCTGGCCAACAGCCAGGGAGTAAGTATAGGCAAAGGGACAGATTGTCGCCATGCAGTTTCACCACACGTGGAGACGAAAAAAAATTGCATTAGCCGAGCAGGAATTGATGTGAAAGAATTTATGGCTGCCCGATTTCTCCTCAGGAAGTGCATTTATAGAGGCCTCACCAAAAAGGGGGTCAGAGGAACCTCCAGTAATATGGGGATGAATGGTGCTTCTGTAGTCTAGGAGACACTGTGGGTTTATGGAGAAAAAGTCCCAGCTCCCCCCCCCTACCCGTTAACTGATGAGAACAGATTTTGTTCGGATCACACGTTGGGCAACATGTTTTAATGCCGGTCGATTACAATCAGCCCTTATTAACCGCGCTGTACAAATAAACCACCAGGCTTGCTGACGTCGAGCGGTTCTCAAACCCTGCAGACACATAGCTGTCTGCTGCAAGCTCTCCAGACTCGGCTGGCTTTATTATTTTTTTCCGTTTTTTTTCCCCTTTGATCAGTCTGAGCTTGTACTTACCAAAGAAGGTCACGTTTGTACGCGTTTTAAGGTTTTTAAGAGTGGGGATTATTATTGCATGTGGTATTTCAGTGCTTTCAAAGGGTGACTTCAATTATCTGCATGTTCAGCAAGAAGGTATAGGTCTTTATAGATGCAATGCTAAAACCTTTATAGCAGCTATGCAATTCTTTTGCATTGAGTGCTATGAACTGATGAGCTGCAGTTAGTTGGTACTGGTTAAAGCCGATCTCTGGGCAGATTAGGGGAAGGGGGGGGGGGGCGGTTTGGGAATTGTTCTGTCTAA
>NW_017306377.1:1535938-1536704 GCF_000935625.1 Nanorana parkeri
CATCGGAAGCCCGCCCCAAGATGGGCAGATCGTCCTTTTTTTAATTACCTTACAACCATTGCAAGACAAAAGTCTTGCGATGGTTGTAAGGTCTGTGGCCAGCTTTACACTGTGTCTCCTCCCCGCCGAAGATCTCTACTGCGCATGCGCCCTCCCCATCATCCTGCTCAGCCGTTCGAGCAGTTCCAGATCTTCAGACAGGAGCGAGGGGCGGTGACAGAGGTAAGTAATTACCTTTTTGGTAACTTTTACATTTTTTTTTTTTTTGCATTCCTCATATCCCCCAATATACCATAACTCAAAGGGGAGGGCCAGCACTCCAGCCTTCTCAGATTTTTATTGCAATGCACAGGGCTGTTGATCCAACATGTTTTCGGGAGCTTATTTACAGGTACAAAAGAAAGCAGAAGGGCGACCTAAATTCGCTGCTGCTCCTTCATTGCATCCAATGCCTACGGGACAGAATAAGTGACATTGCTTTCTGTGTATTTATAAAGAAAAGTGAGATCACCCAGTGTGTGGCTATACAGTGTGGCAGGGTGTACGAATGGCCAAATTAGTGGCTGAATGGCAATTACATTTGTAATCTAACATTTGATTTTTGACAAATGCTAATTGCTTGAGGGCAATTATAGGTGATGCAATTTGTATTTCACTTCCTTCAAAGTTGGAGAGATTTTCCCCACAAAACCTAGAAATTTATTTTCCACTTTCCCACAACCAGCTTTTACCAATAATATTTATATTTAGAGACAAATTCCCCATC
>NW_017306377.1:1536728-1561737 GCF_000935625.1 Nanorana parkeri
GGGGGGGAGGCTTAGCAGACTTCTTGGTATTATCAGTCCTCGGTCCTCTGGCCCTGGTATCAGACATTAAATGTAATTGGTCTTGAAAAGGAAGGCTTAATACAGCAAGCTGCTCTGCAAGGACTGAACGATCTGATCACAGCGTTGACCTAGGCAAATCCTTTCATGGCAGAAACAAATCTCCTTAGCAGTCGTGTCTCCCCTTGAACCTGGGAATGACATTCCTGAGCATTAATTGCTGCAATAAAACCCTTCAGATAGTGAAGCAAAAGGTGCCACAGGTAGCTTAAATGCTGTCATATATAGTGAGTTCCTTGTACGTCACAATGAACATTTTCACGGTCAGATTCTTGCTTTTTAATATGAAGACCAATAAATGTAGCAATTATGAATGCTCATTGGCATGTCAGGAAAACTGTTCTGCTTATGACTAGCTTTGATAAGATGATTACATTGCATCCTGTTTAGGCTGCCAGTCAGTCATATTGGTCACTGGCTATTTGAAATGGAATAAGAATATTGCCAGAGTTATTTAATTTCTATATTGAGGCCAGCTCTACCCAATCGTAATATTTCAAATGGGCACCAGTGGATTGAAGGACTACTCTCTAGCTTCTTATATCTCTTGTAGACTTTAGCAGAGAGGCTTTCCTAACGGGTTCGTCTTGAAGGTGGGTTCCCCCATTAATCGTTTTATTAACATTTATAACCGTCCAATGGGGATGTGTGATGTTTTTTTAGCTTTGCAATGGTAGAAATGGAAATTGTGATGAAATCGCAACGCAGTTCGCCAATAGATCTAGCAGCATGTTTCGAATTCCAGTAATCGAGTCAACCTTTTAAGAGGAATTCAGAATTCTAAAATGCATGCAACTGCCAGCTTCCTTGCCACTAGAATAATACTAGCTGCAGCATACACTACCAGCAAGTATATGCTGCAGCTAGAGTGCACGACTAACATACTGGCATCATGCTGTTTGGGGGCCTTTCAGGTCCAAGCATGCATTGCTAGCTATACAGGCATTTGTGATTCTTCATCCCTCTAACAGACCGCAAACAAATGCAGGCTTGAGAAGACTCCTTTCCAGCACTCACTTGGTTAAATAGCCCCCTCTGTTTTAGACTAGTTAAGTCCTTAGTATTTCCAGGCGCCTGCAAGACTGCCATTTAAATCTCCCACGAGCCTCGGCATGCTGTATGTTTTTAAGAAGCTGTACAATGTGTGTCTGAGCACATGCAGCGAGCACCTAAATGCTTTTCCCTTCAACCCTGTTAAGACAAGTTCCATCCGTCTAAGCACCAAGTAGAATTAAATCCATGCTGCACAGGATAATTGCATGGAGAGTGGCAGGTAGGCTTTTCCTCCTGCTTCCCTCTTGGCGCAGCATCTTGTACGGCAAACACGTGATGATCTTAAAGGCAGCCAAAGAAGCTTTGGACGTCTAAGACTGTAATTGGTTGACTAGCTTTGCCCTCCTAGCCGCATGGAGGTTTCCAAAGTCATATCAGTTAAAGTAATTAAACTCTGAGATTTTCCTCCACAGTTTTAGATCTTAGCCCTATTAACGCATCTGTTGTCTAGTGATTTTTGTGGGGGGGGGTTTATGCAACAACCTTAGGAAAAATTTAGAGTATATATCAGATCTGTTTTAAGTTCCCTTTGATAGATGGACACTGACGTACCACCTTTTGATCATCTTTTTGTGTTCCCTGGAAAGAAGCAGCTACTGAGCGTTCATAGCTTAAAGAAATTTCGTTGAGTATGGCAACCAATCAGCTCTCCCCTTTTCTGGTTTTGAGGCCTGCATTACGTTCTTGGCAACTGTGAGCTCAACCCTGTGTGGAGTGGTTGGTGGGTCAATGTATTTGTGGAGGTATGCACATATTTTCCAGTTTGCTGTGGTTGGGTGAATAAATAGGTTTAGGGAAAATCTAAAATAGACCAATTTAGGCTCATCTCACACTCTCTGGATTGGTTCAATCACATGATCAGGCTTATTCAGCTGAATTGCAGTATCGCCACCATTTGGAATACTTTGTCTTTTGGACATGATTAAGTTATTTTGTTTTTTGTTTGTTTTAATGGTGATCCCTACAACACCTTCGTGGCCTGTATATGCGGGACACTAGCGATGCGTCAGTCACAGATTATTTTAGCATATTGAGTAATGTTTAGCTAGCCAGTTGTGGCATGCCATGAACTTTGTTGTGCCTACTGAATGGAGTCTGTATTTCAGTGCAGCTAACAAAGCGGCCTCCTCACTAATCAGTGGGTGACAGGTACGCAGTCCACAGTCTGCTCTAAAGCTTAGAGGTCAACCCGGCTAGATAATCAGCTTCAGTTCACTCATTGCACAAATGTTGTTTGGCACACACACCACACACAGAATGCAGTGCCAGGTCATGCAGACTTGACTTATAATGCATAGGAGTTGGCAGGGAACATCAGACAGGTGTATGGAATATTTTATGTTTTGGTCAGTGTAATTAGCTATTACGTTCTGTGAACAGACTTGTTCTGTTTCTGTGATCTGTGGAAATGTCTTGGAAAACCTTGTAGCAAAGTGCAGAAATCTTATTCTGTATGCAAATAGAAGTAGACCACCGACTGAAAGCAACCAAATTTCATTTTGTTGCAGTTACTGTATTTTGCACATCAACATTGTACTTTTGCATAGCCTGAATAAGTCTGAAAGAGTTAATATATGAAGAGTGTAGTTTACTGTGTAATTTGTTAATGCTTTCGGGAAAGCACCGGGTTGTAATGCAGGTTGAACTGGCTTCTGTTGATCCCAAATCAATACATTTTAATGTCCATTAGCCTTGCATCCAGGTAAAAAAAAATAATAGAGAGCTTCTCAGCACTGCATGTTTGGGGGTAGGTGTTTGTTCCTTTCGCAGAATGGAATAATTGTATAGCTTTTCAATTTCATCTCTCTAAAGATGACAGTTCTAGGTCTCCTCTTGAATAGGATTTGATGGCTGTGAAAAGGGGCGCCAGATGCTGGCAGTAGTACAATGTTATTTTTGGAAGTCCAGTTTGGAGTCCGAGCCAGCACTTTGCTATTTCACGAGCAGAGAAGATCTCATATTCTAAGTTACCCACACATGGACAATTTCCTGGCAAATTAGTTTAAGACTTTTATCTTCTTAAAATGAGTACATATATGGGTGTTGGCAACTTCCCCGTGTGACTGTTATCTGATATCATACAACTGAGGTGTAAAATAAAAAACGTTGTGCACATATGCAGTCATCGTGTAACTATTGTCTCTTGTATATTCTTAAGATTGCAGAGCTTGAACTGGATTGTGGAAGCTGATCTGTCTATACATGGCCGGCGTTTTGTCATGTGTTTGAACTGTCATATACTTTACATTTCCTTACAGACTGCAGGCTCACTTCAAAAGCAACATTTTTACCCTGAAAAAAGGCAACTGCTTAATCTCTTTTTTTCTTTTTTTTAAACTGGATAGCGTCATTTAGAAGCTGCGAGAGTCGTGCAAGTTTAGCCACTCCGAGTAGTATTAATATTTTACGCATATATGTAAAATACAGGGGTTAGGAAAGTCATTCTGAAATTGGAGCAAGAATTTGGTGTTGGCCAAATGCATGCAGGAGTTGCCTCCTCCTTTTTTTTATGCTATGGCTTAATTCTGGAATGGCGATATTTACTTGTATGATTAGAAGATGACACTAATCATTCAGCCTTTTGAGTTTCAAAACCTAATTTGGTCATAAATGTCCCTAAAACAGATTCCTTTAGGAGGGGAGTAACTTCCTTTAGGACACCAAGCCTATTTGCCAACGCCATGTATTAATTTGTGAAAACCTTACCTGAATTGCAGGCCCCTGTGTTGATATCGAACAGAAGTGTTCAGTATAGCTGCTTGATTTGTGCAGGACACATATTTGAACCCTTTTCAGTTCAGTGGCTTAACAAATAAATCTAGCCGGATTTTGATATATAGAAATGTAAATTAGCAAATTCTGGATCTCTGGAGTCAGATCACTAAGCAGTTCTGATCTCTATTACCCCAGGCTGTTACTCCTTGCAGTTATTTTATTTATTTTTTGACCTGCGAGATTTTAAATGGATACAAGCTTGTAAAAAGTCAGAAAACCATTGCTTCGAGTTGGTGAGCTCCACGTTCATCGCCCAATATCCTCCACATGAATTTATGGCCAGTGAATGGATAGAGCAAATTGTCAACATTGTATAGAGCGTTCCCACGTTGTGTATGCCAGACCTAGCCACCAAAGGAAGAGCGCACTGTTCTTCCACTATCCAGTCTCTTGTCTTTGGCAGACAGCCATTCTGTTTTCTTCACAGATACATGAATTGGTGTTTACTTGAGTGTGTGTGCACATGTGTGTATATATAGACACAAAACTGAGGTCAGTTCAAGGCTCAAAATGAAACGCCGCACAGGATGAAGTGACTGAACCTGTGGAGGATTCCACAGCAGCAGGCTCACTTTGTGGGTGGGTCCCGCTAAACCCAACTTGTGGATGCCAAAAGTCTTGCCAGCTAAAGATGTGTTGGTGGTCGTGCTGACGGAGCTATGATTTAGCAGGGGTGATTCAGCTTAAACAACAGATTGTACATTTTCCCTAGCTTACTCAGAGGCTGTTATTTCCTTCCTTTACAGAAAAAAAAAAAAATCTATTGTAGATAGGAATGCACACAGTGTGGAGCCGGGGCGGGGGGAGTCTCAGTCCAGAACATTGTAGAATACAGCCAAGAGCAGCCTAGCTCATAGCTCGAACTCTGGGCTTTACTGCCGACTGTCTAGCTGCAGCAGCTTCATCCAAACATGCCCCCTCTTAGCTTAGTTTTTATGCGGCCATCATAGTACTTAACGTAACTGTGTAATCTCACTGGTTGCAGGCTCTGTGATTAGACTATACAAATGTCAACTGCGGTATTGTAATACAAACATAGGACGGTGTAAACAATTTTTAATTTTTTTTTCTGGTTCCTTATTCATTTGTAAGTTTCATAGGTTCTGGAAGCCATGAAACCACAAATCTGGCTGAAGTGAAAACACAGGAATTGTACAGTTTCACTTAAACTTACAGTAAAGGTCCCTAACTTTGTGTATTATCGGTTTCTGAGATTCCCAATGATTAAAAATAAATGTCACTTTCGAAAAATTGCTTCCTCTGACATAAAGCTGAGCTCCAAAATGGTAGATGCAAAGATCAAATACATATGATAGCTGTGTTGCCTGCCATAGGATTGGCATTTCTGTCCATACTTTCCTGATATTTATACAGCCCATTACATAGGACAGCCAAGCAGCTGACACCACTTACATTTAAGGAATACAGTAGAGTCTCCTCTCCACCCCTATCCTTGTCACAGCGAAAGAGCAGAAGCGGTATCATGGGGTTCTTCCTTTGCTCTCTCTGCTCTTTACTCCTATCAGCAGTTCCTTGTCAACACATTTTGCATGTAGCATACATGGTTGTTTCCTAGTGCTGCCTCTTCCTCTCCCTCTGACTATTTTTTTTTTTTTATTGGGGATTGCAGGAGGCAATAGTTGACTTTCAGTTGTTACATGCAGAGTGCCTGTCCTTTTGAATCATCACACTTGTCCTCATTCTCCATTTGCACTGATGTGCCCTTTGCACCCCTTAGCATTTGTTGACATTAGGTGTATTTTTTTACTTTAGCACAGCAGACGAAAGAATGCCGTTGTGGGGAAAAGGGCCCGGTTTTCTCAGCATTTGCTTATAACCAAGAACCAAATCACAAAGTGCATCCCGTTGCCTCTGCCCTAGTAAAAAATACAAAACACTTAAAATGAGCAAATAAAAATGTGGCCTTTTGCAAGCTTTCCCAGCCAGGCAAATTCCTAGAAAACATAAACAATTCCAGTCTCCATATCTGCATTCAGGACTTTTGCAATGCTTTTATTAGTCGGGGGGTGTGTTGTTTTTTTTTTTTTTTTTAGTGTGTTTTTGCTTGACCTTTTAAAGTAAACCCCACAAAAAAAACAACTTGCCAAGTAATTCAGACCTATAGATAGTTATACTACCCTTTTCATGAAATACACCATACAATACAAACCCAAATTTGTATGGTGCTGTCTCTTCCAACTCCAGAGTTCCACTCCTCTTCCTGCTATTGCAGCAGGATCAGTGTCATTCTTGGTGATTTGGTCTCCATAATCTGATAAAGCATCAGCCATACAAAGGTGTCCACAGCAGATGGATGGAGCTAGGTGCTTGGGTGCAGGGGGGGTGCTACCCTGCTGATATAGCAGATGTAGGAAGGCAGTGAGTGATTCAACTCATAAAATGGAAAAGTTTAACTCTTAAAATGTTTTCCCCCTATCATTGCTTGCATTGTGTTCTCTTTTGAAATTTGTCAATAGACTGGTAACAAGCCTCTGTTTCTACAGAGAGTGGAGACTGAAGCACCAAGGGAAGGAGTGGCTCAGGACAAGGAAAGAATTAAATAGGGCAATTGTTTTCGAGCACGGTCTCATCCTCACTTTAGACACTGAGTGTCTCTGATTACACATTCTGCCTCTCAAAGTTTAGTGTTGAAGTCTGTTTTGTCTAGTACAATGGTATCCAGACACTGCTTGCCTGGAAGCAGCTGCATGCTATGTTGTGCCGCCTTCGAACAGGCAGATTCCTTAATTTTCTGCTTTTGTTTGAGTTATATACCTTTTTCATTCTTGCTATGGGTTAGGTAGGGTTGGGCAATATGTGACCCATTTGAACCTTGACGTTCCTCAACACCTCAAGGGTTGCAGCTTCTGGAAGTTGTTTTCTGAACAAGTTGGAAAGTTGTTGCTCATGCTTGCTGTAACATTTCCTCAGCTGAGACTTGTAGCTTCCAAAAATATGTATATATGCACTTTCCCGGAGCTTGTAGCCCCTCAACTTACTGTTGACTTGCTTGAGGTTTTACTGCCACAAAAAGCCAAGGTATTCTAGCTGAGCATTTGCTTATTTTTTGTCGGGAGTGATTAAGAGTTAATGTAGTACAAGTTTGACAGTTTATTGTAAAGAGTATTTTCCTTTTATTTAAACACCATCGTGATAACACAGTTGCTTGACGCATCCTGCAATACCTATACTCAAGCAGTTTTAGTACCTTCTCCGTTGCTGTTGCTATTTAAATGATAACTTTGTAAAATACTGATCTGCTTATCTACCCGCTGTGAATTTCTGTCTAGCACTTTTAACATTATGAAATGTTTGAGGTTTGCTTTAAACAAATAAGAAGTCTCAGACCGGCGCCTGGTGTTGTGGTTTTTGCTGTTGGTAAGAGAGCTAGCTAGGTTTTTATTTTGCTGTGTACAAGAGATGGTAGTGAAACAGGAAAGACCTCACCCTGAGACTGCTCGGAAATGTACCCGATTCCATTGCTTTTATCAAGTGTAATAGTGCAGCAGCAAATGTGTGAGTTTTAAGAGTAAAGTGATGTTTGCTAGATAAGCCCTAAACCTGTCTCTGTGTGCTTGCAGCATATATTTCTATTTACATTTGGGTCTAGGTTTTAAATCAAGGAAACTTTGAGTACCACCCTCTTGAAATCGGTGCTATGAAGCCCACCATGAACAGAATAGGATTAGGTTTGAACATTGGGACCGTTCATATTGCTGTATGAAACCTTTTCTCTTGATCCAAAGCAGAATCCACAGCTACAAACACTAACGCCAGATTCTTTAAAGAGAGCCGTCTCCGATGTTGTTGCGTTGCTCAGCACCCACATGATGACAAGGCTTCCACGGTTTATTTTATGGAAACCGATCGTTTCTGCTGATCCAATACTGTTTTCTTTCCCTTTTTCCTAAACCAGTTTGAAGTCACTGAACTTTAATAGCAGGTCTCCCTGGAAAATGGGCCTCTGCCAGTGTGAATATACAGATTTCCACCTCAAGGTCATCGGTTCAAATCTGGTTTTGCTCGCTGGTGTCTGACTTGCTATTATCTACTACAAGATTCTACTTGGCGCTGTTGGGCAGGCATGCCAGAGACCAAAGCCTGTAAACTTATTTGACCCAAACCATTCCTTGTCAGTTTTCTTTTGGTTGAAGGAGGGGTGGGGGGATGGTGCTTGTTTAGGCTTGCTTTAGCTTGTTAATTTTTATTTTTTTACTACTAGTATTCCTCAGTATTTTCCATAAAGCAGTCTCTGCTTTGGTGTCGAGATATGTGCTTCACTGGTGTCGCTTTGTCTGAATGAATTAACTGTTCTGTCTTTTGTAAAGAGGGAAGTATAACATGGTGTAAAACTGAAATAAATCTGTAAATACTTCCCTTATGTTGCCTGAATTTTACATGAACATACTAAGGATCCTTGTTTATGGTCAAAGATGTTGTACTAGACTGCTCCACATTGTAGGTTGCATTCATGATATCCATACAACCCCATAGTCCATTAATTAACAAAACAGAAAACAAACGTATAGCTAAGCTCTGTGCTGTTTTACCTATCAAGGTCTATGGTTCTTTTCAGCCATCATTCTAGTCCAGACACTCCTGCTAAATAAACAACAGGTTAGGCCTGCACTTCCTGAGACCTCTGCAGAGCACACTGCAGTTGCGTGATACTGCCTGGCCTAGTATTGGTGGCTCTCTTATTGCAGTAACACCTCGCTGTGAAATGCTATCCAAGTTCCAGTTAGTGGCCTTCTTTAATCTGGTGTTTTTGTGCCAGTTACAGGTCGTTTTTACTTTTGCCATTACTGTGCCTGCATGGAAATTGTTTTTTTCTTCAAACCTGTTTTTCCCCCTTGTTTTATGTATATACCCTGTCCCTTGTACATATGATATATTAGATGTGGATATCTTGTTGAGCCATAGCAGTGTAAGTGTTTTAAAAGTAGAATTTGCAGCACCTGCTCATGAGACGCCCTGTCCGCTTACTTGTGTGTGTTGAAGGGAATGATCTTCTTGCCAAGAGGTCTTTTTCTATGCTTTAGGGTGATTTACAGTCCAAGATTCAAACCACTTGTGGAAAAGTCAAAGCAGGAGTTGGCATTTTACCCAGAATCCAGTGCAGCTGTGGCAGAGTGAAGTCATCCGCTTAACAACCATCACAAATAAACAGACTGCGCTGTTCACGCAGTTCTGATGCACGCCACATAAAGCATTCCTTCTATGTGCAAGCGAAGGCAGACGTTTGTCATATATAGGCGTGGTTCTCAGAGGGTGCTCACAGGGACCGTTTCCATTTCAGTCGTTACTAAAAATCGGTAGCACGCTGCTGAAGTCACATTTGGCCTGTTCTGTCAAGCTAGGAACTGCTAAGGATTTCTTATGAGGGTGTCTTCACCAGTTAGGGCTACAACTGTCCATATTTTTAAAGTAACCCTCTAATTTCGGCTGTGGTAGTTTTTATGGGCAACAGTTTCCAGCATTTTTTAAAAAATGTTTTAGTTGGTTCTTTTAATTTGTATGCTTGCCACTAGAGGGCTCCATGAAGTTCGACACCATGAATGGGGTCTGTAACACACCAACTTTACAGCTCGGTATATTAAACAGAAAAAAGTTTTGGTGGTTTAATGCCAATGAGCCTTCCTGCTGCATTAGTGCCTACGTTTATATAAAACCAAAACATACAAATATGCGTCATCGCCAAAATACAATTTTGGCTAAATTTCACAAATCAGCCACACAGTTTAAGAGGTGGACCAGTGAATTACCTTAGCTCACCTTAAAGCTGAAGGTATTCCCATATTTTATCTCAGTGATTATGGGAATGTGATGAAAGCAATATGTAAATGTCTTCTGTTTTAAGAACACTTCACAGCTGAATTCCACCTCTTCCCGTTGTGGAAAATGAATAGAGATGTGTTAATGAAAGCAACTTGCTCTAATCTTAAATGTCTGTCTTGTTTGTCTTACAGATTCCTTCAGAACCGCCAACTAAAAAGTCCAAATCAGAAGATGCCATCATCCACTCCCCGAGCTCTGCTGAGAAGGACAAGTCCTCTAGTTGGTTGCGGAATTTATCAAACGCCAGCAAAGTAAGTGTACATTTCTACAGTATGTTTTAGGCGTGTAGTGATGACATTTTGCGGACAAATTAGTTCAGAAAATGTCATAGGTAGTGAGGGTAACTCTCTTTAGCACATAAAAGGCAAAAGCCTGAGATCCAGATGCTTCCATACTTATTTATTCAAAACTTTAGTTTTAGGTAGACATTTGCGTTAACACAATTGTTGACATTCAAATGCAAAGTACATTAATACAGATTACATGTATTTTGATAATTTAACACGCATGTGCTAAGTTCAGCTGATCTGTGAAATTAATCCTTGGTTGTAAAACATCTATTTTGATTGTTATAATGGTAAATAACCTACGGCAATGAAAATGTTGCATCCATTATGCTTTAGTGAGTTGACCCTTTTTGAAGGTTTTTGAACCTCACAAAGGAGAGCTTTCAATGGTTAACTATTTAAAGTCCACAGCTATGCACACTTTTGGTATGAGAAAATTGTGTGATAAAATGAACGCAGATATTCATGCAACCTACTAACTTTAACAATTAACTGTAGCAAAATAGACTTGGTCTTAAACTGAGGGTTGTCAGAGCAAGCCAAGCTCTTTTATAGTGGTCCGAGACCTACAACTTTTGTGTCTCTACCTTGCTCTGGAAAGTCTTTGTTTTTATCTGAAGCTTTAGTGGTTTGGCACACGTTGGGAGATGAGGTAAGTGGCTTTCCGATGCCTCAGAAACTCCAACTTCCCCAGTCCCTCCTCGCTCCATAACCCCAGAAAGATCTTCTGCGAGCTTCATATTTATTGGCAGGCAACAACTGCTCAGGGTCTTAAATGTAATCTGGCTCATCCTTTCCAGTGAAAGTTGCTAAGCAATTAGGGCCAACATGGCAACCTAAGGAGGGAGCAAGGAATGTACAACAGCGGCTGCTTAAGAAAAATGAGAGCACAACCTCTAGCCAAAAACCACAGGCTGAGTTATTTGTGTCCGGCCAGGTGTGCGGCACAGGTGAAAAAGCCAGACGGCCGAACTGCAGCCATGGCGTAGCCATGCGTCCCGGCAGCCTGTGTCATGACACACAAATCGTACAGCTTGCAGGAGTATCGCCTCTGCATTCTGTTTGTAAACTGAGACTGCTAAGCTTATGAATAGAACAGGATCACTAGAGGCGTTCTCATTTACACCGAGCAGGGTCATGCTCAAGGGATTGCTTTGTAAACTTGCTGCACAGTTACTTCCCCATACATTTTTAAAAGGCTTTTTTGTAGTTAATTTTTTTTGTTCAACATAAGTGATTTGAATTCCTCTATAATGTAATTGTGTTTCTAGAAAGTTTGGAAGGAAAACAGAATCTGGTGATTTTATATCAAGGAACATAAGCCTTTTAGTTACTGTATAAGAGCTCCCAAAGACATGACCGACCTTGAGAAAAATATAGATAATTGTCTATTTGCAGCACATTAGTTGCTTAACAGGAATGATTTGCCATTTGTATTAAAAGTTGGTTCTTCTGTAACACTTTAAAAGACTCGCCTGTGTTTTGGTTGCTGTGGTTTTCCAGTCTCCCTTGTACCACTTTGTGAAATCTGTTTACATTTTCATTTAAAAAAAATTATATAAATGTATGTTTAACTATCGTGTGTGCTAGTGCATCATTTGATCTTCATTTTACTTATTTTTGTTCTTATTTTTGTTTACTACAGAACATGGGATACGTCCACCCTCGCCAGCGCCTGTCTGCTTTTCGGCCCTGGTCCCCTGCCATTTCTGCAAACGAAAAGGAGATTCCGACCCATCTACCCACCCTGATCCGGGATAGGTAAGGAAAAAAAAAATGTTCTAAAGATGGAAATCGCATTTTATTCACTTCATTGTTGTGGATTGTTCCTCTTCTTTTTTTTTTTTTTTTTTTTTTTTTATTAAGAACCTAGTTGCCCCCAATGTTGCCCTGACACCTCCAACCCAACAGAAAGTCATCACCAGCCCTCTTTGCGCACCTGCTGTGCCAAGAAGTACTCAATCATCAGGTAGCCCTGGTCAGTCTCGAAAACGAAGGCCCACGGCAGAACTTCCTCCAGCACCTGAGGCCCCCACTCCTTCTGTACCAACTCGGGAAGAAGAGAAGGAGTCTGAAACTGAGATTGAGGTGGAAAGTAGAGAAGAATGTAAGTGTGAGTTGAATTTTATGTTTACATTTTCTAACAGAATTCATAAAACAAGTTGTAGGATTTAAGATTTGTAAAGCCAGGCTTAAATTTACCCCTAAAGGTTCCTCTTTCCTCAAATTTTTTTGTTTTTGCCTTTTTATAGCAGAAAACCATTTTAGATCCTCCATGTGATTATCACCAGGGTTGTAAAATTCTTGCAGGGGAGCTGTTTGGGAGTGCTTTCCTATTGATGTCCTGTAGATATGCCCTACCAGAACTACATCTTCCAAAAAACCCTTTCCCTATACACGGCATGTAGGCATGCTCTTTGCAATCAAGGCCGCAGTATGGTTTTGCCTTAAACAAATCAGTGTATGCATATGGAGATGAACAGATGGTGGTGGATGTTGGGTGGTGTTGTGTAGTTCAGTAGTTTAATGTATTGTAGAGTTATACAGAATGTGTTTTTTGTTAATTTTATTTCTCCTTGACGTACACTGTAAAGCAGCTATTTAGCCATGCTGCTCATTACTGCTACTATTTGGATGGTTGTGGTTGCCCTTTTAACTGAAATGGCCCTCTGGTTTTTGCTGTGCTGGCATTTTCTTAGGGGGCCATCATAAAAATAACAACATAGGTTGTAAATAATATTTACAAAACTCAGAAGGTGGGTGTTGAAACAGAAATTATAGATCAAAGATTGAACGGCTTATGTTTACGAGTCAAGTTCCAGTAGTTAATCTGCACTGTTCTTCTGTAGCTGGGTATCGTTTGCCTGGTAGATGAATCATACGGGTCACACACAGGTCATCGCACTCTTGTTTTGTGACTTGACTGTCCTATGATACGTGACTGTATTATACAGGGGAAAGAGTGCCTAGGCATTTTTATTGCCCATATTTTAAAGAGACGTTTTATACGTTATGTAGGATTACATGTTGTACGTTTTCTCGCAGCTCAATTCCATGAACTTTAGAGGTGTGGCATGTTAGAAGCAAGGAGACACCGTAAAGTGTGCTATCAGTGGCTTCTTCAATTTCTAAGCTTATAGTGCATCTTTGTTATGAGGCCATTGTAAGTTAAGTGTTAGGTGGGGTTCTTTTAATGACTATGAATAAGCAGCTGCCATTTTGAAGGTTTTCTCATTATTACGATTGGGTTTTTTCTTTATTGCACTGTCCCCTTCGTGTAAAATGAAGTTTTCTTTGTTTACCTGTTTTGCTTGAAATGTTGCCACCTGAGATCTCACAGTTCTGCTTTCCCCCCCCTCTCTTATAGTTACTTCCTCGCTGTCTTCGCTCTCTTCTCCTTCCTTCACATCCTCCAGCTCTGCCAAGGAGTTGAGTTCTCCAGGCATGCTAGCCCCAGCTGCGGTTAACCATTCCTTTGAAGCGGCTCCTCACGGGGACTCCATTAGCAGTGGGCTTGAGGCAGAGCTGGAGCACCTACGGCAAGCCCTGGACAGTGGTCTGGACTCCAAGGAAGCCAAAGAGAAGTTCCTTCATGAAGTAGTTAAGATGAGAGTGAAACAAGAAGAGAAATTAAATGCTGCGTTGCAGGCCAAAAGGAGCCTTCAGCAGGTAGAGTAGCTTCTTTTGAGGTCTTTGATCTGCATTTCAGTGTTGTATTATGGTTAATTTGACTACTTTAGACACTAGAGCTGCAGCTAACGATTATTTTCAAAATCGATTAGTTAGCCGATTATTAAGTTCGACACACATTGAGGAAGAATGCTCAACTGTGCCATATGCATGCTCAGTCCTTTGGGATTAGAACTTACAGTACATATTATCCCGATACTAAGGCTTTTGTCATTTCTTTACAACTAGCCATTGGAGTGTCTGGTCTTGTATTCTGTGGCAGTGCATTTATGATACTTAGAGGGCAGGAGTGGGCACTGAGCGGGCAGGAGACAGAGTGAATTTGAATACAGACCAATGGGCGCTCTCAGATTCCTGCCTACAGTTTCATAATTGCTTTTATTTCCATATGTAAATAACAGTTAAGCCAAATGCCTTTTTTATTATGTGGATGACATGCAAGTTTTGAACTCTGGTTGGGTAGAGCCAAAATAAAAGAAGTTTAACATTTCAAGAGAACTTAAATTGGTCAATATTTGGTCCACCATAAAACATTGACTTATCTTGTGCTGCCTCAACTCCACCATCCCTGGTAACAATTTCCATGGTGGTGTTGTCAGCAGATTTCTCTAAGGATGGCTAATTTTAATGTATTAAGAAGGAAATCACAATAGAGACAGTTGTCAGGCAAGAGCTGCTGACGAAGACACAATCAGGAGAAATGAACGTTGTACCAAATATAAATCGGTGGCTCTCATGTCGTCCACCTGTGAGATGGTTATGGAGACAAGCTTCAGTTCTTGCTTGTCTCTAAGATGAATTACTGCAACATCCTCTTCTCCAGTTCCTAATTTTGGTGGAGAGAAAGTCAGGAGTGCATCGACGTTAACAATGGCTTGGCTGGGATGTCACATTATTGTAAAGGGAAAAGGATTTCCCATGACCTAGCTGCAGGGTGTTACTTAACAGAAACATGTTGTTGTGCATGGTGCTATCAGAGAGCCAGAGGAAGTCTCACTTCTGGTCTTTTTTTTCCCCCCTCTCCATGTTTTATCCTGTGAATCTTTTCAGTCTGCTGATATGTCAGGAAGCGTCTTGTGACTTACCTGCCCTCTTCTAGTTCTGCAGGAAGCCTCCACTCTAAGCAGCTGCTCTTGTTACCTAGACAGTTCAGTAATATGTAGGGTAAAAGTATCACACGTGCAGAGGAACGCAAGAACTGAAACAATGCCTTTTGCCATGTGCCCAGTTTTGTCATGGGTTTCATTCGGCGTGCATAATTGCCTCTTTTGAGTACAAGTGACAGTTGAGCTATGGCTTTGCAAGGCCCAGCATGCCTCAGTAGCCACTTACTTTACATGCTATCCTTCTGTAGTTTAAGCTGAACAGGTTGTGTGCTATCTACATTTAGCCTACTTGTCTGTGTATTGGGTACACATCCGTTTTGAATCTGGTGTAGAGGGACTACAAGTCCCAGTATGCCATTAGATAAGGTGGCTTCCTAATGAGGAACAAGGTGAGCAGAGAGAATAATTGGCCAGTGGAGGATTTGGCAGAGTGGCCCACCAGCTGCTGTAGAACTACAAGTCCAGCATAATCTGAAACTCGTGGATTTATTGGCTAAACGACTATGGTTATAATGGTTTTGATCAAAAATTATGTCATCCTATGTTTTCTGTCATTGCGGTTTCAAATGTAACCGTTGCGGCACTGTAGGAGGCAATCTTGTGCCAGAATAGGAACTTACACTCTTCCTTTATGACTTGTCTCTTAGGAGCTGGAGTTCCTCCGTGTCGCCAAGAAAGAGAAGTTGAGAGAAGCAACGGAGGCGAAACGCAACTTGCGGAAGGAAATTGAACGGCTCAGAGCGGAAAACGAAAAGAAGATGAAAGAGGCAAACGAGTCACGGTTACGCCTGAAGAGAGAGTTGGAGCAAGCCAGACAGATTAGAGTGTGCGACAAGGGCTGCGAGGCTGGACGGATACGCGTTAAATATTCTGCCCAGGTACTTAGACATTTTAATAAACAATTCATAGTGTACAAAAAGTATGAAAAACCTTAGAAACCAGATTTTAGTTAAGTGAAGTCGGGACAGTGAAGCATATTGGAAATCATTAATAATTAGGCTGCAATACAATTTAAGGTGTGATATATAGCATTTGGGGTGGTCTCTTAACCATTCTCACATAGAATTTTATCATACCTTCAGTGCTACCTTCAGTGCTTTTTCACCTACCCTAAATTCTATCACCACTTGATGAATCAGGAACAAAGTCTGATAGTGGTCCTGCACTTTATGTAGCTCTTGAGGGCTAGTTCACACCAGCCCCAGTGCGTTCTGGCCCGATTCAGTGCAGGAACACACTGGATCGCGGCGGGCTCTCTTTGTTTTGGGGTGGGAGGGGGCGTGGCGGTGCACTGAAGTCAATGGCACTGCAAGCCACCCCCTCCGGCCGCAGTGCGATCGCCCGCACTGGAACACATGACATATCAATGCACAATGTTTTCTGACCACACAGGAGCGGAACGCAGTCATTGATGTGCCACGCGTTCCGGTGCGGGCGATCGCACTGTGGCCGTAGGCTATGACTGCAGTGCCATTGACTACAATGCACCGCCACGCCCCCTCCCGCCCCAAAACAATGTGAGCCGGCCGGGATGCGATCCAGTGCGTTCTGGCACCGCATCGGGCCAGAATGCACTGGAGCTGGTTTGAACTAGCCCTCGGCAATCAAGTTTGACAGTTCAAATCTAGTTTACTAAAGCATCTCAAAGAGAAAAAGAGACAGATCTTTAAGCCCTGAACAGTTGCTACTGATGGTATATTGCTAGATAAAGATTCTCCGGCGTTGAAAATAAGCCCGTGTGCAGCACACTGACGACAGGAGAAAACAATTTGAGCTTCTTTGAAAATACTCAGTCAATTGAGGGAAGGGGAGTAGACTGATTATACTGATGTGAGACAGGCCAAACCAGGAAATGATGTGGATTTCCTCCCAAGCGTCAAGCTGATAAGAGGCCTCCAGACTAAACATTACCACAGTGAGAACTGTACAATGGGTGTTACCTGCAGTTCTCTTCCACTGAGTTACAAGCTGGGTGCTGCTGAGAAATCAAGACTTGTCGCTGTGTTTTTCTAGCTTGCAGTCACATTGGGAAAGACCTTTACTACCCCCCTGGTGACCTTGCCCAAGTTTACGGTCAGTCACCTTTTATGAAGTATAAAGCCAGCGCAGGGTATACATACTAAAAGCTGCGTCAGGGACTAAAAATGAGTGTTTTCTTATTAAAAGAAAAGCAAAGTTTGGGTGCTTATTTGAAATCTAAAACCAGGCGTCCAGCGAGTCCCGCAAGCAGTTTGCCTGGTTTATACATAATTAAAAACTTAATTATTTTCAGGAGACAAACCCACAAAAACATTCAGCGAGAACAAGCTCACTGTATGGAAAATGGTTTTAAAATTTGTATATATATCGCAGCAGCTGGATGCGTTAAGCAAATTTTTTTTTTTAAATTAATGGAAGGGACAACAGAAGCGAATAGAATGGTATTCTGATGTTGCACTGCTTTTGCAAAACGATAATCTGCATGTTATTTCACAGCTAGCAGTCAGGGGCAGGCTGCTTCCTCTGTCAAGGTCAGGGTATGGTCACCTCACCAGCATCCTTCTCTAGCAGATACAGAAAGAGGACAAAGATAAGCTAGCTCTATTTACTGCCACATCATGTCCTTGAGCGAGCTTCCGTTTATAATAAAGGTCACCCTTTAGTATTTGACATAACTTTTTTTTTTTTTTTCATTTTTAGAGCTGTAGCAATAAATATATTTAGACTCTACTAAACGTTTGTGTTAAAAAAAAACCTTCAGTAGACACTGCTTAGTATGCACATTCTTTATGATGTTTGTATACCTGGAAGATGGAGAAAAAAAGGAATCAGGTGCATTCAGAGAATGTTGGTAGTCATTGTGTGAGCTGAAGCAATATTTCAAAGAACGCAGTGTATCCACTATGGAATAGTGGCATAGGGGACAGTATTGTTACTCCTTCATAGGGATAAACACTCTTGCTTAAAGTCATACTAAACTCAGGTTAAATCTTAAAAATGCATTCAGGTACCCCAACTATTAACAAAAATGTATCTTATTTGTGTATCACTTGGCTGTAGATCCTCAAATCATCTCTGAATTGGTGCTGACACTGTCCTTCCTTCTGGAGGGTGGCTACTTTGGTTCTCCATGGTCCCTGTTTGTGTTGTAAAGTAGCCACCGCTCCAAGCTCACTCCTGTGATGGGCTACAATCTAATGATTAGTGTACTAATTTGTTTTGAGATTGTAATCCATCCTGGCAGTGAGCTTGGAGCGGTCGCTACTTTACAACACACACAGGGACCATGGGGAACAAAAGTCGCCCCCCTCCAGAAGGAAGGACAGCGTCCGCACCAGTTCAGAGATGATTTGAGGATCTACAGTCGAGTGATACACAAATAAAATACATTTTTGTTAATAGTTGGGTACTTGAATGCATTTTTAAGATTTAACTCCTGAGTTTAGTGTCACTTTTTAAGTAAAGCGTAAGGTGGATGGCAAAAACTCCTCCCATTTCTCTTCCCAAGCCATTCATTAGGAAGAACAAGGCTTTTGGTGGCTTTTCTGTATTCCTGTTCTATGATCCAGAACCTATTTGCCAGTGTGCCGTGCTTCTATTATATTAACTCTGTGTCCTACCCATTTCAGATAGAAGAATTGCAAGCGAAACTCCAGCAAGCAGACGGCGACAGAGAGAAGCTGCGGACAGATCTTGCACATGAGCGAGAAGCCAGAGAACACTTGGAAAATGTTGTTAAAGATCTACAGGAACAACGCTGGGCTAAGCCCAGTAGCCTTTCCAGCAGCGAACACACACGAAAAGACATTGAAAACTAAAGCAAAAAACAAAAAATTCTATATGAAGCAAAAAAACGTATCTATTCATATACAGAATTCTACGTATATGCACAGGAAGAGGAGGATGTTGCCCCGATGTATGCATGAATAGGTGCATGTGTGAGTGTATGGAGTGTGCGCCCTGAGCTCACACAAATTATTACGAACTTTATAGAGTCCGAGAGGAAGGGAAAATGTTACCCTGTACAACAGAAGCACTGAACTTTGCCTCTTTAGAACCCACACAGCACAACATCTTACTGTGCCTCAGACAGAGTGTTTATAAAATGGAGTCACTTCGGCTCTCAAGTGAAATTTGTTTCTTTTTTTTTTTTGTACATGTCAACTACAAGAGAACAGCAAGATTCGACAGTCAAGATTAAAAAAGGAAAAAAAAAAAGCAAGCATTATCAGTTCTTTTAAATTGTTCTTAAGCTTGCCTGAAACACTTTGAGATTTACATTTTCTTATAAGCTATTTAATATAAAGATATATTAAATGACAAGGACAATATAAAGACTCTATTGAAAATGGGGAGGGGTAAAAACAAACAGATTTTTGTATAACAAAACTGAAACTTTGATGCACAATTTTAACTGACGTTACAGGCTTTTTGGGGTTTATTAAAAAAAGAAAAAAGAAAAAAATGGCCCTGTGTCCCCTACTCCTGAACCTGCACATCCCCAATCTCAACACCGTTCACGTCGACTGTGCAATGTATTGGTAGCAAGCCATCAATATTGAAATAAGACTCTTCTGCATCAAGTGGCTTCTCCTTCAGATCTTATCTGGAAATATTCGGTGTACTCCATCTTGGTGTTTATTTTTTATTTGTTTTGTTTTTTTTAACCTATATATATAAATATATAAATATATGTATATTTTTTTTAATTTTTTTTTTTTTATTTTTGTTAACAGAGAATGTTTTATCTGTACGCATGTAGGAGAGGCTAAAAGACAGACAGAAAAATCAAAACTAACGAATAAAAAAACAAAACAAATTGTATAGCCGTACTGACCAGTGTTTTTACATCCCATCATATTGGATTGAGATCTTTGGGTGTATACATATAGATTGAGCTCATCGCACAGGGGGAGAGATCGGAACAGAATAGAGAAAGTAAGACAGTTAAATGTTTGTAGAAAGAACAACTTGTATTTCAAAGTCTGTATAATCGCTTGTTGGCATTTCAGGGTTTTCAAAAAAAGATTATTTTTTGTTTTGCGTGACTCAGTGTTGAATGTTCAGTCTTGCGTCTGCATTGAGCACGCTAACAATACAATGCCAAATACTATGATGCAGTTTTGCTGCTGAAGCATGATACACATGCCACACTTGTAGCTATAATTTGAGGATAATGTTTTTACATTTTTATTTTTTTTAAAGTTTTTACGAGTTTTTAAAGTTAAGTTTCTACATTTTTCTCAAAGAATCTTATACAACCAGCTCAAAACTTCAATCACTAACTGGCAGGTTTGTGATTAGTGTCCATGGACGGTAGATGTCTTCGACTGGATTGGGTGGTCATCGCACTGGCTTATTGATAAAAATGGCGGTCGGGCAGGCTAGAAAACTTTGTCTGATCTCTAATTCTTTTCACCATAATAAGCCAGCACTGTAGGTGTCTGCAGCCTTCCCGATCTGCTCTTCCTCAACAGACAGAAACTTAAAGTGGACACTTATTTATGGACCCAACAGTAAGTACAGATGCCTGAGGGTAGTTCGATACCTATATGTCTGACCACTTTCTAGTGTCTGTCTAACTTAAGATTCTAATCCATAAGCTGGAATGTACAGTCGTGTTTTAATAGGAAGTCCTTTCATAATTTTAGCAGCAACTGGTTCTGCTGTTTAAGATTTCATTAGTCTGATCTCCAAGCTTGTGTGTTCATTCTGCCATAGGGTCAACTTCTTTCTCCTATATTGTAAATGAATGGAAAGTTCCAACCTAGCACGTCTCCTCAGTGGTCAGGGTAGATGGACAGACCTAGAAACGAATTTATATCTGAGAATATGAGATACCAGTGGGCGATTTCACTTGCCTGCAACATTTAAAAGAAAAAAAATACAGCTTAAGGTAGCTCTGTAGCACTGTCCATTAAAGGTGGCTAATGTTTCCAACTCTATGGTAAACCGCAAAGCACAATTCACGTGCGTATACAAAATATCTGTGACAGTCTGTCCTAAAAGACTCCATAATAGGGTAATTTGATGTCTTGCATTAATTGCCATCTTGTAAACATTGGCATGGACACCGAGCGGTCTCCCCTAATGTGTACAGACATCAGTTATTCTCATTTTTATTATTTTGAGGTTGTTATTTTTACTTTTAATTATGCAATTTTTATTTTGGAGCAATTCATTTTTAAATCCTCAGATTATAGCAATGGCGATGGAGTGTTGAATTGACTGGCAGTTTAAGTCCGTTGAACAGTTTAGGTACTGACTGGGCCAACAAATGCTGGCTGTTATACATCAATGCGGTGTTTGATCAAGTGTGTTATAAAAGGGTGTCCATTCTTGTGTTAAAAATGATCTAAAGAATTGATTGGCAAGTGATTGTTATTGTGAAAGGACATTTGTGTCTTTTGTGCTTTTGAAGGGGAAACCATTTTTCCAGATGTCGTCCATGTTCGAAAGTGATGACCCAGAGGGTGTCCATGATGATCATAATAGATCCTAGCTACATCTAAATTCAGGGTCATAATACAACTGGCAGCTTGGCAATCTTTACTCTCAAGCAAAGGCTACTTGGTTCTCCTCAATGGTGGGAGGTTAGCAAGCCCTTGGTCTTTTATTCCCTTGGTAGCTGGAGCTTACACATGCATCAATTCAGTAGATGGCTCTCCAGCTGCCGGGGGTTTAGTTTTACAAAGTCTGGTAAGCCATAAGTCTCCAACTAATGATGATTCAGTATCCCAATGCTGATACATTTCTTCTGTGTGCTATTCCAGTTTTCTAATTTCATTTTTATTCATTCATGTTTCCACAAGGAATCCTCAGGCTTGATTTTAACAGGCCTAAATACATTTCTGATTGGGCTTTCTGCTGAGTATGTACAGGAAATATTTATACTCTATTGTAAAGTTTACTAACTGCTCTTTTAAAAAAAAAATGAAAATTATTCTATAAAGAAAATAGTCAGAATAAAATTACTTAGAAATATTAATAATGAAAAAAACTTTGGTAACTGATGCATTGCTAGTGGGACTGCAAAGGTCTGGTCTTAATTTTCACCAAAAACATTTTGTCTGTCTTGCGTGGTTGACCTGGTTTTTATTTTGTGGTTTTCTGTTTTTTTTAATTTTTTTTTATTTTCTTTGCAATTAACATTTTAAGAGTGTCTGTGCTCCTTGTAGGTAGACAAGTGACACTTTTTTGGTTTTATTTTAAAGGTGCAGTGCCACTGTGAGATGCAAGTACCTCCCCTATTCCCTCTTTTCAGTGTCTTGTGTATACCAGATAGTATTGAAGTCTTACCATCTTGCACAAGAGGGCATCGAGAATCTACTTCAAAAGCTATCCCAAAAAACAAATAGGTATCATCTGCACTTAGGAAACTTAGGAGAGGGATCAACATTGTTTTGTGTTTTCTACAAGACGGCCATTATAAAGTATTCACTCTAATGGCACCAAAATGACTACCCTTCTGCCTGCCTTGTTGACAGCACCATCTCTTGATCCTCAGTGTTCTTTACAAACTCTATGAAGGTATACAAATATAAAGCTACATAGCCATTCTTACACTCTTGTAGAGTACACTAACATGGCTTTGTATATAGTATATATCTCCCATGTTACTGCACCTTTAATATATCTGCTTCATATTCTTGGTTTGGAGACATATAACCGCACACACAATGCAATGATGCAGTGACTCAAGTTCTTTTCTTTTTTTTCCCCCTAATTATACCTAATATATTACCTTTTCATTGTCCTTTTTGGGACCTACCCTTTCGCTGCTAGTAGGTCTCTTTACATATAGAATGTATTTTACATAAAGACTGCGCTACAGGTAATGTTTCCCCAATGAATAATGTCTACAAGAAGTTTTTGTTTTTATTATTGTATAGTTCTCTTCCTGATCGCCGCTGGTACTGGAGACTCCTGCATCTCATTTGCATGTATTAAGTCTTGCAGCTGTTCTCTGTACTCTATAAAGTGCAATGCAGAATATATATATATATATATATATCACACACACACACACACTAACATTGGCTGTGTTTTCTTTCTAGACGTGATGCATGAAATGAGAATTTCTGCATCACTTATAGAATGGGCATTCATTTGTTTAGATACATTTTTTCCCCCCTCTCATTGTATATCCACATTTCTGGTCTTTCATTTGTACTACTGCTGCACTGATTTCAGTTTCCAAATGGGAGTTTGACATGTAGACAGCCATTTTATTTTGAAGATCTGTACACAGTTTTAGTGTGTATGTACATGGGTGCTCCCTGTACATGTGTGTTTCGCTTCTGCCACAATTTCATTAGGAAAATATCTTACAAGAGAAGCAAGGCTGCCATTGCTAACTTCTCCTTCTGAAACTAGTTGCCTGGCTGCCAACTGTGAGCCACTGAATTGGAACTAATATGCAGATAAGGAACTCTTTTAAGGTTTCAAATCTTGGTCCAGGTTCTGTGGCAATGACTTACTATTGAAGCCAGGGAGTTTGCATTAACAGGCAGGCAATAAGTATTTTTAGGATGACAGCAATTCCAACCCTTGTGTTTCTTTCCTATAAGTTTGACTTTAAAGGATGTAGGATTGGTTGAGTTCCCCTAGAAATGTGCTACGGTTGTCTATAACGGTTGGTGCTGCACGCTAGCACCCACTGTTGTCCTAGATGTCCTACGGCTTGCTCGTTTTGAAAAAGTGCTTTTTGGAGGGTCCATTGAACTGAATGAGTGGGGGTTCAACAGCAGTAAATAAAGCTAAGCACAAACAGAACATGTGCATATATCGCCCCAATGCCCATAGAAATTATACAAAGGGAAGTCCCGTGCTGTTGGTACAAGATGAAGGAAAGTCCAGTTTACAAGAGAAAAAAAAATATGCATGTGCTAGCATTCCTCTGCATTAGGAAGACTTTTTTCTTTTTTCTTTTTCTTTTTTACATCGACCGTTCCTCTCCTGCGATTTTCTGTAAAGCCACTCAATTTTGACTCGAGATTCACTTCTATACACAGGTCGCTCTTAGCCGTGCCTTTCTTCCTTGTTGGATGTTTGTGCCTTGAAGTCTATAGCATCAGTTCTCAGAAATAAGATCGGGCCCCTTTTATCTCCTCTATAGAGGTACCTTTCTGTTGATGAGATTAAGATGGCTCTGAGATTGAAAACTTTCTCACTACAGGGCTGTAGTATTGTCAGATGATTTTTTTTTTCCATGCATCTGTGGGTAGGGGGCCCACACTCTAAGAATATGAAAGCCATAAATGTGCTGCATCTCTTGGCAGCATGCAGACGCTTGAATTACTGCAAAATGTACATTGGGATTTAATCCAGGTGTATTCACTCGCCATTTTCGCTCTAAGCATGGCTTCTCAGCAGACTAGAGTATAGTTGTGTATTTGGAATGTTAGGGGTTTTGTCGCTTACCAGTGTTGTATCTTTATGCTATGTTTTTATACAGTGTAACGTTCTGCAATATAGTTTCATTCATCAGTGTTTTCTGGCCTTTATGTATTGCCTTAGTGCAGTGCTGTGCACTAGCCCGCAGCAATCTGGTGTTGACAGTTTGCTGTCATGGTACCAATGAGGAGTTGTTTTTGGTTACTGCCCATTGCTTCGGCATTATTAAAGGCCTTCTTTTATTTCAGACGTCTTTTTTATTCTCCGCAACATTCTTGAGCTACAATAGGCAATGGCAGCAAAGGTTATGGGGTTTGCAGATCTTTTACTCCGCATCTGATCTATGTATAATAAGTGAAGCAATTTTATTGAGCAATGTTTTGATTGGAAGACCCGATCACTTGCCTTACTTGCAGTTTTGCTGCTACCCGTATTGTTAGTAGTTCGTTCCGTTAAATTCATCCTCAAAAGCATGGGCCTTGTGTGTAAACACCTGAGGACTTTGGTGAGATTGTGTCGCCCATAGCAACCGGTTAGGCTTTCAAGTATCAACTGGGAAGCCATTTTTGGTTTGTTGCTCTGGGAAACACATCCACATTTCCGTCCTCACATACAAGGCCCTTGGTCTTGACAATGTTACACTTGCTTACAGCCTCCCAAACTCTCTGCATTCTCGAACTGGCTCAAATCTAAAATCTGGTGAACCCAGCAGTAAAAGGCCTGTATGTTTGAATACAGAACCTCGGCATGCTATTGTTTTGATGTGGAGGAGCTTTTAAAGGGTGTTGTATAATCAGAAGGGGGGGG
>NW_017306377.1:1562072-1562287 GCF_000935625.1 Nanorana parkeri
AGTTAATATATAGATTTTTTTTTATATATATATGTATAAATATATACACATGTATGACTGCTTTGCCCATTCATGCAGACTGACTCTCCTGCTACAAGAAAGCATTACTTAAATGTACATTCAGTGTAATAACACGTTTCTATACTGAAAAAAAATAATGAAAGGGAAGCAAACCAACAGCAATAACATTCATATCTATTCAGCAGAAAATCTTA
>NW_017306377.1:1562449-1567071 GCF_000935625.1 Nanorana parkeri
TGTCTGATTTTAATTGTGTTTTTAACTACAAAGACTCTGTTAGAAAAAAAAAAGACATTTTACAGTTTATAAATGTAGTCTTACTTTTTTTTTTCCATCACAATTGTCCATATTTTCATTTTAAAGTGTTTTTATCAAACTTTTTTTTTTCATCATTTCACACATTTTAGAGGGAGTTTTTTTTGTATCAGAAAAAAAAATTCTTAATGGCATTTTTTCTTTTTCCAGTAATGGAAAAAAAAACCACCTGCATTGTTATAGCCAATATCATTTCAATACAGTAAAGCTTAGCATATTTATCTATTTCGCTGTGTACTGTCAGTCTCTTCATTTTTTTTTATTAAACTTTTCCAGACCCTTTGCCCTCACACAGTTAATATTGTAAAATAAAGGACTTTATGAGATTATGTATGAAAATAGCTATGCTTATATACCACAGTGACTGAATGTACAGTGTATAGATGCATTACCTAAAATAAAATGTTTGTCCAGAAAGTTGCTTTTGTCTTCATTTAAAAATAGCTAGGGCTGCAGCAAACTATTTTCAAAATCGATTAGTTGGCCGATTTAAGTTCGATCGGATATAAAAAAAAAATGTTTTAAAAGGCTCCAGTGATGGACTACTAGTTTGTATTGAGATTGTAGTCCATCATGGGAGCGAGCTTGGAGCAGGGGAAGCAAAAAAAAAGTGTGGTGTGCAATATAGTACATTATACAGCGGAGCAATGCAGAATACCAGCAGCTTTAGAGGAATACAACAAATCGCAGCAATAGTATACGGTAGTGTACTATTGCTGGAATTTGTAGTCCTTTGTAGCTGGCATTATTCTGCGATGCGCTGTATAAATTATTATTGCTGGGATTTGTAGTCCTCTATAGCTGGTGGTATTCTGCAGTGCACTGTATAATGATTATACGGCGCAATGCAGAATACCAGCAGCTATATAGGAATACAACAAATGCCAGCAATAGTCCTTTATAATATAATGTACTATTATTGGGATTTCTAGTCCTCTGTAACTGCTGGTATTCTGCATTGCGTTGTATATGATCTATTATTGCTGGGATTTGTAGTCCTCTATAGCTGGTGATATTCTCCATTGCGCTGTATAATGATTATACGGCGCAATACAGAATACCACTGACCAGTTAGAGGAACTACAAATCCCAGCAATACATTATACAGCACAATGGAGAATACCACCAGCTTATAGAGGAACAACAAATCCCAGCAATAATACATTAAACAGCCTGTATAATGTATTATTGCTGGGATTTGGTGTTCCTCTATAGCTGCTGGTGTTCTGCAGTGTGGCGCTGAATTATACATTGGTATTCTGCATTGTATTGTGCATGGTATTCTGCATTGTATAATACAGCAGCACAATACCACCGACTAGATATATGTATTATTGCTGGGATTTGTTCCTCTATAGCTGTTGGTGTTCTGCAGTCTGCTGCTATTTTTTAATTTTTTTTTTTTTAAACAGGAAACATTAAAACGGGTCCCCTTTACCTGTTTCTGAACCCTTGTAAGTGGCGGCGTGCTCTGCGGCATGTGTCCGGCTTAGCGTGTGTGCGGTGGGCGTGGCGTACGCGGCATGCGTAGTGTAGCTCGTGTATGGAGCGGCGAACAGGCGGGCGTGAGCCGCGGGCAGCAGCGAGCGGGTAATTTTAAATTTTAGCCGACAAATCGACGATGGAAAACCATTGACAACGTTTTCTGTCGTCGATTTTATTCCAGTTAATCAAATGTTGCAGCTCTAAAAATAGCCCCTCATAAAAATGTATACCTTAAGTGACCCTAAACTCAGGAGATGCATCTTAAAAATGCATTCAAGTACCTTAACTAATAACAAAAACGTATCTTATTTGTGTATCACTCGGCTGTGGATCCTCAAATCATCTCTGAATTGGTGCTGACACGGTCCTTCGTTCTGGAGGGTGACTACTTTTGTTCTCCATGCTCCCTGTGTGTGTTGTAAAGTAGTCACCGCTCCAAGCTCGCTCCCGTGATGGACTACAGTCTCAGTACAAATTAGTAAACTAAATGTGAGATTGTAGTTCATCACAGGATGATCTGTGATAGGTTGAGCATTAGTTTGGTTTAGCAGGTCAGTTGAGGGTCAAGGGTTAGTTCTGAGTCTACACAAACTATTAATTACCTGCCAAGTGATTTGTAGTTTAGTCTTGTGCTTCAGACAGTAGAGTGAGGTAAGTGACCTTGTTTTTCTACACAACAGTTTAGCAATATGGCTTGATGGCTGCTTGCGGGGGAGGTAAGGAGCTTGCGGAAAACTTACAAAGTCATCCTCTGCTCTCTCTGTAAGCAAGTTCAGAGAGGGGAAAATGCATTGTGCCAATCAAAAGACTGACTGGCTCAGAGTGCTCCACTTTCTCCCAAATCGATCCTTCTAGTGCAGCATATAATATGAGCCTGATATCAAGATGGAGAGCGGCACATATGGTAGCTGTCTTATTATATTATTATACAGGATTTATATAGCGCCAACAGTTTTGCGCAGCGCTTTACAATATAAGGAAGACATTACAATCACAATACAAGACAAGATGGGAAGGAGGGCCCTGCCCCTGAGGGCTTACAATCTAAAAGGGATGGGGAAGTGATACATGAGGAGGTAGCTGCGTGGGGATGAATTGTTTGAGAACGTGATGGTTGTCCACTCCCAACATTACTGACATTTGCACTGCTTCACCTAACTGACCTCCGCACTGCGTCAAATTACTGCACTGCGTCACCTTACTGACCACCGCACTGCATCACCTTACTGACCTCGCCACTGCGTCACCTTACAGACCTCCCCACTGCGTCACCTTACAGACCTCCCCACTGCGTCACCTTACTGACCTCCGCACCTTGCGTCACCTTACTGACCTCCGCACCTTGCGTCACCTTCCTCACCTCCGCACTGCGTCACGTTACTGACCTCCGCACTGCGTCACGTTACTTACCTCCACACTCTTAGTTTATTATTATCGCTCCCACCCTCTGCCATTCTGCTGGGCCCGGCCGGCCGCACCGAACAATCAGGACCCAAAGCAGAGGCTGCACTGTAGTCAGGCCGTCTCAGCTCCCTAATTTGTGTGAGTACAGACCGCCCAAGGCTGACAGCGGCGGCAAGATCCTAGAAGGAGAAGCCAGGGTAGTGCGTTGTACACTGGGGGGAGAGGGGGAGAGCTGGGGGGGGCAGTGGACACATAGGTAGTGAGAGAGGAAAGGTGTGGCACAGTAGCAGTGGAAGAGCCAGATGGGGGGGGCTTATTTTTTGGCAGTGCCCCTCCCAAGACTAGACTCTGGATCCGCCCCTGCCCTGAATCACAATTTCACAATTTGAACCCGATGAATCCTGGCATTATCATCTTGGAATATGACCATACCATCAGGGAAAAAAAAAATGATGGTTATTCAGTATATTCAGGTAGGTAGCCGACATCCTTTGTTGCCAGATGAAACATTTGAATCACTGTAGTAATTATCCAATGGAAAGTTCTTACCTATTTGCTTAGCTAAATCCAGAAAGTGACTTTTTGTTTGGCCAGACAGTTCACACAGCTGTTCACACAGATGCATTTAAAAGAATTCAGTGACAGAAATATTTCTAATGGAGATACACTTGATAACAGGCTCCATTTTGTTTCACTGATTGTACCTCAAGAAGTACTTTCCTACCTCGCCTAGAGTGGTGTTTTTTTCTTGTAAAAGGGAGTCCTTATACTGTTTTCTATAGGTTGGTCTTGGGACCATTTCTACATAAATTTCCAACTACAGCTACACCCAATCCAGTCCCCCATTTATCTTCTAAAAGCACCACTTTTGTGAAAAATGTTGTATTCTGCGTGTGTAGCTGGTAGTAGTTAGTCACATTCAACTGCACTGGTTCTATAATGTTGAAGATGTTTCACTGCTTATCCAAGCTTGATATATGGGTATATGCAGTGCACTACAGTGAGAAATGCAAATACCTATATAATGAAGAGAAAAAAATAACCTCAACAAATGGATCGCCCCACACGTAATACCATTTTAACATAAGCAGCAAAAGGTCCAGTGACTAACCACTACTAGATATACCATTAGCTGGATAAGCGAGAACCTTCATTAACATTTCATAAAAGGGTTAATACATGTAATCATAGTACTTAATGAGTTATATATTCCTTTTTACTTAATATGCCCTTGTTAATAGTTGTCACAGCTAAAACAGTGTCTTACAGCAATCTTCCAGTTGCGGGAACAGCCTTTGTGCTGAGCGACTTCCCCTCCACTGGTAAAACATAACATGTCATGGCCCCTTGTCCAATCAGAGGATGCCTAGTATTCATTGAGAAGAATGGCTGCTGTGCCAAGTGAGAGACCCCCTGTATTTTAGGAGCAGAGGGGAAGTTGATTAGCACAGCAGCTGTTCCAGTATCTGTCCTCAGAATAAAAAAAAAAAAGGCATACGAATGCATAGCTAGATTCCTATTGGCTATTCCACTTTGCAATAGCCAATAGCAAACTAGCTATTGCACCCGCCCTCTGCTGCTTTCAATCACCAGAAGAGGACCTGATAGAAAAATTCAGGTCCCCCTCTGCTGATTGACAGCAGCAGTGGGCGGGT
>NW_017306377.1:1572656-1572863 GCF_000935625.1 Nanorana parkeri
CTTAACTGACCTCCGCACTGCGTCACCTAACTGACCTCCGCACTGCGTCACTTAACTGACCTCCGCACTGCGTCACATTACTGACATTTGCACTGCTTCACCTAACTGACCTCCGCACTGCGTCAAATTACTGCACTCCGTCACCTTACTGACCACCGCACTCCATCACCTTACTGACCTAGCAACTGCGTCACCTTACAGACCTCC
>NW_017306377.1:1573299-1573671 GCF_000935625.1 Nanorana parkeri
GACCTCCCCACTGCGTCACCTTACAGACCTCCCCACTGCGTCACCTTACTGACCTCCGCACCTTGCGTCACCTTACTGACCTCCGCACCTTGCGTCACCTTACTCGCCTCCGCACTGCGTCACGTTACTGACCTCCGCACTGCGTCACGTTACTTACCTCCACACTCTTAGTTTATTATTATCGCTCCCACCCTCTGCCATTCTGCTGGGCCCGGCCGGCCGCACCGAACAATCAGGACCCAAAGCAGAGGCTGCACTGTAGTCAGGCCGTCTCAGCTCCCTAATTTGTGTGAGTACAGACCGCCCAAGGCTGACAGCGGCGGCAAGATCCTAGAAGGAGAAGCCAGGGGAGCGCCGCGTTGTACACTGGGG
>NW_017306377.1:1573689-1713787 GCF_000935625.1 Nanorana parkeri
AGTGGACACATAGGCAGTGAGAGAGGAAAGGGGTGGCACAGTAGCAGTGGAAGAGCCGGAGGGGGGCTTATTTTTTGGCAGTGCCCCTCCCGAGACTAGACTCTGGATCCGCCCCTGCTCCCATTGGCCCTTTAAAGGGGATTTTTAAAGCCAGACAGCAGGCATCCTGACCATGTGATCACTGTTATTGGAAGCCCGTCCCAAACTACCAATTGTAAACCATGAACAGGAGCTGGCAACTGTGGCAACCTGGCATGAAAGCACAACACCATGCAGCTACGTATATGCATATGGGTAAGTGGTTGAATTTTTTTTAATGATTATTAAAGTGTCTATACCTGGATTCAGTTGTGTTTCTTTATATCTGTTGCAGGTCTGCTTTAACGTTTACTTTGAAAACAAAAAAAAGTGCATTTCCGGGGTTATTCACAAAAGGGTGAAAAGTCTGGGGAAGGCAGGAGACGTATACAATCTAGGCCAAAATAGCTGAACTGGAGACTTTTTCCAAATCCGCTATTTTGGCCTAGATTGTTCACGTCTCCTGCCTTCCCCAGACTTTTCACCCTTTTGTGAATAACCCCGTAAATCTGTTTGCCCCTTTCCTCTGACTTAGCCTAACCCGCACTCCCCCTCCACAGATGCATACTTGCCTCAATCCAGCGGCCATGATTTCACTGCTCTTTTACTTCCCTTGTTATAAGTCTTCATTGTCTTGACCGCCCTTGTGCATTAGTGCCCCATAGACCCCTATGGGGCTATGTCCCGAGGCTGGAGATGATCGGACAATAGAAGTCTATTAGGCTCTAACCCGCAGAATAGGGAACACTCAGGGCACCAGATATAAAAAATAGCAGAACCGCAGCTGATGGATCCAGGCAAATATGCATCTGCGAATGGTGGCAAAAAGGGTAAGTCCATTTTGCTTTTAAGGTGCACATATGCTTTAAAGCAATTATCAAATTATTAAACCTGCCAATATATTGTACACTGTGCCTGTACAGAAGAAAGCAAATACTTTTCTCTCCTGGTGTCGCTGCAATGAGGGGATATCCCTGACTGAAGTTTCTTCTGAAATAAACACTCCTGAGAGTGCTGATCCTCTATTGTACTCCCCTGCAGCACTCCGTGATTCCTCCCACCAGCCTCAACATCACTACCGGACAAGCCGTCATTTTAGAAAAGTATGGTAAGGTGAAAAACTGAGTTGTGGGGAGGATGACCGCAGATTCTCCATAGGACTCCTTTCACTAGTTCTCTGTATGGATCGCTTTATAAGATGTGGATTGAATCTCACTTTTGCAGATAGTGGCAGGGACTAATATGAATGGTTCAATGTTTTCTCTCAATTGATGCTGAAAAAAAGTATCACTTTGTAAAGGAGCAAAATAACTGCATGGAAGTTTCTACCATTTTCTTGGAGTTCAATTACAAATCAACCGGTGATTCATTTTACGGACATCACACTGGCTTTATTCATTAGCCTCATGTCCTTGCAAAGTCAAGGTCATGGGTTCAGTTTCCATCAAGGACACTACCAGAATGGGGTCTTTTATGTTCTCCTTGCTCATTTGTTGCCTTTTCTTCAGGTATTCCAATGTCCTCCTGCAGCCTCACAGGCCAACATACAGATGGGTTAATCGGCTTGCACCCCAACTGCCCAATATGAATTATAGTTGTGAGGACATGTAAGCTGCTTCACAGCAAAGGACTGATGGGAAGGTTCCTGTGATTTCTAGGCATAATATGTTAACATATCATTGAAAAAGCTTGAAAAATATTTCTAATGTTTGGCGTACTGTTACTTTGAAGAAGAAATAAGTTCTGGAAGCTGTGCCAAAAAAAAGACAGGCAAAGGATCAGTCAGTTGGGATGTCTGCCATTTTGGTAAAGGCAGGGCTTTGCCTTCTCATCTCAGAGCCAAGGAGAACAGCTAGCAGCACAGTCAGGGGTGTCCCTAGACATCTCGCCGCCTGAGGCCCGGGGAGGGCAGGTGTGCTTGTGATGCACATTCTAGGGTTGGGGGGAGCGGGTGTTGGCTCATGGTGGATGTTCCGGGTCAGAAGGGGTTGGCCACTGGTGGTGCAGTGTCCCACCCAGCTCTCTGATGTCACTGGTTGCCAGGAGCTGGCCAGGATGCCAGCCAGAGTGTCACGCTCAGCTCCTGGCAACCAGTGACATCAGTGAACTAGGCGGGATGCCGGGCCAGAGTGTTACAGGTTGCTAAGAGGTCATAGCTACCAGGGAGGCTCTGGACAAGAAGGGGGCGGCAGGCACAACTAACGCCCACCCCAATATGACCCAATGAGATGCCGTCTGCAGCAACCACCTCAGGCTACCTTATTATAGGGACAGCCCTGAACACAGTGTTGTGCAATATTTTACTCCAAATTGCCTGACACTAGCAATCAAAGACAGCAGAGCCTTAGGTCTCACACAGCAGATATACAACTATCAGGGTTTCGCCACCTTCACATACCAGGAAAAGCACTATTTTTCAGGAGGAATTTAAGACTAAAGGTCATTTTTTTAGGGTCCCGCTTTGGCACAATTACCATTTCTAAATGTTCACTATAAGATAACAGTTCTTCACTTTTTGAGTTCAGTTCCACGTTAAGTGCGAAGCTTCTGGAGTGCACAAGATAAAATGCCACACACCAGGTGGTACTTGGTAAACACTGGCCGTTATAAAGCGGCCCATAATATAATAAGGTTGATAAACCATGTTCTGAATGTTGTTGTACATCTCCTTTAATCCATACTCTGCTTAGTCACCCCGTTGTTGTTCGTCAGTTGCTGTTCAATGACAGCTGAAGGGTGGACAGCGGAGTCCAAGGTTTTATGGTAATAAAGAAGTGTGGCTACGGAATCGCTTGTACTGTTCGAAGTTACACAGCTGGGACGCGTGAATTCATTCTTGACCTATTAAATGATGGAGGTTAATCTCCATGGGGCTCATGTCATCATTCAAAGTGCCCCCTGTGTCCGTTCTCTTCATAGAGGCACACAATATAACAAAAGGGAGGATAAGCCTGGTTTATACATGAGGCGCTGCAGAAGTTACCGCGTTTGGGGCTAATGCACACTGCTGTTTGAACATCTGCCTGTGGTTCCTTGCTCTGCATTGCAATCAGCGTGCAAGGAGGACAGCTCATAGTTGGGTATGAATAGGAAAAGTTTGTTCATGTTTGAATTGGATCAAAGCTCAGACTTTTCTTTTATAACACAGCACACTTTTTTTTCCTCAATGACATCTCAGTAATGCTGATTTAAAACCTTTCTCCAATTTTCAACTCACAATATACTTGCAGTACATACTTTATTTCCTTGGTTATATTTAAAGGAAATCTAAACCCAAGAAGACAGATATATTATATTCCAGCTCACCAGTCCTTAGGTGTGACTGCATTGGTTATTTTGTTTTTTCTTTTCAGGCTTTTTTCCTTTTATTTTCCCCCACTGATCCTGCCAGTAACATGCTTCCTTTACTAGGGTGACAACGCTCTAGCACTGTACTGCATCTATAGAAGAAGCAGTATTGTCACCTAGTGATCCTGCCGGTAACACGCTTCCTTTCCTAGGGTGACAACGCTCTTGCACTGTACTGCATCTATAGAAGAAGCAGTATTGTCACCTAGTGATCCTGCCGGTAACACGCTTCCTTTCCTAGGGTGACAACGCTCTTGCACTGTACTGCATCTATAGAAGAAGCAGTGTTGTCACCCAGTGATCCTGCCAGTAACACGCTTCCTTTCCTAGAGTGACAACGCTCTTGCACTGTACTGCATCTATAGAAGAAGCAGTGTTGTCACCCAGTGATCCTGCCAGTAACACGCTTCCTTTCCTAGAGTGACAACGCTCTTGCACTGTACTGCATCTATAGAAGAAGAAGTGTTGTCACCCAGTGATCCTGCCAGTATCACGCTTCCTTTACTAGGGTGACAACGCTCTTGCACTGTAGAGTGACAACACTATTGCACTGTACTGCAACTATAGAAGAAGCAGTATTGTCACCCAGTGATCCTGCCAGTAACACGCTTCCTTTTCTAGGGTGACAACGCTCTTGCACTGTACTGCATCTATAGAAGAAGCAGTATTGTCACCCAGTGATCCTGCCAGTAACACGCTTCCTTTTCTAGGGTGACAACGCTCTTGCACTGTACTGCATCTATGGAATAAGCAGTATCGTCACCCAGTGATCCTGCCAGTAACACGCTTCCTTTCCTAGAGTGACAACGCTCTTGCACTGTACTGCATCTATGGAATAAGCAGTATCGTCACCCAGTGATCCTGCCAGTAACACGCTTCCTTTCCTAGAGTGACAATGCTCTTGCACTGTACTTGCACTGTTAGAGGTGGTGGAAAGTATCCTGGAGATGGGCTTTAAGTAAAACTAGTGTGAACAGCTACACTTTTAGCCTAACTGCAGCCAAAACATTTTATTTGATAATTTTCCAGGTTTTCATAGCCATCTGTGTTCCTATTGAGATGATTTCTTCTCATTTCCTCTCCTAGCACATGAAACATCTCCCCAATGATGACACAAAAAAATCACATTTTACTAGGGACAGGAAGTAAGGAAAGACCCCCAATGGGGTCTCAGAAAGAAATAAAAATCGAGCAGTAATTAAAACCACCCTGTGTTAGATATGAGTAGCTGAAGACATAGGTTTACTCAGGGCTCCCCATGTGACAGTGATGGTGCTTAGTGATTGACCCAGCACCGTCACATGGAGTGAGTGTCATACTTGGAAGTACCTGGTGTTTTCTTTGCTCCCTACAGCTGGGTGGGAAGAATATGCTGCTGGGGATGGCGATCTTAAAATGAATCTGTTGTTTTAAATAGTATCTGAATAATATATTTAGCTATCTTTGCCCAAATATAATGTCAGCTTCCCTATGATTAGCAGAGAACAGCTACAGATATAACAGGTCATTGAGTTTGCCTGTTGTACTGTCTTGATGGATCCAAGGTTCACACAAAGAACATGCAATGAAACATGTCTGTGTTTCAGTGAATTTCTATAGCAACAAATCCTTAACAAAGTCACTCAGGGGTCAGTTCCAAATACCTGAGATATTACACAGCTTGTTACAAAATCTATTTGCCTCTAAAATCTCTATCTGGAAGAAGAATTGGCAGTGCATAGCAATGAATGCCAGCCCTGTGTTCACCTTTACAGGCTTTTGGCAAAACACAAGTATTAGTTATGTAAAGTAATATGTATCACCTGTAACCAGGAGGTACTTGGGGGCTTGCTTCATTCTACTACTGTAAGTGTTGTCACCCAAACATCTCCCATGTAGTTACCTTCTAAAGTTACTAGCAATTTGTTTTGTAACTATAGTTCTCCTTCAAGTCCAACCCGAACGGATATTGCAGTTTTTGCTTGGCAGGTGGTCATATCATGGACTGGCTCCTTTTACATCTTGAAGACACCGGCTGCAGGAGGTTCCATCAAAAGCTGTCAGCTCCTACCTTTGCCACCACTCTTAAAACGCCAAGCGAGCCTTCTTCTACACTCTCCATAATATTGAAGAGACTTTAACGGGCAAGGTGACAGGGTCTGTTTAAAACCCAACCTCACTTTATACTCACCTTCACATTGCTTCTCCACCATTCCTTTTGTGGCTGCCATTTCAAAATACCCGGTGTTTCTGGATATTAGGTAGCATTTGACCTCCTCCAATAGTGTACTGCTTAGGCCTAGTGGCCAATTGGTAGCCCCAAGCTTTGTCAAATCACACAGGGGGCGGCCAAACCAGACTCCCTCTAATCTCTGATGCCTGTGCATTCCAGGCATTCAGCTAAGAAGCAGGAATGAGCAGCGGGGAAAGCGCAATGTTGTAAGATTAGTATTTATGGCAGTTCACTTTCAAAACATATTTTTGGTACCGTAATTACTGTCAACTGGAGGTTTTCATGGCATTTGAAGGTACACACAATTGGGTTTAAGGTTAACACGTTCTAAAGGCAAAGTTACAGGTTTACCTAAATGACCAGACTCCCTTCTGCTAGTATTCACCCTCGCTGCTTTGTTCACCTGTGGGAGTGAAGGGACATACCTGAGGGAAATAGAGGGAGCATTTGACTTTCTTCCCATGTTGCAGTGGTCAATCCTTGAGTAGCCTATCACCAGGCCTGAGCTTGGTCACATGTAGGATTACATGTAAACCCTAATTGAAAGACTTTTTTTGCTACAGCATTGTATATTTGTTGCAACTCAGTGCTGCTGACCTTGCGCATCCTTTTTTTAGGCCTTGTTCACACGAAGCGTGGAGCAGGTGCAGAGCTTAAACTAAACTAAAATTTTTTTAAAAATTATTATTTTTTTTACCAAAAACGGCCGGGAACGCATCAAAAACGCGGCAAAAACCGTGGCAATAACGCAGCACAACACACTGCACTGCGTGTGCAGAAACTCATGCAGATCTGCTCTGCATTTGGTGTAAACAAGGCCTAAATCTACATGCACTCCAGTGATAGCTGCATGGCATTTCTCAATGTAGGTTTCCTGATGGTGAGAACAGTGTGAAGTGTTCCTGCCTCATGTTTGTTAAAATGTACAATTGTAGTCTTCTTTGACAGCCCGTGCTCAAGGGTGGCAAGTTCCTGACTAAGCTCTGACCAGGCCAAGTTGGACCTTAAATAGACCTTTTTGTAGAATGCTCCAGTAGGTTATTAGGGCAGTAGGCAAACATGTCAGCAGCCGGTAGGAGGGGGAGTCTCTTTTAAAGCTGAACTCCAGGCAAACAGCTAAATACACAGATGACATACATATATGAGAGATATTATACCTGCCAAATGATTTGTATTTCTGCCTGGCAGGTTAGGGGGCTTGATCTTTCTCTGCTGAAGTTTCACTTCTCACTACCGCTACCCTGTGACTGGACAGTGAAAGGAGTGGCTGCACAGTGATCAGCTCATTCTGCTCTCCTCCTATCAGCACACTTGATTGGCTCCTTGTGCTGCGTCTCAGTCCCCTATTCTAAGCTCTGCTGTAAGGGAGACTGTTAGAGGATGATACCATATCAAATTCAGGTCAAAAAGTACATTAAATAATGTATTAATGAACACAGAGCTGCATTAATTATAATTAGTATTTACAGAGGCACTGACAACTTAACTGTTGCTTTACATACTGCATACCGGACACATTTTATTAAGCTTTCTTTTAACTCCAGAAGCCTGTACCTTTAAAAGCAATACCCATCATCCTTTCCACTACATAATTTCTACTTTTTCACATTACTGACCTTTTTTTGTAACAACCATATGGCAAAACTGTATTTAAATCCCAACTTTATTTCAGGCACCATACTGGTGTTGACATGTTTTAAGGTATATGGCATATGCTTGTGTAACAGTACATCTTGTGATTGCTGTAAAGTATCTCACTTCTGTACATGTATACAACTGTCATATAGCATCTAGAAGTTCGGGGGTTGTGGAGGTGGTGGTTTGGTTGAACCCTCTTGACAACCTGACAATTGCCCTTACATATAGTTTCAAGGTTTGCAGTATTGTGAGCTGCCTTTGAGATGATATCCTACGCCAGCCTTGAGAAAGGACTAATGCTGCTCAAACTAAAATACTTTATATATAATATAAACAGAAAAGTCAGGTTTATGGGTTTGCTGGCCTATAGATGCCAATAGGATTATTTTAAATGTGCTGTAACAAGGCATCTGGTGTAATTTTGTGCAGCTTGTTTAGTAGTTTAAAAAAAAAATAGTTTCAAAGGAGTGATACATGTAAACCATGGTTGGCAACGCAAAGCTTGCTATTCTCACATATTCAAGCCATACACGTTACATGGTGTTAGGTCCCTTAAGGCCAGGTCCTACCCCATGGGTTTCAGGCAACCTGCCTCTTAATAATTGTAAGTTGTCTTGGGGCTTGAGAGTGTGGAGTAGATCCTGATAGAGAGTGTGTGCGCGGCTGGGTTCCCCGTCACAATGGGCCATGAATCATACTGCGTCATGAGTACTTTTTGGGAGGAAACATCCCATGGAATGGGAGAAGACCAAGCCAGGGAGATATTTTACTCAGACTTTGGGAGCTTATTACGCACTCGCCTAATTGCAAAGAGTGATGTTTGATAATACCAAATGCGGAATGTTTTGCCACTTTTTTGGAGAGGAAAAGGAGAATGTACAGTTCGTTAATCTTCTGTTTCATTATCATTATATGGAGTAAAACGTGTGTGCTACTTATTCAAACCCAACATTCTTCCTTGTTGTGTTCTGGGATGAGGAAGAAAGAGATTTAGCACTAATTTGGGGAATGTACATGCAGCCAAGCCTGGTGTCTGCTCATAGGCTATGCCTGGGATAATGGGATGGGGATCCTCAAGATATGTGTAGAAGGAGTCAGTAAAAGCCAGCCTATGGACTGCAGTGGTTGTCCTGGGGGAAGAAGCTTGCCTCTAGAGACTGGCCCTGTGTTCAAGTGAGTGTTTGGTAGTTGTAACTGGGGGCCTAATGCCCAATGCAACTCCTGGATTTTTTAACCATTTCGGTGGGCCTACCCCCTCAACCAATGGGGGAACTATTGCCATAGCGACCCAGGTGAACCGCTATGGGGCCCAGGGCACAGAGGGGACCGGCCTGGACAATGAACAATGGTGTCCCCCTGATGCCGTGCGGGCTGCCTGGGTCGCTATGGCATTGCAGGCTGCTGGCTGTAACTCGCGGTTGTGAAAAGAAACGCACCGCTGTCCAGATCACTGACAACCTGTCAGTGATCTGTGCAGCGGCGCGTTCCTCCTCACAGCTGCTGTGAGTCAGTGACAGCCAGCAGCTGTGGTGGAGGAGGCCAGGGCCCTGCAGCGGCAAGAGAGGAAGAGATGGAGCCCGGTGGCATTGGAGGAGGAAGAAGAAGCCGCCAGGCCCAGTAGTGGTGAGGAGGAGGAGCCAGTCGGTGGAGAAGGCTGACAGCAGATCGGGGCTGACAGGTAAGAAGTGTGCAGGGGTGTGACCAGCCCACCTGAGAACCTGCAGAGCCGACCATAGAGAGTCTATGGTGGGCTCTGCTGGTTTACTCTCAGGTGGGCTGAGTGGGATCTCAGGTGGGCTCTTCAACGTGCGTATCTAGAAATGACAGGGCCCCATGCAAAATTATGCTATGGGACCCTGTGATTTCTAGTTACGCCCCTGCCCTCAACGCAAAGGTTAACTGCTCACCTTGTGATTGATGTGAAGTATCTCACTTCTGAACATCTGTACATTCCGTATGTTTGTACTAAAATAACAAAGAAATGTGTATAGACGATGATTTACAGGACCTTAGATTGCTGCAGAGGAGGGGGAGAAAGGTTGGAAGGACTGGTCTAAGGAGAAGCTGGCTCGGAGCTTTGGGTGAGTATAACTTTGTTTTTTTTAGCCTACACACAAATGAGCAGTTAACCATTGCAGTGCAGGGGTAGCCCCACTGCAAGGGTAAATAATGTCCTGGAGTTATTCTTTAATAAGTATGCAAATTCATGAGGCACCCCAGTCTAAAATATCATCGATTTTTGCTTGGGGGACCGCAAGCAAAAACACCCAAAAATGGGGGTATCCCCTTCACATCAAAGTGCCCCCTTCAAATCAAGATCCCTCTTCACATTGGAGTCACCCTTTGCATCAGTAGCCATCTTCACATTAGGAGCCCCCCTTTCACATCAGAAGTCCCACTTTCACATCAGAGTTCCCCTTTAGATCAGGAGCCCCCTTTACATCACAGTCCCACTACCACAAAATTTTGAGGCACCCCTGAGTAGGCCAGGAGACACCACAATGCAGCCTGGTTGAGAAAGGCTGTACTTGGCTAAAAGTCCAGTTATGTATGTGGGGCATTTTGTGCATTCATTTATATCTGCCTGGGGGGTACAGGTGTCTTCCTCAATATGTTGAGGGTGGCTGCCAGCCCATTCAAAGAAGAATTGTAATTGTAGAGGAAGCTGACATTTATAACTGTTATACATGCAAATAGCTCAGATCAAATGGCCAAGTCTGTTACGAGGGACACCATGGTCCGTTACCAGCAGTTGGCTTACTACTTCCACAGACAGGTCTACATATTCCCAGAGAGAATGCTGCAAGAAGCAAAAAAAAAAAAACTCCTACATTTTGCCAGAAAGACTGATGCCTGAGAGACATTTGGGTCTGTAAATAATCTGAAGAGAAGATGTTTAAAGTTTTGTTTGCTCCATCCATAAAACCAATGTATTTCAGGAGTCTTAACATGCCACCTTCTTTAGGGGTAATGCAATCAGCAGGGCAGTCCTGCAGTTGGCATACTCTATGCCAATGGTGTAACTACCATCATAGCGATCCACGCGGTCGCTATGGGGCCCGGGGCCCAGCAGCTGAGGTGGAGGAGGTCGTAGCCCGGTGGCGTCGGTGGCGGAGGCCAGGGCCCAGCAGCGGCAGCGCCAGCGGTAGAGAAGAAGGTGGCCGGGGCCCGGTGGAGGAGTTGGCCAAGGAGGAGGCCAGGGCCCATTGGCAGAGGTGGAGGAGGCCGGGTGCCAGCAGCGGGCGGCTTGGGGCTGACAGGTAAGTGTGCAGGAAAAGGGACCCTGACCAGCCCATGTGAGACCCTGCAGAGTTTACCAAAGAGAGTCTATGGTGGGCTTTGCAGGGTCACTCACCTTAGAGAGTCTATGGTGAGCTCTGCAGAGTCACTCTCAGGTGGGCTGTGCGGGGTTTAAGGTGGAATCTGTGGGGTCTATAGTGGGTTCTGCAGGGTCACTCTCAGATAGGCTCTGCGGGGTCTATGGTGGGCTCTGCAAGATCTCAGGTGGGCACTGTGGAGTCTATGGTGGGCTCTGCGGGGTCTCAGGTCGGCTCTGCAGGGTTTGAGGTGAGGTCTGCAGGGTCACTCTCAGGTGGGCAGTGTGTGGTTTCTGGTATGTACGGGGTCTCAAGTGGGCTCTGCAGGATCTCAAGTGGGTGCTGCGGGGTCTAGAGTGGGCTGTGCGGCGTCTCAGGTGGGCACTGCAGGGTCTCAGGTGGGCTCTGCAGGGTCTCAGGTGGGCTCTGCAGGGTCTCAGGCGGGCCCTGCAGGGTCACTCTCAAGTAGTCTGTGTGGGGTCTCAGGTGGGCTGTGCAGGGTCTCTGGTATGTGCGTGGGCTTTGCAGGGTCTCAGGTGGGCACTGTGGGGTCTATGAAGGGCTCTGCAGGATCCCAGGTGGAGTCTGCAGGGTCTATGGTGGGTTATGCAGAGTCTCAAGTGGGCGCTGCAGGGTCAGTCTCAGGTGGGCTGTGTGGGGTCTCTGTTGGGAAGTGCAGGGTCTCAGATGGGCTCTGTGAGGTCTTAGGTGGGCTCTGCAGCAGTGAGCGGCAGAGTGATCTGTTCTTCGGCTCTGACATCAGCGCTAGCATGAGCAGAGCTGAAGAGAAGGAGATGTAGACGGCGCAGGCCCGGGAATGTGTTCTGGAGGTAGGTACTCTTTGGGGGATACAAAATTTTACTATGGGGCTCTGTGATTTCTAGTTACCCTCCTTCTCTATGCCAAACATACAGTATGCCAACTGTTTGACTGCTTTGCTAATTGCCAGGGATTGGCTGGTAAGCCACTCAGACTCATAATGTCCTCCCATTTTTTGCCCCACACTGCAGCAGAGTCCCACCCCTGCTAGTCAGGTACAATCAATGCTAGAACACCTCGAATTAACCTGATAAATGCCATCTATAATTCGGGCAGACTGCTCAGGCATCACTAACTTTCTAGTAGCCACTCCACAAAAGCATTATACCTAAACAAAAGGGCACATTGAGGCTCCTGAAACACTTTAGCATTTTTTGATGGATTATAAATGTGGTATATTCTAATAACACACAGTAAACATGGTTAGAAAGCAGATAGCAAACCCATTCACCAAAAAAGTGGTGCACACAGCTGATTTACCCTTCATATATAGCCCCCAACAACCATGCAGACTGCTGTGTGTTACAGGAGAGACTGCTGATAATGACTTTCAGTTAAATTGTCCCTGCAAGGCTTAGTTAGATGACTCTCCCTTCACATTTTTCTATAGCTAGGAATAAGTAGGGATCAGGGAATTGGTGATGTAGGGATTCTGTTTTGACACACAGATCGTTGCTATCGAGGGAAAACTGCTGCTCTCCTTTTTGCTTAGCACTTTACTGGCCATTATATAGACAATAATCATTACATTGCTGGCTGTACATGTAGGTTTGAGGGAAAGTGAAATACTGGCTAGATAAAAACCTTGGGCTTGCTTCAACTCTCTCTTCCGTATCAGAGCTTGTGTTCAGCTTGTAAATGAAAGTGTACCACAAATAACTTTTCACTGAATTTAAATATGCCAGGCATGCTTTTGCCCCGGCCCTTTGCTGACAGCAGACTTTATAAAATGTTGGTGAGGAGCTTCTTTGTCCAGCCTCAGTGTGGAATGTGATAGCACACAATAGAAATATCAGCCCTGGATGCCTAGCCAGCAAGGTCTCAAAATGTGCCATTCTACCATTCTCATCCTATTTGGTGACTGTTTATTCACTACTTGCCAACTCCTTGTTCTCCTGTGTTAAAAGGGTAAATAACTACTCCATCATACTATTCAATTACATAGAGCTGTGATGGAATGCAAAGGCGTAACTATGGCTATAGCAGTGCATATGACTGTTATGGGGCCCAGCAGAACAGGGGATCCAGTATTTAGCAAACAACCCATGTTAAAGCCCCCACTGTGTCTGGCTGCATAGGGAGTTATCCAAGCAGAAATATTTTAGTGCATAGTGTCCATCCATCCATCTCTATAGCTGTCTGTCTGTCTGTCTGTCTGTCGTTTCTGTCTGTCTGTCTGTCTATAAAAGTAAGCACTGTACATAAAATATTTACAGAAACATGCACCTTTAGTATGCCTTATTCCATTGTATTTTCACATGTGTGTTACCATTAGAGATGCACCGATACCGAGCATTTTCATGAGTACTGCTGAAAATGCCCGATGCCAAAAACTGATACTGGGGCTTTAAATGTTCAAATTGAAGCAGCTGTCTGAGGTCCCGTGCTTGCTGGGGACCTCGCGGCAGCCTTCTTGGGAACCACACAACGCCTATTTACAGTGCTTCCACCAGCTTGCACATCTCCCCTTACTGAGACCTTCTGCACCCCTCTTTAGACCCTCCGCCCAAGACATCAGGCTGGCACCCCCGAGTAGAGCGGCAGCACAGACTATGTAGCAAATTCATATACTATTATTCTGCATTGCTGGGTTCTGTAGTCCTCTATAGCTGCGGGCATTCTGCATTGCTGTATAATGTATTTCTGAGATTTATATTCCTATATAGCTGGTGGTATTCTGCATTTCTACATAATGTATTGATGAGATTTGTAGTCCCTCTACAGCTTGGAGTCATTGGCAGAACTACCAGGGTCGCAGCGGCCGCAGCTGCGACTGGGCCCTGGCACTCCACCACTGTCCTAAAACCAATAGTCTGTATTGTTTTAGAAAAACTGTCACATGACACTTAAAAAAGATATTGGTAATTGGTATCGAGGAAAAGTATCAGGACTTGGCCTGGAAAAATGGTACCTGTGCATCCCTAGTAACCATGCTTTTAACATGTATTGATGCATGTTTTTTTTACTTTCAAATTGCGTTTGCATGTGTCTGGGTGGGAACTGAGAAATCTGCATTGACTTATGTAATACTTACCTTCTGTTTGTTAATTACCCCTCTTCTCTGGTCTTCAGCCGCTTCACTACTGATGTCTAGAAAAGACCACCTCATGATGAGAAGCTAACCACTAGTAGGCTGAAGTTTCTGGAAAAGCCACCTAGATTCCTGCTAAGGGAAGCAGGCCGCTTCACCATATAGGCTATAGGCCTGCCAGCATAGAACCAAATAAAGATTTGCCTTACAGTTACACTTTTTTTAATACAAGGTATTGCATGATCATCACGATTAGTAGTCATGAGAAAGACACTGTAAAATGGCCTTAGGTGGCTGTATGGTTGAAATCCCACCCTGCCAATCAGAGACTGAGCTGACAGTACACAATGTCCTCTTCAATGGTGATCTCTTACTTTGTCAAGTGTAGATAAGCAGGATGTCATGATTAGATTTATTATTGATATTTTTATAGTGCTGACAATTTACTCAGGACTTTACATACACATCAGTCACTGCCTACAAGGAGCTTTCAAGTCCCTATCTTGCATACTAGGGCCAATTATTCTACAAAGCATGTCTTTGAAATGTGGGAGGAAACCTATTCAAGCTCAGGGAGAACATGCAAACTCCAGTGCTACAAGGCAAAAGTGCTAACCACAAAGCCCCATGTGCTGCCCCTAGATAGAAGTGTTCAGGCTTTCTGAAGTCCTCTGACTTACCACTTTAAAAAATTTTTACAAAAAAGTAAGGGAGGCAGAATGAAAGAATGTAATGCATACCACAGGCAGCTGTGCCATAGGCGGCTGCCTCTATTGCCTAACTCGGCCTGGCCCCTCCATAGCACTAATTGCCTCCATGGCCAAAAGTAGTCAGCTCGCCGCTGGGTGTTTTCGTCATTGAGAAATGCTCATAGGGCGTGATGTTTGTAGCTACAAAGGGATTTCAGTACAGCTTCAGTTTGGAGGTCTGTTTAAGAGTCCGAACCAGTAAATTGACTAATATATGCTTACAAATGGAGCTATAACACAAACTGGCACTAATAATACCCCGTAATCCCCCTAGATAACATGTTGTGCCCGCCAGAAGCGCTCTATTTAACATCTGCCTCCCTTCCAGATGTCATTGTTCTGGATCGATCTGATTAGCATCGAGTTAATGCAATTTGAAAGTAAACTTTCTAACTTCTATTGACTTATGTCCTCTGCAGCAGAACGGGCCCCCTGGCTTATAAATCACACATTTTATAAAGGCAGTGAAGTGGTTAATACCGACGGACAATAGCTTGGGCCTCCCGGTTACACTGCTAACCGTTTATTCAATGGGCCTTGATTGATAGATCCTCCCTTCTCCTTTCTTTTGGCTCTTTGGTATTATGGCTGTGCATCGGGCTCTCTTCAGGGAGCCATCACGCATGGTTTACGGGGTCTCATTCTAACTCTCCTCCACATGACCTCCCACATTCAGGCTGAGAGCGGCAGCACCTGAGCTGCGGAGGGGTCCAAACAATGTCAGATTAACGCCAGTGCTTGCCAACTGTTGCAAGCCTACCTGCTCTGAATGCTTGAGAGGTACGGGAGGGACACGGTCAAGTAAAGGCGTGGAGGCCTTGCACATGGCAGGGCAGCTCTCCAAAGATTGCTCTATGTTAAGCCAGTTCCCTCCTGTTCTCTCAAACAGAAATGCAGTTAATCCCCTCTGACTGCTGGAACAATAGCAAGCAATCCAGGCTCGTTAGCTGCCAAGTCTCCTGTGCTGTGGATGAGCAAGCGGAGGAACCAGGACTCCACAGCACTGATCTAGGTGGTACACTGTGTTAAAAATATCTTCCTTGTAAATACAGTAGACTTACTAAAGAGCAGCCAGAGAATATGATGCCTTCACATCTGTTACATACTTCTTTCTTCCCACATGAATAACCTGCATTAAATGCTGTCATGAGATTCTGGTTCACTAACATCTGCTTATAACATCATTTAGTTATCCTTCCCCGCTGACATCACCTGCAAGCAGATATTGGAATGCCACTATGCATGCTGCGATACGTCTCACAGGTCAGTAGTGTGGGTATAAAGAGCATATTTAATTTCTAAAGACTAGTCCAATGTCTTCTAAACTAGTAATTGAGTACTTCTAACAGAGCATGTTTTCCTCGGCCATAGCTGGCCTTAGCTATATACAACTAGTCACACAGAACGTCTTTTATGTGGGGTACCCTAGGCCATCATTTTCAGTTAGAACCTGCATCCCCAGCACTAAATTTTTCTGTTCACGAATAGGATACACAGCCATATTCAATAAAGATCTTTCTTCTAGGCTACAAACCTGGCAACCGCAGCTTTTTCACCACTACGTGCTGGAGATTGGGAGATTCTTCATGTCAGCTGCCAATGGTCAATCACAATCAAGTACACATATGGGGCAAATATATGTTATTCCTACTAACATGCAATAGAAATGATAATGATAAGGTAAGGGGCAGAGCTTCATGACACAGTGACTCAACACATGTAAAATGTTGCCTGATGCTTCAAAAAGGGCAAGGATGTAGCCAGAGGTTGCCATGGTGAGTGAGAACCTTAAAATATATAAATTACCCTACTATACTCTATTTGTCTGTAGGTTAGAGCAGTCTGTCGTGAAGGTCATAACTCCCACTTTACATATCTGCTCTATCCTGCCTTCTGAACACTGCTGTATGCCACTGGAAGAGAAAGGTTTCCAATAGCCCCCCCCCCACCTCACCCCCATTTCAAGTAAGCCTGTTATGAGGGAAATAATGAGGGTTTCCCCTTCTGAACATGCTAGTTACCTGGTTTAACAAAGTAGCCAAATCAGGAAATTAGGTGAAAAGATGGAAACAGTTATCTTTATATCCACTGCATATCAGTGACTCTAGGTACTGAAGCCAGTGGAGGAGCATGATAGGCAGGCAACAAGTATTTTAGAAGGAGAGTTCAGCGCCTTTATGTAGAGGTGCTAGATGACAGTACTGCATTACCTGTTATTATTACATTGTGATTATTACACTTGGAGAATTCCATCTTTTTGCGGACATGGCTAGCTCCTCTAATACGGCACTGCTCTCTGTCGTACAACCCAGCCCAGTGGTGGCTTTACTAACATCATACTACTATGCTACTGGTTACACCTACACGGGGGATTTTCCCACAAGGCACCATGCAACCTAAGGTCAATCTTGTTAATTAAGAATAATTATGTTAGTAATACACCTATGTTGTTATCTGAAAATGTGTAAAACAAGCAGGATTTATTGATCAAAGTGTCTAGCGAAAGAATTGTATTACAGACTTTTATTTTGCCTATGGCAGTCAATCAGTTTCTCCTTATCATTGCCCCAGTACAGTATAGGAAAAAGGAATGGAAAAATGAACAGTAGATGTAAACCCTAACTGAATGACATTTAGTTTGCTAGAACACTGATGGCTGCATGGCATTTCTCAACGTGGGTTTCCTGGTGTTGAGAACAGTGGACCATGCTTACGTGTAGGGGACTGTAGGGTCCTTTACTTTAGAGCCCTGCCTAAATGGTTGATAAGTCAGGGTGAACCTAGGTTCAGACCAAACCTGATCTCATCTGTACCTGGAAGGAAGCTTTCAGTGCCAGCCCAATCAGCTGTGGCGGGGGAATTCCCCACCCCAACCCTGTGGGATGCTGGTGACATCACTGCGTTTATATGGCCATATGGCCATATTAGGTCAATATCATTGACTAAATATGGCCATATAAAGTCAATGATTTGGTCTGAACCCCAGCTCATCCTTATTGATAAGCAGCGTCCCTTGTCAAACTTTCTTATTTTGTATTTAAAGTCTGGTGGGTGGAGTAGAGTGTGCAATTGGTTGGTTCTGTGTAGAAAGGAAGTTAAGGAGGAACTTTAAAGTGCACTGAGTCAGAATGTGAGTACCTAGAGTGCTGGGCTGTGCACTTCCCTTTGGGGGAACTTGGGAATACTCCCTAGTGGGGATAGGAGACTAGGAGAGCATGAGTCTCCTAATCAAGAGAAGCATGTTATGTCGTGTCTTACCTGAATTGCATGAGCACTGGAATTCTTGTGTTATAGTAAACAATGTAAAGAGAATGTCTCTGCAGGAGCAGCTCTCATGTTATGCTTTTGGAATTTTTCGTACTAATTCAAGTAAATATGAGCCTTCCCATAACAGGAATCGCAATCCCTTCTGGACATTATTTTTTTGCCTAGGCAGTTCTCTTCATGGAAAAACTTATGTGGAGAGGAGTAGGACATGGACACCGTTAAAGGTTTCTGGGCTCTGTAGTGGTCCTGGTTAATCTGGCTCAGCCAGGCTGGATCCTGCCATGTGTTTCCGAGTGGGTGCTTATAGTGCAGATGATGATCTTCATATCCACTGGTACTGCTCTGGGTGATTTTGGACTTTGGGTTCCTATGTTAAAAACTAGGGGAGACCCAGTAGGGTAACACAAAGCTGCTGTGGGGTCCTGGATTGGAGCTCCCCAAGTGACCTGGGGAGAGCCTGGTGTTCAGGTGGCACATCTCAGACTGGCCTGAACTTAGGAGAAAGGCAGATCTGGGCCTCAAAGTATTAAACCACTCTGCAGAAAGTAACCCTGTGTTATATGCATAATGTGTGTTAAAATGGACACTTGTAGTATCCATTGAAAGCCTGTGTGACATGGCAATAAGGCAGGAGCACAACTGGGAGACAGGAACAGAACTTTGTCAGCCTATAACAAGAAGAGCCTAAACAAGGAACTTCATGGCAGGATCGCCGAGGATCATTTTGATGAACGCTGCAGATTTTAGGAGGGATGGTGGGGAATGATAGGCTGTGTAGCACTTAACTATTATCTGTATTCCTCTGTGGCTTGCTGTACTGTGATTATTAGTTATTACTCTTATTCTTTACTGCCAGAATGTCAATGTTCACATGGAGTGGCACACATAGTCACATGGAAAGATAGGTTGACCACTAAATGCATTTATGTTGCTTCAATACAATACCCACTAATGCCTCTTCCAGTGGACTGTTTGTATATCATAGATAGATGATAGATAGATAGATAGATAGATAGATAGATAGATAGATAGATAGATAGATAGATAGATAGATAGACAAATAGATAGACAGATATTGCAATGCAATACAGCGTAAAAGCCCTTAAACCTATCTGTTTGCCTCCTAAGCAACCCCCCATCTTTTTTTAGCCGATGTTGAAATCGCCTGAGCTCCTTGGGAGCAGAAGGGCCAGTGGAGTGCGGAATTTTTCTTTTGTTAACGGCCCTCATAGAAAGAAATTGTTTCTCTTTCTTTTAAAATTGAGGGATAACAGGCCTCTGGGGCTCCATTCATTTCATGTTGCACAGGCCTTTATGTGTCCCACATGCTTTGCTAGCGCTGGCAGGTAAACCGTAGATTGAAAAGCCCTGCTTTGTGGCTCAATTCCCCATTGTGCATTTAGTTCATAAACTCTACGAAATCCAGCGCCTCTAACTTGTGAGTTCCGCACACGTCGCGGCTACAGAAGGTGGAAAATTTCTGTGTCTGGAGGTGACCAAGCCGCTGCCTCCCTCAATGGGCTGAAAGGGAGAGTGGAGTGAAAAGTGTGATACAAGCATCAAAGCCGCAGTCTGTATTATTCCCCCTGAGCGGTCAGCATTGACAGGCCAGAGGAAGGCAGCTGCTGCGCAGCGTCCAGTAGGATCTGACAAGCAGCGACTGGCAATACCTATTGTGATTAATAATTTGACAGCAAATGGGCAGCTAGAGGCCGGACAAAACGCTGATACGTTTAGATTCGGTTATTGTTGTTTATATACTTTGCATAATTCAATTCCTTAGTATGGCGTTTGCTGCACATTAAGACCGCCCGGGCTGTGAGGACTTCACAACCTTTTTTTCAGTCATGGCACCTTTTCAAAGTATGCAAAATCTCAAGGCACCCGTCTAAAATATAAATGTAAAAAATGACGTGTGCCCCCCCAGATTTGTGTCAAACTCCTAGATAGGAGTCGGGTTTAGATTTCAAGGTGAGACCCCAGTGGAGTTTATTTCCTTTGCATCGGATTACCCCCCTACACATCCGAAGCCCCCTTTACATCATATTCCCCCTTACACGACAGTATACTGTATGGTCTATACTATATAAGTTTTGTTTCTTTTATTGAATGTTCTTTTGACTTAATTCTGAACATACCAATCACTCTGCTCTGTACACTAGCTGTTATTGCTGTTATGACCTATACTTATGCTTGAGTTGGAGTTGGAACTACCTCTCGCCCCCACATTTTTTCTATTTTTCTGTATATATTTCTACAAAACTTAGTAAACTTTATTCTTAAAAAAATGTATTGACATTCAAGAAATGATTAAAGTGAAAAAGTCCTGCATAGCGCACTTTGGTGTGCTTATCTGCATTGAGCATTCGAGTCAATTCAAATGGGCTCCTTGAAAAAATCCAATTCAATGCACCTGAATTGCATAGCAAAGTGTGCCAGTCACATAGAAGTAAAGCACACCAACACGTGTTCCAGGGTGAATGAACCCTAAAAGTATGCCACTCCTATACAGATTCTGTACACTATGATATGATCAATTAATACAATGTCCCTGGAGCAAATATTTACAGCACATATGTACCTAATGTAGTTACAGTATATTTAAAGCCTAATGAACTTTTGGTAAACTGCCAAAATCCTCTTAACTCTGCAAGGGGGACAAAAAGGCCATTTAGAATTTCCTGTGGAAACATAATATGATATTTCATAAATTTAAGACCGAAGGGAATTATCCGAAAAACTTAGATGCTTAGACTTACTCCTCACAAGGATCTGTATGTGTTGGGAGGGAAGTTGGGGAAAAAGCTTTTTTTTATGTGGGATAAAGAGAACATCTGCATTTCAACCTGGAACAGGAGATTTCCACTTTGTGATCTCACTGCTGATGCATTTTAGCCTTAATCTTCAGTGATGATAGTTTTGCCACTGATGAAACTCATTTACTTTAGTCTAATGTAAGGCGAACGGTTAAAGGTTACGTTTAGATAAAGGGTTAACTCTAAGTGTTAAAGACTAATCGGTTAGGGATGGAGAAAAACAAGCAAAGCAGAGTTTGCATAGACACACTATAAGGCCCCTGCTCTTACCTTTACCTCACTTCCCCACTACTTGGTTCCACTACCAGGACAACAACATTTCCAATGAGGGATACAGGGAGACTCCCCATCACTGTGTTCAGTTTGGTGCTTTGTGCTTGAGATGCAAATTGATAGAACCTAGGGTCATTATAAAAGAGCAGGGTTGGCGGGGGAGAGGCCTTCTGCATGTTCAAGTTGGGAGCACCATTTAGTTACCAGTTAAGAATAAACTTTTAGGGTTAGATTAATGGTTCAAGTGGTTATAAACCACTGTGTGCTGATTGGGGTTTTTGTCATAACAGCATACTTTAATATTATGGAACACTTACCTTACAAGTGTGTCCTTCTCCAGTGCTGTGCCATGAATCCTCAGTCCCCTCCCTCCACTATCTCTACTGCTACTACTTCCAGGTTCCCAGGCATGCGCTTCAGCCTATCGGGAGCCACTGATGTAACTCCTGCACATGTGCACTTTAGTTATATCCTCCCCAACATCATGCCCATTCCCGGCATCTGTGCCCGGCACCAGCCACACATGTGCCATACACTGTACACAGAAAATAAAAAATTGCTGATGGAAGAAGAGACTTTGAATGTCTCTTCTGCCAAAATTTTCCAACTTTACTTCCACTTTAAGTTTCACTGTAGAAGTAGGTTGAATGTTAATTTTATGTGACCTTTTCCTTTGCCCATGCAGGGTATTTTTTTACCATTCCAAACTTCCGCTGCTCTGCTTTGTGCACAGTGACTGATAAAGAAAGACCAGTATAAGCTCCAAACCAACTTATTAGAGCTTGCACTATTCTATTGACTCCATCTCCTCCCCCACGTAACAGTACTGAGCCAATCACAAGGCACCAGCCTGTAAGCTGGGAAAAGGGGCGTCACATGATCTTTTATACCCAGCAATGCTTTACTTCTGGAGCAAAGGAAAGATGTGTATAGGTAACTAGGGTGGTGCGGAGTTAAAGTGACATTAAACCCTCAGATTTTTTAACATAAAACAATAAAACAATAAAACATAAAACAATACTGTAATGTGTGCCTTCTCTTTGCTGCTCTTCCTTTTAAATCCGTATCTCTTCTCATGCTGGGTGAGAACTTCTGTTTTGCAGCACACTGCCTTGTCTCTGGAATGGATACATGGTGTCTGTCTGCTGGTTCACAACCTGAGCCAGCACTACAGGAAGAGGCACTCAGCTGCAAAGGGAAGTTCTCCCCCAGCATGAGAAGAGATAAGGATTTGAAAGGAAGAGCAGCAAAGAGAAGGGAAACTACCATGGATTACAGTAAGGCACACATTACAGTATTGGTTTTTGTTAAAAAATCTGAGGGTTTAATGTCACTTTAAGGGTCAGTTTAAAGCTAAATGCTGGGATCCCTATTACCACATTACTGGATTACTGGTTCCCTTCACCCCGGACCTAAAACATCGCTTGGGTAGCACTAAATCACTAAGGGGATGTCCCTTCACTGTCTCTAAAGCGAAGGAACATCCCCTCTTAGACACGTTCACTCATAGGAAGATGTTCCTGTGATAACTCAAAAACGTTATTTCCTATCATTTTATGACAACAGTCACCAGGACCAATACAGAGAATGAATTACAGACAACAATAATACAACTATTCAGAAGTCATAACCCTTCAATATTCTATTGGAAATGAGAAAAAAAGAGTTTGGCGTTACACACATTTTAAGGTTAGGTTGAGGGGTGAAGTCAAGTGTTAGGATTAGGTCAAGTGTTTATCTGAAGTGTTTGACATGTCACTTTTGTGTATTTGCTCTGTAGTTCCACTTAAGAATACTGTGTCGAAATCAAGCTATTATTGTTGGCAGTGTCAACCCCGATGCAGCTCAGGAAGAGTTCACTGGCTTCTTTTCATGCGGCAGCAAAATGATGATCAACTGAGCTGCACTCTCATAGCTGTGACCCTGTTTAAATAAAAGAGTTGTTTCTAAAAAATTCATATAGCCTACAGTATATCAGTGGTAGCCAAACTCTGGCCCTCCAGCTGTGGTTTCACCTGCGGCCCGGCAACCACATGCAACCCTTTGGCGCTTACTGTGCTGCCCTTGGGGGCCTCTGGAGACTGTAGTCTGTGCTTTGGTGCTTACTCAAGCCAGTGAAAGAAAAATATACTTTAGACTGACTTCCAGTTGCTATTTTTCTGTGCTGTCCATCTCTTTTTCTTTTTTAATGTTTTTGTTCCCTCAGATCTGTTATGATCTGAATGGATCTTGCTGAGAAAAATATCAAATGTCGCGTTACAGTCACTGAATAACATGTTTAGCCCACGTAGTGATGTCAGGGGCTACACTTGAGGCCCCCTATATCAGTTACGTTGACCACCCATGCTCTACATACTGTTTTGCAATGTAATATTATTAAAGGATGACCATTTATTCAAATGTCTCTTCCTTGCAACCATGCAGTGAGTGCAGTGATGTCAGCGAGCCGGGTGGGACGCCAGAACATATAACATGCACCACCACACCACCAGCACCCCCAACCTCTGGTAAGCCATCAGCAAGCTTCCCCCCACCTAACCACCACTACCAGAACCGCTGCCAACATCCCCAACACCTCTGCAACCATGGACACCAGGGACATTTTGTACAATGATTTTGTACAGAATGCCCACAGGAACCTAAATTCCTGGTTGTGTTTTTGACTCCCTGCTACCCCAGACATCTACACAGAGCTTAATGTCAAGTTACTGGAATTCCCTGAACCAGTAGTTACATTTTCAGTGAGATGCTTTTAAAGGGATACAGAGGCTGCTGATTTGTTGTTTTTTTTTTACAGTTGAACTCTTTGCAAGTTAAAAGTGTCAGTGTGCAGAGGTTCAGGTGGATCTGCCAGAGCTCTGGATGGTTAAATAAAATCTTCTTTTGGGCTTTTTATTATGAAGTGTGGATTTCTTCTGTTTTACATTTTATTATGGAGTGGATTACATAGAGTTAGTGAGCTTGCACCAATTTTCAGGAGAGCAGGGGCATGTATCTGTAGCAAAGCACTGGATTTCTCTCACTGATTAGGTAGGTCTAATAAGGTCCTCTTGCTTAGCATACAGTTTGATAAATATGCTAGCAATACTTGCATCTCCGGAACAGAAAGAAGTTAGAATTTAAAATTATGTTTAATATAAGGATAAATGGAAATTCAGTGGCTATGATGACCCATTCCGATTGTCTTTAGGAATCATCCTCAGTGTCTGCCTAGTACATACTCCTGATCCATTATCTTGTTCCATTCTCCTGGTCCATTCTCCTGGTCCATTCTCCTGGTCCATTCTCCTGTTTCATTCTCCTGGTCCATTCTCTTGTTCCATTTTCCTGGTCCATTTTCCTGGTCCAATCTCTTGGTGCATTCTCCTGGTCCAATCTCTTTGTCCATTCTCTTGGTTCATTCTCTTGGCTCATTCTCCTGGTCCATTCTCCTTTTTCATTCTCCTGATCCATTCTCTTGGTCCATTCTCCTGGTCCAATCTCCTGCTCCGTTCTCTTGGTCCATTCACCTGGTCCATTCTCTTGGTTCATTCACTTGGCTTGTTCTCTTGGTCCATTCACCTGGTCCATTCTCTTGGTTCATTCACTTGGCTTGTTCTCTTGGTCCATTCACCTGGTCCATTCTCTTGGTTCATTCACTTGGCTTGTTCTCTTGGTCCATTCACCTGGTCCATTCTCCTGGTTCATTCACCTGGTCCATTCTCCTAGTTCATTCTCCTTGTCCATTCTCCTGGTTAATTCTCCTGGTCCATTCTCCTGGTTAATTCTCCTGGTCCATTCTCCTGGTCCAATCTTTTCTCCTGGTTTGTTTCTTATTGGACAAATGTTTCCACTTTTCTACACTGGTTTAGTAAATAAGACTGATAGACTCCATGTAGATTAAGTTCAGATTGCATTCTAGACAGGTGCCCTTTGTCTAGTGCTTCCCCTATGGCCTGCCCTTGACTGAATATTGCATGTGATCTTTACACTTTGCTATACTGCTTTATTAGATCAGACTGACAGACTGCATGCAGATAGGCATAGATCATGCAGCAAAGTGCTATCAATGCTAACCACCACGCCACTATGCTGCCCCAGCTGGACTCTACCTATAGAGTCTTTGTATTTGACTTAGTTATAGTATTGATTCCTCGACCTCACTTAGAGTCCACTGTCTTTCAATACTTCGGTTGGTTTCCATAGTTACAGGATTCTTTAGGTATCATTTGGAATGGTGCTATCGGCATTACATTTTTCTACTTAAAGAGAACCTGTCACTAGTTCAGATTTGTTAATGTCGTTTTTTTTCTTTAATTAAGCAAAATTAGTATTTTATTGTGCAAATTCTTTTAATTAGCTATTTCCCTTCCCTCAATAAAAAGTTAAAAGGAATGTGACCCTTCCAGGAGTGTCGAATCCTGACAGCGGGAGCTGCTTGCTCACAGCCCCAGAGAGACTCGGGGGTAGACTTGTGTCCAGTAGAGGCTGTGTCTCCGTATTGTTATTATGCCACCTTCTGAGTTTTGAAAAGAGTGTCCCTGGAGCTGTCAGGGCCACATGATGCCAGTACTTTAATTACAGTTTACTATCTGCAAGGGGACATTAAAAAGCGTGGATCGGGGAATCCCCACGCCGGGTTATTATATTTTGACAGTGGCGGGTGTGCTGCTGTCAGAATATCCAAACAGTGAGTGCAGCTAATTGGCTGCAGCTAAAAAAAAAAGGTAAGTAGCTAATTAAAAAATCAATACAAGGTTGTACTACTTTTGTTTTAAAACATTCAAAGTAGGTTAGAAATGGTGACGAGTCTCTTTAACCTTGCATATTATTATTATTATTATTATTTATTATTGTCTCCATACTTATGTCCCATTACACAGGTTCAATAAAATTTAGAAGGCTTTAATGTGATCCTAAAGTAAAACTCTTGCCACAATGTGAAAGCATACACAACATATTTGCACATTATGGCACACTTATTTCACAAAGTGAACTCTCCAGCAATATGGCGTTCATGCTTTCCCTCGTTGTTCCATTGCCGCCAATGATATCTTCTTCCATGTTTTGTATCTTCAGCCATCTTGATTGGCCAGCCCAGGATGATGTAACTTCCTTATTCCCTTTTTCTGGGCCTTCAGCCATCTTGACTGGCCAGCCTTGAATGATATAACTTCCTTATTCCATTGCTGCCCCTGACATCATCTTCCATGTTTTACATCTTCAGCCATCGTAATTGGCCAGCTTAGGATGATGTAACTTCCTTATTCCATTGCTGCCCCTGACATCATCTTCCATGTTTTACATCTTCAGCCATCGTAATTGGCCAGCTTAGGATGATGTAACTTCCTTATTCCATTGCTGCCCCTGACATCATCTTCCATGTTTTACATCTTCAGCCATCGTAATTGGCCAGCTTAGGATGATGTAACTTCCTTATTCCATTGCTGCCCCTGACATCATCTTCCATGTTTTACATCTTCAGCCATCGTAATTGGCCAGCTTAGGATGATGTAACTTCCTTATTCCATTGCTGCCCCTGACATCATCTTCCATGTTTTACATCTTCAGCCATCGTAATTGGCCAGCTTAGGATGATGTAACTTCCTTATTCCATTGCTGCCCCTGACATCATCTTCCATGTTTTACATCTTCAGCCATCGTAATTGGCCAGCTTAGGATGATGTAACTTCCTTATTCCATTGCTGCCCCTGACATCATCTTCCATGTTTTACATCTTCAGCCATCGTAATTGGCCAGCTTAGGATGATGTAACTTCCTTATTCCATTGCTGCCCCTGACATCATCTTCCATGTTTTACATCTTCAGCCATCTTAATTGGCCAGCCCAGGGTGATGTAACTTCCTTATTCCATTGCTGCCACTGACATCTTTTTCCATGTTCTGCATCTTCAGCTTCTTAATTGGCCAGCCTTGGATGATGTAACTCCTACGCGGGGTGTAACTATAGCAATAGCAAACCATGCAACTGCTATGGGGCCCAGCAGTACTGGGGGCCCAAAGCCGACTGTTCACATAATAATTTGTATAGGTTGTGATAGCCCTTGACAAATACATTTGGAGAAACTAAATGAATCTACAATTCGGGAACCTCTATAAGATTGCTTTGAAGATAAAAAAAAGATTTTGTATGGCAAAAAGGATTACCTTGTGTATGGAGGGTGGAGAGCAAGAAGCCCCTTAATAGTTTTGGTATGAGGCCCCTGTCATGCATAGTTACACTGCTCCTCCCATGCATGTACACCACAGGTACTTTGTCTGGTCACGCATGGCATGCCAAGATTGTACATTGACCTGTGCAGGTGCGTCTCCGTGTACAATCTGAATAAAATTGCTGCAATTTACAAAAGAACAAAAAAAAATTGTTTTGCTTTAAGGAGCTTCTGTCACACTATGAATCCTGGTGACTGTGTAATGTTTTAGCCGTCATATGTAACTATTGTAATTAGAACATTTCTTTATGATTTTAAAGCTTGAAATTTCTTTACCCCTCCAACGTCCGGAATCGGAGGATCAAGGTGTTCCACTCTGAATAGGGCTTGGTGTAGCGTTGGTCTTGAAAAAGGTCAGATGACTGAATCGTTGCTCTTATCAGGTTCATACACTTAATCTGCTTCAAGATATGATGCTGATGATCTTTTGGTATCCTCTGATATACAGTAACTGACAAAGTGAAGCATCCGTCTGCAGCTCATCTGGAAAAAAAATAACATTTACAGGGTTATTCACTGCACAGTGAAGAGCTTGGAGAAGGCAGGAGAAGTGCACAATCTAGGACAATTGGAGACATTTTCCAAATCAGCTATTTTGTCTTGGATTGCTCACTTGTCCAGCCTTCTCCAAACTCTTCACCCTTTTGTGAATAACCCTGTTAATGTATAAAGTGGAATGTACCTTCCTTGTAGTTTACATTTTCTAGATTTTCATACTGCACCTATTCTTCCTTATATAACGATACCGAGTTGGGAGTGTACACTATGGGTCAGTTTATAAGGAATATCCCTTCTTCTCTGCAATATCACTCCCATTTTGCAGCCCATTTATAAAATGCAGGTTGCAGTATTAGGTCTGCTGTACTTCACACATTTCTCTCTGCTTAAAGCTGGCCATACACCTATACATTATCTGCAGATTTTCTATGGTCAGATGGAAAAAGTGCAACAGATTCCTCCATCTACGCTAAACTGTGTGGATGGAGGAATCTCCCACTGGGCCAAGCTTCAGTATCTTGCTAGTTGGCCCCGCTGGCTCTCAGAATACCTGAACACTCTGATTGGATGCAGACATTGTTCAGGCATTTTGACAGCCAGCGGGGCCAACTAGCAAGATACTGAAGCTTGCCCCAGTGGGAGATTCCTCCATCCACACAGCTTAGCGTAGATGGAGGAATCTGTTCCATCTGGCCATAGAAAATCTGCGGATAATCCATAGGTGTATGGCCAGCTTAACTGGAGAGCCAGCCATATGCCTTTGACAGGTCACATGACCAAGCCCTTGTCCTTGCTTCATTTTTATTGCTCCTGAAGCCAGTGGTGCGCAATGCACATTTGTGAAGCACACCCCCTTTGCTTTATAATTATGCAGAGCTTTTTTTTTATAGCACCACTGGTATAGCCATACCACTGTTTTTTAAATGTACCCCTATTTATACTAAGACCAGGTCCAGACAAGGAAGATCGGTCTGTGAATGACAATATATTCATGGAACATTGCAACTGCAATGATTGCAGCATGTACTTTGTTTTCCATGCACTGTACTCAAAGAAGAACTTTGTGAATGTAAAAACATACTGATTTACATGTTTTATGAATTATTGACCAGATGCATTAAGTCCCAGATCAAATAGTTGACCAGATGCAAGTCCCAGATTATGATTGTTCCAGGTCAGTGACCAGCATTTTGTTTGAAACTGACTTTCAAGCAACAATGGGAACCTTACAACTCCTGAAATAGGACCAGTGCAAAACAGGGCCCGCACACCGTGCTTTTTTGCACCGCTGCTTCAATCAATAGTGACGGGCTGGGTCCATATACTGCAGGAAATGGGGGAGTCGGCTTTAGCCATATGCTTGTAATCTATAAGCCAGCATGGTCCAGAACCCCACCAACTTATCTACAGATAGCGGGCACAGCCCATTGATATACATAGAAGCATAGGTGTGGAAGACTCTAGACCAGGGGTCAGCAAACTTGGCCCTCCAGCTGTGGTGGAACTACAAGTCCCATGAGCAAGACCCTGACAGCCACAGGCATAGCTCCCAAAGGGAAAGGGTTGATTTGAAGTCTCATCACTGCTGGAGTGCAGAGGTTGCATACTCCTGCTCTAGACATTGAGGGCAGGATTGTTTTCTTTTTTAAGTACAGCTATCCTTTTGAACAGCCATGGTATCAGATATATTTTTCTGTTGCATACATGCTGAATAATGTGTAAATGTAACAATTATAGGTATTTATTACTTTTTCAAGAGATAAAGAGATCATAGTACTTTTATTATTATTATACAGGATTTATATAGCGCCAACAGTTTGCTCAGCGCTTTACAATATAGGGAAGACATTATAATTACAATACTAATCAAGACAAGATGGTAAGGAGGGCCCTGCCCATGAGGGCTTACATTCTAAGAGGGAGGGGCTAGTGATACATGAGGAGGTAGCTGTGTGGGGATGAATTGTTTGAGAGAGAGTTCAGTGGTTAGTTTGAAGTGTGATAGGCTTCCCTAAAGAGATGAGTCTATAGCGATTGCCAAAAGGCAGTCAGAGTGGGAGAAAGACGGACAGGTTGGGGTAAGGAGTTCCAAAGAATGGGAGAGACTCTAGAGAAGTCCTGAAGGCGAGCATGGGAGGAGTTGACGAGGGAGCTGGAAAGCAGGACAATGCCTTCATCTGCTTTTTCACCAGAATGAAGTAGGCATCTGTGTATAGGTATTATCTGGGGGACAGCATCTACTTCCTGGACTGGATGATCAGGATGGTGCCTCTGCAGTTTTTGGCTACAACGTACTAATACATGACCCAGATCAGCCCCTGCTGCACCCTCTCACCTTGTTACTTGCTACAATGTTACAATGTTGGAGTCTGATCATTGGATAAGAGGAGAGAGAGTTATGGCCCGTTCACACGTACAGGGGTGACTGGCATTTTTCAGCACAGGATCAGTGCCATTCACTAGATGGGCACATAGAAAACAATTATGTGCTCCATTCACACCACAAGGCAGGCGTGATGTACGGTGGGCTGCGGTAAAATGTGGTCCATTCTGCATTTTGTTTTTGCAGAGAACTTGCTGTCACCACACCACAATTTAAAGCTTTGCCGTGCGGACACATGAATAGAGAGTATACTTTGTACACTCCAATTACAGTGAAGAAAGAAAATGGAGAAATGGGCAATGCAGTATAACGCAGCCTTTTGTCGTGTGGCTAGTATGAACAAGCCCTTAAAGAGGAACTTCAGCTATTTAGAAATACCCCCACACTGCAAGGGTTAACTGCTCATTTTCGTCTATGGGCTGGAATTCAGAATATATCCACACCTGATCTTTGGCTCTGCAGCGGTCACCTCTCCTCTGCTCCGCTCCGCTGTGTTATGTACCTCAGTGTCCTCACGTCTAATGCAGGTGAATGGACCTTCATTAGACGTGATGTTGTCAGTAGGGGTTAGACTGCCGCAGCCTCAGGAAGAAGAGGTTGCAGGGACTGCTTTAGCAGCCACGCGGGACTGCTGATCAGGTGATTATATTTTTGGTACTTGAGCTCCCTAGATGAAACGGCTACTCCCTGCGCTTCAAGGGTTAATTTTTTAGAACACCCAGAATTCCCCTTTAATGTTTCCTCCTGTCTGCAGCAGACTGATGACGCGATCTCCTGGAAAAAGAATCCCTGTACTGGAGTGCGATGAATGCTTTTTAATGATAAATGGTGCCGCTTTAATGAGAAATATACTATTGCTGTATATTGTCACATCTGAAATTTACAGTATTCATGCAGAAACATCCACTTTAAGATGCCATTCTTTGGCTTGGAGGCGAATGTCATAATTTGCATAAGCAGTAATGTCTGAAAAGTTATTTTTTTGGTGTCTAGAGTGATTTTTGTGCTGTGTGCTCGTCCGTTCTTGGGCCTTCAGACTAATACTGTCACTGTGCCAAGCTTCCAGTGTATAAATTTGACAGCCCGCTGAGTTCTCCCATTCATGTACTGCAGACACAGTACAGTCTTTGGTGCACGCCAGCGCCAGTGTTATGTAGGCCTTCAATGGGAGTCACCAGGCAGCGAAACAGTGGGAATGTGTGCAATAGAGAGGGCCTCCAGCATAACCCGAGCACTTTGATGGATGGCTAATCCGCTTTCAAAACTTCTGGGTTCATTTATCACTTGGCAAGTTGAACCGGACAATAGTGAGCATCTGGTGATTTGGAAAAGTAAGTGTAAAGAACGGCAGACTGTTTATAACTGGCAAACTTTTGAAGGCCCCAAGCTAAAGTGGTGAATTGTTGGAGGGCCCCCTTCCCTGCACTTAATCTCCATTGGCCGCTCCGGATAAACGGCTTTGACTGCACCTGGAAGTGACACATGTTCACTGAGCAGCTATAAGAAGGGTAAACATCTGCATCTGTCCCTCCTTGCAACCGCCTTTGCCGTCCATTATTAGGCTTATAACGTAGTGGCACTTTATAATACGGGGCTGCTCCTCACTGTGGGTGGTAGGCTGCCTCTGCAAATTAAAAGGGAAACCAGCCAGAGCTTGTAGTAGCAAACGCTTTCTATCCTTGAGACAAAGTCCAGGCAAACAGCAAAATGTTGAAATACACATATTTTGAACTTTTACCTGCCAGAATAAATGTGCTCAACCAGTCAGGAGATCTATAGACCCCTAGCAGACAGCATACAAGGGTTAGTGTTCTATATTTTCACCACTGCTGCAAAGCGATACAGTTTCAATACAATAATGCAATGCTTCATTACAGTTCTCTGATATACCTGCGGACTTTTGATTGGAGAATTAAACAGCATTACCGTGCTGAAGAGGTCATCACTCTCTCCTACTATCAGCAAGCCCATTTTGCTACAGTTATGCATATGTACAGCTTAAAGTGACATTAAAGGATAATTTCCGCTTCCCCCCATTCTGGTGTAAGGACTTACCTTAAACGATGCCTCTTGATCCGATCATCTTCTTCTTTCCTGTAGTTTTCAGCAGTAACCTCCAGAGCTGGTGCCGGTCTCTGATCCAGCGCTGACTGCTGAGTCTTCTGTGTCCCTAGATTCTGTGCGGGTGCATGCTGCCGGGCTGCGTTCAATGACTTACCATGTGTCTCTCTCTTCTCCAGGCCGAAGATCTCTACTGCGCATGCGCCCGCCCCATCATCCTTTGCAGCCACCCGAGAATTTTCAGAACTTCGGAGAGGAGCGCATGGCGGAGACACAGGTAAGTTATTACCTTTTTCATAACTTTTAAAAATGTATTTGCATATATCTACTGCTTGCTAGCAGTAGATAATGAGAGTCCAAAACTTTACTAATAGAATGGGTTCATAAATGAAAATGCAAAACAGCTAATATGTTTCAGGGGCTCATCAGATTTGCTGATTCACTGATGTTGGAGTTTTGCTGATTCACTGATATTGGAGTTTTGCAGATTCACTGCAACCCCAAACATCAAATGATTAATCCCAACTGATTTGTGACATTTGTAAGTCCATAATACTACCTATCATGTTTAAGCCTTGAAGAAGGGGGAGGTATGTGAGCCCCTGAAATGCGTGGGGTGTTCTAAGTTTTCATTTATGTGGGGTGTCCCATTTTTGTTAAAGACAGCCTCACTGGAGCCATTGGGCTCTATCACATTCTGATCGATCTGAGGATTTGAATCCAGCTCCTTCCCTCTACGTGTTCCATTCTGCTAAATTGATTTGAACCTGATTGGCCTAAACTGCTGCCCTTCCTTCTCCCTGACCATGTGTTACTGTGCAAGGTATTATGGCAAAGGTAATATAAAGACAGATTCATATACTTACATTGCTGTATGGAAAGAAAACCTGTTTTAGGGCTCATTCACATAAAAATGGCCGGATCTCTGCGTCCTGGAGCCACAGGTGCTCTGTACAGCCTGCCTGTACAAATCAATGATGGGCGGCGGCTGTACGGGGGTAAATGCCGCTCTGAGCCTATACTTGTATACAGGTGCGAATGTACATCCCTGGACATAGGCGTGTTGTATGCAGCACCTATTGCTTTAGGCCGCAGACTTACAGGGAATAAATAACTAGATTAAATAGTCAACCTTTTTTGCATGTCTGGAGTTCAGCTCTAAGGTCAATGTCAAGCCAGCGAAAATTGGCCAGCGACAGGATCGGTAAATGTGAAGGGAAGATACAAGATGAGTTTTACTATTCCCTGCTTTGTACATAGTGATTGTGCCACTATTTCTAATAAACCCTAACTGAATGACCTTTAGTTTGCTTAAGTGCTGTGTATTATAAATAATTGCCTTTTTACATCCTTTCTTCCATCTCAGCACTGCTAATCTCCTGCATCATCTTTGCAGCCACGTCCTGTCTGCATGCACCCCAGTGATGCCTCCATGGCATTTCTCAGGGTTAGTTTCCTGATGGTGACAGCAGTGGACCATGTCTGTGTAATGTGTGTTGAAAGAGCCATTTGTAGTCTATATAGAAAGCCTGTAGGACAGGGTGACAACACAGGAGCACAACTGGAAGACAGGGACTGAGCAATGTCACTCTATAACAGGAAGTACCTGAATAAGGACCTTCATGGCAGGATCACTATGTATTACTTTAGTGAAAGCTACAAATATATAAATATAACAAAAATTACTTTTGAAATCACATAATTTATTACAGCTTATATGAGATTTTAGTAATTGGGTTTTTTCATTCAGGAGATTGTGGGAGAGAACTTTGTCTTGAGCCTCTTCTAATGCGCTTTTTATAGTATTTGCATTTTCTTCACCCTATACTACATGAACCGAACATGTTTAAAGCAGAGCTCCAGTCTGGATCTATTTTAGTCATCTTTGTTGCAAATGGGTCCTGTGCATTACAGCTCCATGCAGGGCACCTTTTTACTGCCCTCCAGCGGTAGCTTTGTAGGCACTTTTGGCCTCACAACATTGAGCCTCAGCAGCCCCCGTAGTTCTCAGTACTACAGGGGTGATGTAATGATGCAGCCGCCATATCCAGTGCTCTTCACTAGTGGCCTCAACAGCACAGCAGCCATGGCCACCACACAGACTTCGGGGACATGTAGTCCCTATCAGACATGTAAGCTGCGGAAAAATTCAGTTGGGTTCCATATTTTGGGATTCAGATCCGAAATTCAATTCAGTTCGGGTTTCGGATTCGGACGAAATCTGAATTTCGTAAGTTTCAGATGAGTTTACGTACGGATATTCGACTACCGCAGAAAACCATATACAGATATTAATATAAAAGCTGAATCTCTTAGAAATGGCATTCAGGATCAGAATTTCCGAATTGCATTCAGGAGGTCCCGAATGTCATTCGGGTCTGGGAGTCATATACATATATTACCAAAGCTGAGGCTCCCAGAGCCAAATGGCATTCAGGAGCTCCGGAATGCAATTCGGAAATTCGGATCCAGAATGCCATTCGGGTTGGGGAGCCATTTACATATAATACTAAAGCTGAGGCTCCCAGACCCGAATGGCATTCTGGAGCTCCTGAATGCAATTCGGAAATTCTGATCCCGAATGCCATTCGGGTCTAGGAGCCTCAGCTTTAGTATTATATGTATATACCGTGTATGGCTCCCATGTTGCCGTAACGAAAATTTGTGTTTAGACCCATTTGGATGCATTAAACTGAAAAACACATTTGATTGGCCAGAAAAGTCACATGTCCAATTCAGTTTTGTGTTTGAACGAAATTCGGACAGGATCCGAAATTCGGAAACAGAAATTCGGATTTGGACACATCCGGATGCATCGGGATTCGGAAATTCGGATGTTTCCGAATGTCCGAAGTTTAATTCGGAACAAAATGAATCGCACATGTCTAGTCCCTATCTTGCCACTGCTCCCTGCCCATTGCCGTACTAATGGAAGGAGGAGAATGGTACTGATGTGGTAACATGAGTGCTATAATAATTTGGCTAGAAATGTAAGATAAATAGTGTACATTGGCCAGAGGTACAGAAGGGACCTTTATTTTGATGTCTGGAGTTCATGTATGGGATTCATGATGACAAGACTTCTATACAACCTTGAAGTCTATTTACTTGAAGATCCATTTGTACTTCAGAGATACCTTATAACCTGGGTAAATATCTCAACAAAAGCTGGGCTATGCACATGAAGACACAAGCAGAGTAAGCAATCAGAAAGCACAGGTGGCTTTGGAAGTTCATGGGCATAAAGATCAACTGCCTCGTTCATTGATTTTAAGCTTTCTACTAGCAGAAGCGCTGATCTTATCAGTGCTTTGAAGGTAGAAATATGCATTCCCACTACACATGTGTTCAGTCAACAGACGTAATGAACCAAAGTCCAACATAACATGGAAGGGTGAACTAAGGTCACGGTTTATTCCTAGACTGCAAATTCTGTCCTCCCTTATCTGTGAAGCCTGTTATGGTAACGGCAGTTTATGCTACATTGTATCTCAGAGGATCAGTAATCTAATCTGAAGCATTTTTTGATAGTTCAATACCTAAATTTGATATAATTAATACTTTTTACTTGTACTGGCAAACTTGGGCTGCTGGTACAAATAATAAGATCACAGATCACTTGAAATAATGGCGTGAATTAAGGTACAAAATATGAAGTTCTGAACTTAGATGGTGGCACTGTGTACAATAATAAGGTATGAGGCACTGCATGAAAGAGAGAGCAAGGGGGCATGTTATTACTGGCATGGAATACTGGAGGTGTGTGTACTGGGTTGCAGATCTCATTGGTAGAATGGATACTGGGTGGTGGTCTGTGTGCAGATCTCATTTGGTGATTTATATACTGGGGAGTGAGCTATGTGCAAAATAGTGCAGATCTTACTTGGTGTTATGGATAGCGGGGAGTGAGCTCTGTGCACTGGATTGCTATCTCTTGGTGTTATGGATAATGTAGAGTGAGCTATGTGTGCTAGAGTGTAGATCTCAATTGGTGTTATGGAAAATAGAGAGTGAGCGGTGTGTACTGGAGTGCAGATCTCTTATGATGTTATGGATAGTGGGGAGTGAGCTCTGTGCACTGGATTGTTATCTCCGTTGGTGTTATGGAATCCCATTTTGTGTTATGGGTAATGGGGAGTGAGCTGTGTTCACTAGAGTGCAGATCTCTTATGGTATTATGGATAGTGGGGAGTGAGCTGTGTGTGTTGGAGTGCAGACCTTATTTGGTGTTATAGATAATAGGGAGAAGGGATGAGCTCAGGTATTAACTGAACCTGGTCTGAATCTGAGCTCTTTTAAACACAGAAGCTACATGGGCCTCCCACCCAATCAGCTTATTCCCCTGCTGAATGGGCAGCAGGGGAAGGAGTTTTCTTCTGGGTTCGGAGGAACTTCTTCTGTGTTTTGGAGGAGCTCAGTTTTCGACCGGGTTTGGTTCAGTCCAAACCTAAACTCTTCCATAACAGGGATTGAGCTGTATGTGCTGGAGTGTAAATCTCATTTGGTGACATGTACAGTATACTGGGGGAGTAAGCTGTGTGTGCTGGAGTACACATCTCATTTGGTAATATGCATACTGGGGAGTAAGCTGTGTGTGTTGGACTGCAGATCTCATTTGGTGTTAGGTAGAGTATAATGGGTAGTGAGCTGTGTGTGCTGGAGTACATATTTAATTTGGTGTTATGGATAATGCATAGTGAGCTGTGTGTGCTAGAATGCATATGTCACAAAAGGCAAGGATACAGGAGGTGAGGTGTGTGATGGAGTGAAGATATCAGTGGTGGTATGGATACTGGACAGTAAGGTGTGTTTATTGAATTACAGGTCTTAAATGTAGTATGGAATGTTGGGTGAGGCGTGTGTAGTGGAGATATAACTGGTGGTATGACTATTACATTACATATCTCCTAACTGTCCCTGATTTGGAGGGGCTGGCCCTCATTTGAAACAAACTCACTCTGTCCCTTGTTTCTCCTTAGTTATGCCTCTTTTTGGTCTGATCTATAGACCTCTATTATAAACAGGGCAGCCATCCGGGGGGGTACGGCCGATACTCATGTAAGGGGCCCAGGCAGCCTGGGGTGGCCTGCCCGGGACCCTTACATGATTATCGGCTGACGGTGAAGAGCGAGGAGGTGGACGGGCCCCTGCAGCGGAGGCCTGGCCCTAGCAGTGCAGGGCCGCAGCATTTCCGCTCCATCGGCTTCGAGACAAGCTGGGGCCCCATCAGCGACGCTGCTCATGACGTCACTTCCGGCCAGTCCAGCGGCAGAGGAGGCCTGGTGTGCAGGTAAGAGGAGCTAGGAAGGAGGGAGGGGGATGCAGCACTGGCCAGCCTACCTTAGAACCCCTTCAGAGCCCACTATAGACAGTCTCAGATGGGCTGTGCAGCATCTATGGTGGGCTAATACTGCACTAAACCTTTCCTCCAACCCCTAAATTATTTTGTTTGCTATTTGGAATAGCCAATATAAAGGAACGGTAGTAGTAAAAAAAAACACTTGTAGGTTTAACCAAATTTTTTTTTTTTATTCTTTTATTAGCTGAATATGTATACAGTACACATAGTTCAAACATGGGTATATAACATCCAGGTACAAATATGCAAAAATGGTACATATGAGGGACATTTGGTACATGCGTGTCTGCATACATCCGGTACCAACAGCATATGGTACAAATATTGATAGGAGTATGGCACATAGTATGTTACGCAACTGTGTCACATATATAGAGTGAATGTAACACTGGAGACATAACTTAATGGCATAACTGGTCATTCGTGGTGTATCCAAAAGTCATCTTAAGAGATATACAAAGGAAAGAAAAGATAACCAATTTTTTTTAACTCTTCATTGTCCACTTACTCGGTTGGGGAGGGATGTGTGCATTGCCTATTTACATAGCAAAAAGGTGTCCCTCTTTTTAATTTCAGAAAGTTGGGAGGTATGCTATTAGGAATGAGCAGTGTATAGTGGAGTGAATATATCAGTGGTGGTATGGACACCGGGCAGTGAGCTGTATATGTGCTGCAGTGCTACCTAATATCTATGTGTACTGTCTTGGCTGAACTTCAAGCTGTCTGTAGGCCTGCTGACAACAACCGGCTGATTATTGATTGTTTCATCGACTTTTGTCAAAGGAGTTGGATAGAAAATTTTCGGCCGAACAGTGACTGCAGTCACTTGGTATTCTAATGGCAGCATGCCAGAATAAAATGGTCCTTCAGTGGACATTCGTCCATGCATGCTGTTTAGTGTGGATGGAGGAATCTCTTACAGTAGATTCCTTTCATTCAGCCTGTTCAGTCTGTGGCCAGCCTTAGTCTACAAACGGGGCGCCCACAATTTTTCGTCTGGAGATCTACTTTTCAAATGATGAGCTCAATGAGATCTACCAATGAAAAAACACCTGCATTCAGGGGCGGGAGGGGGAGTGGCGGTGCATTGAAGTCAATGGCACCGCAGGCAGGCCCCTCGCCCACATTAGTGCCTGCATTCCAGTCTAGTGCTATCCGGAAAAGCAAGCACTATTTTTGCAGATCGCACTGGACCGCAATGCAAGCACTAATGCAGGCAGGAGCATAGCCGTAGCCAGCTCCTTTTGCGCCCGAGGCAAGAAAGAAACCATGTGTGCCCCCCCCAAACAGGCGTGGGATGTCACATACAAAAAGTCATCAGAGACCACAGATTCCTCAATCTCTTTTTCTGCAGCCTCTGTTCTAAATGAATGGAAAGCACAGAGGCTTCCCATTCATTCAGAAAATATTTTACTATCATCCAGTTTCTGAATGGGGAGGAGCCTCTGTAGTGAGTGCTTCTCCCCATTGAGAAACTCATGGATGAACAGGATGATTTGAGGATCTACAGCCAAGTGATACACAAATAAGATACATTTTTGGTAACAGTTAAGTTACTTGAATGCATTTTTAAGATTTAACTCCTGATTTTGGTGTCACTTTAAACAGAATAATGTGGCCAGTAGATAGCCTGTGAAATGTATTTAGGATGGATGATGTTTCCTGCTTTGCTCAGGTAAATCCTCCCACTCACTGATACCCCGGAGCTTTCTCTGTGCAGGTGGAAGTGAAATGCCAGCGCCTCTGACTCATACTGCCCATTGACTGCAATCATAGATTTCCCCCTGCCCGCGTATAAATAAACACCACATGCAGAGCCTGCAGCACGTGCCAGCCAGCATTAGCTGGGAAATCTCACCCAGAGGAAGTCAAATCTGAAATCATTGCAAATTGAACCGAACCGAGGCACATTTCTTCTAATGGATGTATATTGCAGGTCTGCCTTAACTCCTTGGAGGCCTCATTCCAGATTCTCCGGATAGATGCTGAGATCCATGGCTTTTCTTGTATCTCTAACCCAGCATGGGTTAATACTCTGCAGGTGAAGCTTATTATTTGACAGGTTGATAATAACAGGAAGTACCAAACTGTAATAATCCAGGAGTGTCAGAAGTAATGATGATTTGTGAGCTCTAAAACCACTGAGTGTGGAAGTAGAGGCTGAAACCTAATTACCTCTGCACGCAGAGAAATCTTTATGAAAAACTTTGTGGGCATGCCAGACCTAGCGTCCACGATTCCCATACTTCACAAAGATTTCAGATTGCATCTGTAGACATTTTCTGCTGTGTTCTGTCCTTTTCAGAAATCTTATGTACATCGATTATACAAACAGCTATTACAGTAAAGCTGGCCATACAAAAGGGTCCTTGTCAAGCTGCATTTAGTTATAGGCTACAGGCAGCACAATCGGGAATGCATACCTCTCAACCTTCTGAGATGAGAAAGAGGGACATCTTCCAGCACAATGTATTTAGGCACACCCATGCCATGCCTCCAGTTCTGGAGATCAATAAAAATGTATATGCCAAAAATAATTGGTCAAACCAAGATGTTTTTTCACCATTACTTGTCCTTTATACTTGGTTTGACCAATCATCTTTGGCATATACTTAAGAGATACAGTAAAAGTTTTAGTGCAGAATAACACTTGGGGTAATTAAATAGAACATTTTCATAGATATCTGGACATCCGATCAAAAGAGGGGCAACTGAGGAGGAAAGAGGGGCAAAGGGATTTGTTTCCAAATGATGGACAGTCCCCCTAAAGCAGGGACAGTCAAGTTGGTGAGATGACCAAGGATGGCATATTCTCTGCAAAGTTAATGTGCTAGCTGGTTATACACATGGGCAATGTTGGGTCTTGCATTGCCATACATGTTACAGTCTGATGGTACAGCTCCATAAGATTTATCAACAACTATGTAATGTGAAGGTCTATCTAAACAAACCAGTTAAATTGTATTCAATCAAGCAGTCCTCTACACTATGTACTCTACCTTATTTACGATCCCTGCCTTAGTACCTACTCAAAGGAATCGGTGTGCTTGTGTGGGTTTCCTCCAGGTACTCTGGTTTCTTCCCACACTCTAAACAAATGTAAGTAGGTTAATTGACTCCTTTATAATATGGCCATAGTATCTGTGTGTATGAATGCATATGGATGGCAGGGACTGATGTGAATGTAAATTGTTGGGGCTATCAGCCTGGGGCTGTGTGTGTTGTGAATGGCCTGGAGGAGAGAGAGGTGGAAACCATAGCTCTGGGGTCCATAAGACCTGCAGCACTAACATCCATGTGGCCTGGAAGTACAGCAGGAGCAGCACTAATCCTGGCAGGTAAACAAGTGAATTTGCCATGTAAGAGAGATGTAAGAGAAAGTCTTGAGGTATTCAAGTTTTAGTTTCCTGCAGAATCAATTGGTCCCCTGAGCAATGACCCTAATATCCTCTTGTATGATGGCTTCTTTCATTTGCTGGATTTTATGAAGCCATCCTTGTGTCTGCTAGTAAGCTGTGTGTGTCTCCACAAATACACAGGCACAACAAGACAATCCATTCCGCTGATCTCTGTTCCCCACTCCTTCATCCCTACTCCCTCTTCCCTTCTCCACGCTAGTAGATGGATGGACAATCTGTCTTTTGGGGTCTTGTACTAAATGGGAAGTTCAAGGAAGCTGAGTTGAAAGAGTTGGAGCTGTTTGGAAACATGATGACTGTAAGTGCTTGGGCAAAAATGTAAAAAAAATACTTAGCTGGCCAATGTACTGTATATTTGTTTGATCTGGGTTCATTGTTGAAAAAAAAAGTTTGGGAGTTTAATACTACTTTAACCAGTTGACATCCGCGGTGTTAAACCCCCTTCCCATCCAGGCCATTTTTCAGTATTCAGCGCTGCGGTACTTTGACTGACATTTATTCCGTCATGCAGCGCTGTACTGAAATGAATTTTATACCCTTTTTTGGGGACAGATAGAGCTTTCTTTTGGTGGTATTTATTCACCACTGGGGTTTTTATTTTTTTACTATATTAAGGAAAAATCACCGAAAATATATTAAATGATAAAAGATTTATTATGACCCAATTTTTTGGTAAAATATAAAAGACGGGGTCACGTCGGGTAAAAAGACACCAAACATGTCAAGCCTTAAAATTGCGTGCGCAATAACTACCCGCCCGGAACCGCATGTCCCGAGCATCGGGAAATAGGAATTCCACACCCTGCTGCCCGTCTACTCCCTGCTGCCCCGAGGCCGAGCCTTGGTTAGCCTTGTGGGAAATCCGCCCCTGGTCATTGGTCATGTTATTTGATGCTGGATGGAGACTCGATCAACTTTTCCTTCAGAACAAGTAGAAATTATTCCATTTTACATATGGCTATAGGGAAGAAAGGAGAGGTTAAAATGTTAGACATCCTTGTATTTGGTAGCTCCATTTTGTAGTGATCACACCCATAAAACAACTTTAAAATAAAATTTTCCCTTTAGGAGTTAGAAAGTCACAAGACAGGTCAGTATGCTGCCAAAACATGCCAGCACTAACCTGTCCCAGCTATTATATATCACATAAGGATGATACTGTGAGAAGGGAAGAATTGAATAAGTGCATGGCACAGATGGTAGGAGACAATCTAATGAAAGCATGAAAGCTTGCAATAAATAATCCACAGCAAGTGAATTCTGTAACAGACGTCAACCTATATTTATAAATTATAATCATCAAAGCATGAGAAAAGGAAAAACAGCTATAAAAAGTGTGAAATGACAATGATTTTACAATTTAACATTTTATAGTAAAGATAGCTAGGTGTGAGATCTCAGATAAAGCATTTGATTTGGAATGCTTAGGCTGGATTCACACTGCTTGCACACGCATGATAATGCACGTGTGTTGGTGTGAACTGGCCTATACAGATTAACTTTACTTTTCACTCCTAACTGCATTGCATAGATGTGAGCCAGCCACATAGGAAATCATGGGAAGTACATTAGTTTTGCGGCACGAAAACACAGAAATGTGTAAATAGGTCCTTATACCGGACCTTATATGTGAATACAATGTTGTCAAGAGCAGGATTCACACTGCTTTAACCCAAAATTCACCCATTTTTCACATAAATTCACTAAGAAGAATGGGTGAATCTTGGGTAAAAGTTGCATGCATCTTGTGAGAAAACATGAATAACTAGACCCCATAGCATATACAGTGGATATGAAACAATACGTCACATCAAGTACCTCAAAAACCACAGGTAAAACATCACATGAGCCATCTTGTTGCTTGTCTGTGAAGGTTCTCATTCACCCAGGTCATGGTATATCTGTAAAAAATAAGTCAATAAGGCAACTAGACTTGCTGTATTTTTCTTGAAGACATTTCACTGGTCATCCAACCAGCTTTCTCAATTCAGAATGACTTGTACAATAATTATCTGGGAATAAATATGATGAATGTTGCTCCAATCCACATAATCTGTTAGTCGCAACCAGGTGTTGATTGCATCTTGTTACTTGTGATCCTGCATTCTCCAGCTGCTGCATATTGGCAGTTGATAACGTAGGTATAGAAAGTCATCAGACATACCATCCTAAAGCTTATGTGGCCTATGGCTGAAACATGGCCTGCAAACAGACATTTATATTTCAGCAAGCACTTTTGACAACATTTGGTTCGCCTATGTGTACAAATTACAGGTGGTCCCTTTGATATATAATATGTAATGCCATTTGTGCACAAGGAAGTTATTTGTTTTTTTTATTTTACATACACAGGGTATGTTTCTTGCTTTTCAATAATTGCAATAATGTTTATTTCCCTTAAAGGGGGGCAGCAGGAGCATTTGCAATAATGGGCAAGTATGCACAAGACGGAGTTGGGCTAGGTCCATCCAGTCAAGAGGCTGAAGATGCAGAACATGGAGCAAGACCAGGAGAAGGTGGCAGTGCTGGCATCAGAGGGGAGCGCTGACATTGCAGCGCTGGAAGGGGTCACTTTCTATGTAAGTCTGCCATAATATGGATATACAATACTGTATGTGCATACTTGTACATTATGGCAAAAACCTCCGGGGAGCCCAAAATGTTGAATTTAGTCAGGCGGTTTAACTCCACTTTAAATCTCATCATCATGAGATGCAAGCGGGAGTTTCTTTCTCTCTCTCTCTCTCTCTCTCTCTCTCTCTCTCTCTCTCTCTCTCTCTCTCCCTCTCTCTCCCTCTCTCTCCCTCTCTCTCTCGTTTTAATTATGAGTAGGATGTCTCCCACTTTTATGAATAAGCATTCACATCTGCAAGTCTTTGCTTTTCAGTATGGGCTGAATAATGTTATGATACAATATGTTTGTTTTTCTATCTTTATTTTGTTATTGTGTAGCTCTATTAGGATGTTTCTCTTTGAAGCTGCTTCTGGGAGGTTCCAGTTTGGATATTAGGCAGCATCTGTTATGATTCTTTGTTTTTCATTGGTTTACAAACCCTTTCTTTGGCATCTCCTTGAATCAGACACTCTATGAGGAGGCGTTAATGTCGGGAACGTTTAGTTCTGTGTGTTTTACTTTGTAAACATTTTCTACTTTAATAAACTCTGGAGCAGAGAATTTAAGTGTGATCTCTGTCTACAAGGTTCTCTGCTATTTACAGGTAGCCCGGGTCTACTCCTTGTTAGGTGTCTTCAAGTCCCAACATGATGAGCGTTGGTTACAGGATATAACATCATGATAATAACACAAAACATATACTATTGTAAATAAAACTATAATTTAAAGCAGAACTCCAGGCAAATGAAATCCTAACCCTTGCAGTGGGGCTACCCCCACCCCTCTCAACCCCGCCTCCCCAAGGGTTAAGTGCTTGTTTTGTCTAGAGAGCTGAAAAAGTTATGCTCACCTAAACCACGATCCTGCCTTGCTCTTAGACGGGTCCCTTTTTTAGCTGGCAGGTGATCGGGTAGTCGCCGGCCAACTAAATTAGGACCCCACCTGGAGCTCCTCCCACCGTACCAGCGCTGACTCGCCGCTGCTCCCCCGCACAGCGCCGCCGCCGACCTCACCAGCGAGGCACTATCATCGATCAGTGAGTGAGGGCAAGGGGGGTCCCTATGTAGAAGCTCTTAATATAAGCAGAGGATCATTTTAAATCTATTGCCTGCAGTGTATGCTCTATACATACTCCATATAGAGTACACACTGCAAACAATGGATTTACATTTCTCCCCTGCTATTATGAATGGATTAAATGATCCATAGTACATAATTTGTAGTTGTACTATGGATCATTTAACCCATTCATGTTAGCAGGGGAGAATTGTAACTCTATTACTGCAGTGTGTATTGTATATGTACTGTAGTACATATATACAGTACATATTCCAAATACGCTGCAGTAATAAATTTACAATTATCCTCTGCTAATATTAATAGGTGAAATTATCCATAGTACAACTACATGTTATGTACTATGGATCATTTAACCCATTCATGTTAGCAGGGGAGAATTGTGAGCGCCTCCCACAAGCTGAGCACCGAGACGCGATGCAGGGATCCTGCCCAGTGCCGACTACGAGAGGCACCGTGTGAGGCAACAGGGATCGGAGTGAAACTGTGAGTGAGGGAACCTAGGACGGGGCTGGCTGTAAATCTATTGCTATAGTGTACTGGACGTGTGTAATGTATATGTAGTACATATATACAGCACACACCTCCACTACACACCAGCAATACAGTTACAATTCTGCCCTGCTAACATGAATGGGTTAAATGATCCATAGTACATAACATGTAGTTGTACTATGGATCATTTAAAGTCACCTGCCCCTTAAAAAAAAAAAAAAAGTATCAGTAATTATTATCAGCAAGTACATGCAGGGAAGTACTTGTACTTGGTCCTATAAAAGTGGTATCGGGACATCCCTACCATACACTGTACAATTAGATTGCACAATTTCTTTTAGATATACCAAAACTATGCAATATGAGGACACATCTAAACTATTCATTCAATTTGTATTAGAGCAGGTAGGCAGGCTCTTGCACTCTATAGTTGATGGTAGATCTAAGGTATATTGTACAATCAGAGTGTATAGTGTATGGTCAGCTTCAGAATAATATCATCTTGTTAATCAAACAAACGTGAATTGGTCTAATTCTAAGACCAATTGTGAATTGGAATCAAAATGAATTGGACCATTCTAATGCTCTTAGAATTGGTCTAAGAACAACAGGTAATTGTCTTAAGTGTACAAAAAAACTTTGCTTGCTTCACAAATGGCGACAAGAAGGTATGCACAGCCAATGATGCGTTTCTTGGGTCAAGAATCCCCCTTCGTCAGGATTCTTGGCCCCCACAACGCCAATGCTAGTGTAAGGACTTACCTTAAATCTCGGATCCAGCGCTGACTCCTCTCTCTTACCTGGCACTTCCTGTCCCACGTTGTCTATGTGGGTCCACGCTGATGCATATACTTACCCTGTGTCTCTCCTCCTGAACTGCGCATGCGCCCGCCCCAAGGTCCTTTGCGGCTGCCCGAAAATCTTGAGATGTTCGGACGGGAGCGCGGGGTGGAGACACAGGTAAGTTTTAACCCTTTTAAAAACATACAAGGCTTTAATAACCCTTTAAACAATGGACAGCGGGGCACTGATAAATTTACAATCCTTGCAGACAATCCTATATCTCAGGCAGGAGTGGAAATTCTTGGTGTGAAAAGATCTTTACCAGCAGTTCAGCATTCGTATACATGATAATAGAGGCTTTTTTTCTTCTGTTTGTATTAAATCCAGGTTTTACCAACAAGGGACTGCCAAAAACCTATTTGGGATGTGATATTTATAAGGGGGTTCTATCTATGGAGCTAGTAAGAAGAGCTAGAAGACTCAGTATAGAGCTCCCAAATATAGGAATGTATTTCATCGCTATCTGAACAGGAGCCCCCTGCGTCCTCTGCTTATAGATATTCAGTACAATTGTTTCTTTAAAGGAAAATTAGGAATCCTGCCTGGACATAGCTAAGAAAAGTGTGAATCATGGCCAGGAGGATTTCCATATCTCTGTATAAAATTATTGCATGTGGGGAATGTTTCCATTCTGTCAGTACAAAGGGTCATTAATATAGCAAGGTTCAACAACAATAAATGATCTTATCTTGTCACATTTGGTAAACAATGTACTTCTTTTATTTTGAGAAATTAAGTTGTAGAACAGATTTATAACTATGGATTATTTCCCTTTAGAGGATAACTACACTTCACGGTCACATCCTGTAGCTTTTATTAGGCTGAATTTACAAAGGCTATAAAAATGTATAAGCCACAATGAATGTCCGTTCAGCAATGTCAGCCAATGAGGTTTGAAAATAATAGTCACGTGGCTTAGTAGTGTATAATGACTGGTACAGGCAGTTCCCCGGGTTACAAACAAGATAGGGACTGTAGGTTTGTTCTTAAGTTGAATTTGTATGTAAGTTGGAACAGGTAAATGTTTTAAGTGTAACTCCAGCCCCAATTTTTTTGTTGTTGTTTCGGATATCATAGGGAAGGGTTTACCCCCTGTAAAGTGTGTTTTGCTGTGTGTACCCATTCAGAACATTTCAACTCACTTTCTGTCCCTGTGACAATTGGATTTTGAAAAGTTGGGGTTGTCGTGGAAACAAGGATTGGTGATAAAGCTTCAGTGCAGACACCTTTTTCCCATGATCACTCTTACAGAAGTGAATTTCTCTTCCTAGGGGTAGATTTCCCTTCAGCTCCTGTTGTCTCAAGGACAGGAAGTGAGTTTAAATCTAATGATGATTCAGACAGCAGTAAAAATCTCACAGTGACCTGGAAGAAGAGGTGGGCACCTCTCGTCTGCACATCTAACAAGAGCCACCTTCCTGTAATGTACGTACAGTACCACAAACCAGACCCAAAAAGGCAGGCACTCCTCGTCGACAAGAGCGCGGTAGCATTACAACTACTCCTGCAGTAATAGCCTCCGTTTGTAATAGGAGTCGTATGTAAGTCGGATGTATGTAACTCAGGGACTGCCTGTACTGTGCAGCGGACTGAGCCTATTATCTTTAGAGGCTGACAACAAAAATGAATGGTACTACTAAAACCACACCTGACTTGAATTTTGGCCGATTCACAAGAAATCGAAGCTATTGGTTTGCACTGCTGACACCACCTTGCTCAACAAACTTTGATTGAAAGTAGCAGCTGTGCCAGTCCATTGCAGTCACGGTTTGGGTATTATGATGGCTTTTGGTGCCGACTCTCAGAATACAATAGCCAGCAGGGAAGATGTGTACACCTATGCTCTTTAACTTGGATGAGGAAATCAAAAAATGTCTTGTTTTCAGCCTGTTGGGCTAAACAAGAGAAAATGTCATGTGTGTGGCCAGCTTATGCAGCCACCTAGATTATAATGATATCCTGCTGTGGTGCTGGTGAACCCACTCCACAAGCCTTAAAAAAGCCTTTAAAATAGATGGATGAATGGTACCTCAAGAACAGAAGGCCTTGTACACACTTTTAACATCCCTTCCCTGACACTTTCTGCTCTTCTGGCAGATTTACCCAATGTGGTCCAGAGGTGACCACATGTGTGTCAGCAATAAAAGGAAATGGAAACCTACAGATGGGCTTTACCTATTCTCCCTCTTACCCAACTTGGGCACTAGCTCACAAGTGCCATATGATAAATACTGAATGGGTCTGCCCTCACTATGTTTTGATACCAAATCATGCCTTTCTGTTGCCTCCCACCCCTCACTCAAGTCATTATGTTATGAATAAAGCTGATTCCTAACAAGATCAATCAATAATTAAGTCTGCTGCTAAGATTCTCAATAGAATTTTTTTTTTTACTGACTGCAACATACCTTGATATTTTCACTTAAAGGGTCAGCTCATCCAGAAGTGCTATTTTAGTTACAGGTGGAACCTAGTGGTCTGACGCAAGCCGTGGCTTTTTATATGTACTGTATATATCCAGAAATAAGAGCTTTGTGACACAATTCCTGACTCTTTTCTTGTTTTGGGTGTTCCCACAAACATTTGTGTGTTCCAGCTTCTACTGTTCCATTATTCATAATATAAAATAAACCATAATTCCAAACAGGGAGAGTGATAACTCCATAATAATGGCCACAGCAAGTGGACCTGAGTACAAATTCCTAGGCTGTTGTACTAATCCAGTGGCTTCAATACCTGGAATTGACTAGGAACAAGTAAGCACATCGGAAGTTCTGCCTTGCTCTGACCTTTATTGATTTGCATGTTTGTTCAAGGTCAGCAAAGGAAAAAGTAGTGCAGCCAAGCACAGCAAGGCAATAAGCATTTTCAGAAAGGGCCCAATAATGGTGGCCTTTATATTTACACTGAATTCCCTTTAAAAAAACAGGTCTCCCCTTAAAGGCCTGTGTTGACAAGCTTTTGTTCACTTCAGACAGGCTTTACATTTCCATACACGTCTATGGGAATGCAAGACCAGCTTGAAGCAGGTAAAATGCAAGTCAGAAGGTCCACTGCAGGAAAATTCGACTGTCAAAGAATTGAAACTGATCTCAGAAGCGTCTCAAATTGAGGTAATCAAAAACCAGCCCAAGGCCCATAAACACAGCCTCTAATATGTTGACCTGTAACTGTTCTTCATTTACTTTACTCTGTGCTTATTTTCTTTTTATAAACAATCTTTATCATCAAGGTAAAACCATAAAAATACCCTTAAGGCCATGTTCACACCAGGGTGTTTCGCCGCACATTTATTTCTGCTCTGAAACGCATGCAAATCAAAATCCCATGTATTCTTATCCTATGGGGGCCGTTCATGCAAATGCGCTGTATCGCGCATAACAATACGCCCATTGTTTAAAATAGTCCATGAGTTAACAGTTAAACACTCGTAACCACCCCGGAGACATTTACTTTGTTGTGTAGATGTTCTGCAGAACTCTTTCACTTTGCAAACTGACATTTTCACATATTGGTCACCTATTATGTGGCAGCAATTGTTTACTATTTCACAGAGACTGTTTCCTGCCACTGGAGGCCACTCTGTTCCTTACTGCTTGCCAGCAATGGATTTCAGACTATCCCAAAAAGACTGCCGCAATTTACCTTTATGAGATGGTTACAGGAAAGGAAGATGCATGTGTCAGCCTTTGGAGTGTGTGACACCAGAGGGAGCAATGTTCTGCAGCAGAGGCAAGAAGGAAGGAGATCAGTGAGTGAAGCTGGCACATGAGATACCCTTCTATATTCTCCTGGTCAGAGTGTTATGGTTGAATGCTTAGAGGACAGCACAGAGAAGCTAGGATGGATTCCACCCATTTCTTCTGTCTAATGAAGGGCAGGTTCATGCCATTTTCCGGACCAGGTCTGTACCAGATCCGGAACGCAGTGCATTGCGTTTTGTCACAATTTTTTTAGCTTAAAATGGGCTATCAGGTGCGTTCCAGTGTGTTTGCATGCCTTTGTATGCAGTTTTGATGCATTTCCATGCGTTCCAGTGCATTCCAGACCAGACAAAATGAGACATGCAGTATATTTCTGGTCTGGCCTGGAACAGTGTGCGCTGGTGTGAACCGAGGCCAGAAATTGCATAGGGATACATTAGGATGATTCATTTTTCTGAATCACTGAATATATTTGCATATGATTTACCATTGTCTGTCTGACTGTGTCACAGGATTTCATGGTTGTCACCAGATTCAGGTTGGCTCTGTACCCCCATACTTATTAAAGCCAACAACTATGGGTGCACTACACATTGTCAAACCGATAACACTTATTCTATAGCAGTATTGTAAGTCCAAACTCCCCAACAGCTTCTAATAGGTTTTCATTCCTCTGCCACCCTGTGTATCTTTCTACATAAGATGTCCAGTAGGGTTGGTCTATAGTCTATTGCAATCCTTTTATGCTGCAAGGGAGGGACCTAGGGTACCTAAAAGGTACCCAAAAATGTACTTTTAAATTTAAATAGACACTGCCCTTGTGGCCCCTTACGGCCCAGCCACACATCCAGATCATCTTCAGACCAGATTGTTTGTTTCCGGACCCAAAATGCATTCTAATGTATCCGTATGCTATTTCTAGCCTCTGTTCACACAAGTGCAGTCCGTTTCAGACCAGACCAGAAAAGAACTGCATGTCTCATTTGTCTGGTCTGGAATGCACTGGAACTGCAGGCAGGTTCACACCATTTTCTGGGCCAGATCTGATCTTGAAAATGGTGTGAACATGCCCTTATGATATATATAGTATGTATCCAAAAAGGTAACAAAGTGGGCAGCAGAAAGGATGCGTCTGACGCACCCTTGGATGTTGGGTGTTAGATGCTGTAAGAGAGTTATTATTGGATTCACCTGGGGTAGTACTGGTAAGTATAATACAGGATATACAAGAGTAATTGTTATTAGGATACATTTATCCAAACTATATTGTCTCTTTAAGTAACTATACAGTCAACCTTGGTCATAGAGAGGCTACAGGATAGGGTGAACCTACAGTATAGCTTGGTTCTTTGCACGCCTACACACACACAGTTTTGTCTTTCAATTTGCTACATGCATTGTTGTAAAAATACCCTGCTGTAAAAATAAATACTTGTGTATTTTCTCTTTTAATGATCCTGGCATTTTCAGCATGCCTGTAAAGCATCTATTCTAATCTGATCCGTGGAAGACTGCCATAGTGGGGAAGAGCCAAATGATTGCTGCTGAGCACCAATCAACATCCAAAGTAACTTCCACAATGTGCACTAAAACTTCCATTTTTTTCACTTGGAAAAGCAAAACAGCAGCTGTTGTTTGCCACGTGTCATAAAAGCCAATTTATGCATCTAATATTGAAGTCTATTCCAGAATGTGTGGGATATATTTGATTAGTAACTCAAAATACACTTACCACAGCTATCCTGCTTATAGAGTAAGCGTGATAAAATCACCCTTGGTTTTTCTTATATACCGTGGGGGCTCCAAGAGTGACATCTTACTGCAGAAGATCCTGACTTTACCTATCTTATTTGGTGAGGATAATCTTTAAAATGGATCCATGCAGGGGAAAAAGACACGTAGGTGAACTGCCTTACCTGCCACAAGATTTATAATTCTGTTCATCCAGGCTTCTGATTCAGGCCCTTTTCTCCCCTGCAGTTAAACAATTCACCTTGGACATCTACCTGCCTCTAGCCTGCTGAGTGGCAAAAAAGGATCACTATAACGCTGATGAGTTCATCACTCTGCTCTTCCTCCTGTCAGCACTGTGCAATGCAATGGAGCCCTTTACACTACAAGTAATGCCCTTTCCTTTTATTTTCAATGACTTTATGGGTAAAATCAGCCTGACGTTTTATGGACTGTTCCTAAAGTTGTAGGCGGACAACACTGCATGTCAGCTGTATTTTTTCTGTGTTTTGTTGGAATATTTCATTGCCTTAGGAGATCAAGGAGAATTTTTTTTCCCTGTTGGAGCAAATTGAAGAACGATTGAGGCTAGGTTCACACCACAGCGACACCTTGGGCCTTGCGATCATGTGCTAAAGCGCACAGCGGTCACTGCACAGCTCCATTGATTTAAATTGGATGACATCCGGGCGGCAATCACTAAAAAAAGGTACATGTACCTTTTCTGCGACACACGTCGCGCAGCTTTTTTTAGCCGAAACCGCGCGATGTGCCCGGAGTGACTGGGTGCCATTAGAAAATAATGGCGTCCAAAGCGCGATTGGCTGTGGTGGGCGACTCCGTGACCACTTGGCAATCCGCGTGGTTTTGCGCACGATTGCCGCGCGGTCAGGAGTCGGCCAGGTGTGAACCTAGCCTTAAGGGGGTTTTTTTTTTGCCTTTCTTTGGATCAGCTGTGGATAAGTATATGCATAAGGTTCTGTTTATGGTGGTTTTTCTATTATTTTTTTTTCTCTGTGGGTTGAACACGAGTGTCTTGTGTCTTTTTTCATGCTGAGTCGCTATATAATTGTGACTGTGCAGCCTTACTTATCTAACACACTCCCTGTGTTCAGGGCACAGACCACAAGTTGCACCAGTAGCACCCCTGGCCCTCTGGTTGTGACAAATAGATAATTACATGTAAGCAAGCTGGCCCGATGTGAGTTTCATATATAGTTCATGGAGTTTCTCTTAAATATATAAGCCAATTACCTACTGTCAGATTTGCTTGCAATTTAAAGGATAAGTTCACCTTTTGCAAAAATTAAAGAAATGCATAATTAATAATATATAAAAATATATGCATTTCTTAAAGCCTGGAAAGCATTGCAATTGTGATCACTTGATCACAGCTGCAGAGCTCAGTCTTCTGCATATTCTCTCCCAGGCAGAGCTCCATACTGAGGTACGGAGTTTCAGTTAGGAGAGATGGGGGAAGGATGGCTGGACTCCAAACTGCATTGAATCACCTCATACAGCATCCAGCCATCCTCGCTCTAGGTAGATGTGGGAATATGGGCAGCTCTACCCAGAGCGAGGATGGCTGGACGCTGTATGAAGTGATTTTATGCAATTTGAAGTCCAGCTGTCCTTCCCCATCTCTCCTAACTGCAACTCCTCAGTACAAGCTCTGCCTGGGAGAGAAAGTGCTGTAGCCTGAGCTTTGCAGCCGTGATCGAGTGATCACAATTGCAATGCTTTCCAGGCTTGAATGCAAATATTTAGGAAATGCATATTTTTTAATACCATTAGAAATGCATTTCTTTAATTTTTGCAAAAGGTGAACTTATCCTTTAAGCTGCCTATATCTATGCCTCCACTGTTCACTTTGACATGCAGCTTTCACTGAAGGTAACCCCCAGCTTATGCATTTTTTTCCACTATATTAATTTATATTCTCAAGCTGAATTGCCCAGGTTTGTGATAGAGCTCCTTTCAAAAGGGGCCATGTAATAAGTGACATTGTAACATTGCTCTTGTTTATTACCCACCCTTGTCTGTTATATGTCTGTACGGGATACTTTTATTGCTAGGTCAAGTGCTAGGATATGAAATAACTCCAGGGACTATCTTCCCGCAACGTGTCCTAGGTACTTCATTTTTGAACGTCTTACCCAATTTATCCATATAAGGAATGTGATGACAAGAGGGCAAAGGTACCTGCAAACACATTTGTCTGCAAGGAGCTATTAACTCCAGGCATTTATGTCTCTAGACTGAGAAGGCACTGAAGGAATTAAAGACATCATTACAGAACAAAGTTAATCAGCAGGGACATGCGGAGAACTGATGAACCTGTTTGTACAGGTCATGAAGTCCATGTCACCCAGTGCGGCTTCTATGGTAGCAAAGTGCACTGTAAAGGAAGTTCTATAGCTTGAAGCAGCCAGTAAAAGTTCTTCAATTAATATGTCTATAGACATTCAAGGATTTGTAAACTGGTGACTGGTTCATTATTGCCTATTTGTATAAGTTTGGAAAGTATGCAGTTATGCTTTTTTCCAATAAAGCACCAAGGTTTAACATCAGCAATAGAGACAAGTAAATTCAAGGTAGTAACACCTATTAATGATCAAACACTCCATTATCAAGGCTATGAATGCAACAAACAAAAATGCCGTAGGCATATTATTAAACAGCTTCCAGGTGATATAAAATATCTCTTTGTTCATCAGTATGACTGAATAATGTGTCATTGCATTAGTCTTAAACACGTGCACCAAAAAAACCATTTGGCTTTCATTTAAATAGTAGCGCAGTGTAAGTAGTCCAAGGGTCAAACTCAAGGATTGAAGCAAGAAAGATTCAAATAGATGTAAACACTAACTGAATGACATTTAGGTGTTTAAGCACTGTGTATCATAAACCAGTCTTTCTCAACTAGCCTGGCTTTCTCAGGGGTGCCATGACACAGCATCATGTGTTTCCGTGGTGCAGACGGGCTGATGCTAATCCAGGGAGGGAGGGGTCCATGCAGAAAAGGATGAAAGTCTGAGTCTGTCCAGCCCTCTCCGCTTTCTGTCCTCTGTCATACTGCTATGCTCTGCTGTGAAGGGGCAAATGAGGGGGACGCTGCTGTGAATGGGACAATGAAGGGAGACCTGCTGTGAAGGAGGAAATGAGGGGGAATTTGTTGTGAAGGGGGGACTGAGCAGAACTCTGCTGTAAAGGAGGAATAAGGGGGCTCTGCTGTGATGGGGAAATTTAGAGGGCCTCTCGTGTGATGGGGGCACTGAGGGGAACTCTGCTGTGACAGGGGCGCTGAAAGGTACTCTGCTGTGATGGGGGCACTCTGCTGTAAAGAGAGGGGACTGCAGGGGACTCTGCTGTTAAGGGGGGAGGACTAAGGGATGCTCAGCTGTGAAGGGAGCAGTTCCTAATGTGAAGGAGGGCTTCCTATGTGAAGGGGGGACTCTGATGTGAAGGAGTCTCCTGATGTGAAGGGGGACTCGGATCTTAAAAAGGAGAAATGTGAAAATGGGGGCTCTGATGTGAAAGGCACATTAAATGCAGCTCAGCCAACTCCCATTGCCTTTAATGGAGAAGTGTACATGAGAGTTCAGATGTTGCATACAGTATAACCTGTTCTGTGTTGCGTTTCTTTGAACAGCATGTCAAGTGCAGCCCTTTCTTGTCAAGCTTTGCATTTTTTCATCATAAATGGAAGTCATGTGACCAACTTTTTCCTCTCCCCCAATAATTTTTATTAGGCTGTGCTGGCTTCAGACTCCAGGTGAATGTCAGGCATACTTGTAAAAAAACACTGCCTTGTTTAATAAATGTGCGTTTTTTTTTTAAAGCAGCGGTATGACTGCAGCTTTTCAAATGGACCCCTAAATATCATTCGGACAGGTTTCAAATCCAATCTAAAGTTTACATGGACATAAACTCCCTCTGCAATACTGCAGTAGGAAAAAATGGTAGAAAAACCTTGCTGAAACCTCCTCAGTATTTCAACTTCTCAAAGGTTTTGGAAGAGTTTAGAATTTCTGCACTCCAAACATTCACTGACTGGCTTTGAAGTGAGTTTCGAAACATACAGAGCAGACATAAGTACAGCATGAGTCACAGACGTCCTGGCGTTTACAGTTAAATGGCGTAGTGATTATATTCTTTTTTCTTCATTCATCAATAATGTTTGCAATAGCTCAAGTATCTGTTTGGTTTTCTGCATTTCACAATCATCTTAGTGACACATAACACTGCATCAGGGGACTTTGTATTATTGCTTGATGAGGCTGCGGGCCTCCTAGGTTTGCCTGTGATAACATGGAACAGGAGGACCTTTTCTGAGAATGAAGCATAGTGTAAATGTTTGGTACCTTTGACATAGGCAGTAGAGATAAAATCTATAGGCCCTTCTTATTTGGTTATGATCTGTCTCACCCTAGGAACACTCGCACACCTAGCGCACTTTGGCAAGGAGATTTGGTATTTACTACAAAGCAAACAAAGGCCATCGACAGTACAAAGCCTTACTGGACTTCCAAGAATGTATAGGAATATAGTATTTAAACAGCGATAAGACTGTATGCAATAGCATATTTCACAAGGTCATTTCACGATGGGTGGTAAAAGCAAGCCAAATAAATATTCTTCTACAATGGCTGAGAAGCAGGTGTAGCAGTCCAGACCGCGTTCTTAAGGCATGTCGGGACAACCTCACCACAATATTACAACAATATACCTTTACTCAACAAATAAATCAGGTCAATAAACTGCTTATGCTTTTTAAAGTTTTGTCTAGAGTGTAGAGGGATTAAAACTGTTAGGCCTGGATCCACACCTTTGCATTCTGGTAACATACAGTAAAATGCAGGCCATTGTGCAGAGCCATTCATTTTAAATGGCATACAACACACTAAAATGAACCTGTGTTTCAGCGCACCATAAGGAACAGTTGTGAGCAGCTATCTGTGAGTTGTAGTGTGCTGAAAAAAAAGGTACAGGTTCTTTAAAAAGTCTGTGTGTGGCGCATTGCCTGGCTGCTGAGACAAGCTGCTACATTGACCAATTCCTACATAACATTGGCTACAATAAGCTGCTTCTAACCATTCAGGCCTCTTTCACACTGGTGGCAGGCTCTATCTATCTATGGTGGATTGCTTTTCATAGGGTGGCTGAACTGCCTTCTTCAGGCATTAAGAAGGTAATACTGTCCCTTTTATGCCAAGGTGGGTTTTACATTAGGAAACTGTGGCACAACCACATGCCAAGCTTTTGGCACACAGTTGACGTGCGGCCCCATTGCCTTCAATGGGTGAGTTTGACAGGCTCGACATGACAAGCTAAATTTGTCTCTTGGTGGTGGAGTAATTTTAGCTTGTGTACGGTCCTGAGCGGCTGCTATGCCCTATCGTAGTGGGCGGTCAGGGGGCAGTAAAAAGCAGGTCAACCTTCTATTTTTACCCACCTTCCCCAGACGCCTGTGTAAACTTAGTCTACAAGTGTTCTTGCTCTATTTCTTTCATCAATCACTAAAGTCTTAATAAAGTGGGCATTTAGAAGCCCCCAAAACGCAATGAGAAACTGTGGCGCGACCACATGCCACACGGTTGGCCCACAGTTTGGCCCACAGTTTGGCTCCATTGCCTTCTATGGGTGAGTTTGACAGGTTTTTTAGCTTGTGTACGGTTCTGGGTGGCCGCTATGTACTATTGTAGTTTGGTGGTCAGGGGCAGTAAAAAGCAGGTCAACAGCCTGTTTTTACCCCCCCCCCCTCCCCGGATGCCTATGTAAACTTAGTCTGGCTTCATTTCGTTCTCTAAAGTTATGATAAAAGAGGCAGTTAGAATCCTTTGAAATGCAATGGCCTGTTTTATATAAGGTAATATGAAGACATAAACATTTTTTGACTCTTAACAAATAGTATATTCTTTCATGATGGCAAAGGAAAGCTCACCATCAATGGCACAAAAGGGAATAAAGACATATTTTTAGTAGGGCGGGGAACAATCAGAACCTCTGTCAGGTGCAGAGAGCAGAGAGACAGTTGAGCTCATCAGTCTGCTGCTTCTTCATTCTCACAGGCTGGAGGAGGGACAGATAAGTATATAAGGGTAACTTAAAGCAGAAGTTGAATCTACGTATATGTCCCCCCATCAGCATGCTAATGCTTTTTTAATGAAACCTTTTTGTTTTCATTACATACTTTATTTTAGACTCAGGGATGTCAGATGATGGCTAGTGGGAGGAGCTGTGCATAGCTTCCTGAGCCCTGCCTCTGTACTCCTCTCAAGTACTGAGCCCTGATATAGAGCTGAGCTGACTCTTGGGAGGAGTTATGCAAATAATAAAATGCCTTGATGGGTGGATGTCAGTTTGGAGGAGTGGGAGTTTTCTTTGCAGGTTCCATATGCATGCAGACTGCCCTAGGTAACACCTACATAGATGCTAATGCTTCATGGTTAAAATAACTGAAATTCAATCAATGAAAGTTGCAGATCATGGACAGTCAGGGTGGGGGAGAAAGGTCTGGAAGATGCTGGGTGTCCTCCAGCCAGGAAATTAGGTGGGCAGGTTTGCTGCAGTTTCTAATGCACATTGTGAGGAGCGCACAGTGTGCAGCAAAATCAGAGTAAGCAATTTCAGTCCAGGAGAGGAGCGTGTACAACTGTGCAAGACTGTATGGAAGGCTGGAGTTCCACTTTAACTACAGCAGAAAAAAGACAGGACCCTGCTTTGTGGCAGAGCTGTGTAAATCTCAGAATTGGATGCATATAAATATAAATCTTTTGGCAGCTAAAACCACTGTTATATTTGTATTTAATTTGTATATTTAGCTGGAGTTTAGCTTTAAGATAATAATGCACATTTTGTGATTTTTTTTCTGCATAAATATTATCTACTTATGTTCTCTAAGCTGTAAAAGTGTGTAGTTTATCTTTGTTCATAATCCTTTGTAGAGGACCCTTATTACCGATTATATGTGCAGATGTGGCATACCATTGTTGCCGTCAATCTGTGATGTTAAGTCCTCCTGTAATCTACTTTTATATACATTTATAAATGTGTAATACTCCTCTTTTAGAAGACTGAAAACACTGATCAAACCTTTTATTGCTTCAAACAAATTAAGGGTGCGTGAATGGAAATAGGTCCCCTTGTACAGAGAGCATTATAAACCTGAACAATGTGCACCAGTGTGACAATGGGGATAAGCCTCTCACTTTTCTTCATAAATCCGGTTGCTGCCCTTATTCTGTTTAAAATAAATTCATGTTTTATTTCTATAATCAGTCATCGAACTCACGCATATACATCCAGACATATGGAATTGAATTGTGATCTAAAATTAGCTGCCAACCTTCTGATTTGATACAATCCTTCTTTAGTATCAGTGTGGAGCAGCTTGTATGTTTAAAGGGTCAGTCCACATAAAAAAAAAACAGATATTTCAGTTTTTCATAGCCATTGGCAAGTTAAATAATTTGACAAGTTCTTATAAATCTTGGGGATTTATTATTATATTATATTATTTAGAGAGACTTCTTCGGGCTCTTTGATTAAGCCCGTATGGGTCAAACACATCAGAGGGGCGTTGCCTAGGCGGTAACTGCAGCGTATACTTCAGTTTTGTCTCATGGAAAAAAGTTACTTGTGAGTGACGTCACCAGCAGTGCGACCCATTGTTTGTACAGATCCTGTATAGAGCAGAGACGGACTCCTTTGGCTGGTACCCAGAGAACCCATGGCTGCTATAATATGAGAGGCTGAGCGTTTTGTGCGGTGGAGTCTAGTGCATTCTGCTGTGGCCATTCTGAGGGATTCCCACTCCCCATGTTGGATCCTTTGTTCATTTTGTATTTTGGAGACAGTAACAGGGGGGAGCTGCAACATACACAGGTGGCAGGAACACCCAAAACTCCTAGTTGGGCAGGAACAGAGTTGGGAATTATGGCAAGGAGACCTCACCTTTGGAGTATCCAAAACATGCAAAAAGCCAAGGCCTGATTCTGTCTGCCAGACTCCTAATACATCTAGAATATGACTTTTGATTGGACTGAAAATATTTTTTTTTAACTTTTAACTAAAGGGTTATCTGCTCCACTCTTGAACCTTACTAGTTCAAAGAGAAAGGTGCCAACTACTGCATGATTTTATCTAATCATTTATCCTAAAAGAGCCTCTGCGCTTTCCTTTGTGTTTTTCCAGCATGGCGGTGGGCAGGTATCTTGTTTCTGCCTGTAGGGAGAATAGAGATGCACACAGGGCTGGATTTATGCTTCCTGGCACCCTAAGCCAACTGTCTTGTACCACCCCACTCCTACCTTAGCTTTAAAGTACAGCTAATGACAGTCTAAATATGTACCAAATCCAGTTACAATATGATGCACAACCCTCAAATCCTCCTTCATTTGTGTCTCACATGCTCCCCCTCCCAGACACTTCAGTTCACAGTGGGAGTGTTTCAGCAGTAGAGGCAGTGTTGTAATCCAGAAAGCAGAGGGCAGGACTGGGTGTGGCCAGGTGCTGATTGACAAGCACCAGTCTTGTAACTCAGCAGTAACAATGCTGATAGCCACGCCCCCTGCAAAAAAATGTCATTGCACAACGGTTCAAGCAGGCACAGCTTACATGAAAGTGACAACAGTGTTCTGAACTCAGGAGCAGTGCAGCATCGTTGTCACACCATCAATGAAAGTTACTAGTCAATAGGTGGACTTCACTTGTATGATCAAAATGTATTTCTGGGACTTTGTAAGGGGACTAAGAAAAAACTGTAAGTGCATAGATATTTTTTAATGAGGGGTCATGGTTCTACTTTAATATCACACATATAAGATCAGATGTCCTAGCCATTCAAGGTTTGAAGAGACTGTAATTCGAGCAGCTGAAAGAGACAGTTTGCCCATTCTGCATCAGTACACCTAGAACTAACAAGAGGAGCATGGCAAATTGTCACTCTATTCTGCTAACAGTTCAATTTTCCAAAAGCTGACAATTCATCACATTTCATTTCACAATTCATCACATGGCAGCAGTATTAGTACAGTTTATGGTCAGTAATCAGTTACACGGAGAGACACTTCTTGTACAACAGAGAGCACCAACTCTGTTCAGTCTCACCTGGCCATAATGAGCAAAGAAAGCTATATACATACACAAACCCGCCATATATTGCTGCAAAGGAAAAAAAAAACCTGAGTCTGGCTATTACATTGAATTACAGTTGGCCAAGCAGCATGACTGGATAGAACGGAGGGCTAATATAGTCAACTGGTTTGGCAACCATTCCACTCTGTAGGATCTCTTTGTCGGAAACAACCAACATTATGTTTCAGAAGTTAGCTGGTTTGCATAAATTGCAGTGGATTAATGATACTATATAGTGAAGACTGCATTCAATGTAAATACCAATGTTCACATTTTTGCGTGCGTTTGGCAAGGGGGGGACAACTTTTCTTGGAGCCATGAGGTCAGTTATTTGCTCGCATTAAATTATGTATGGAATCATTCTGTTATCTTTCCATTGGTGACGCACCTTTATAAGGTATGATCCTATTTGTTCTCACAGGGTAAAAGGTAATCAGATAACTCCCTGGATCAACATTTGATGTTATTTCATATAAATATTAGTAGCTGTTTATATTTTCTGCATTTAGAAATGCATCCAGCCCTTTTTTAAACAATCTACTGAGTGGCCTAGAAAAAGCTCCCATGTAAGATTATTCAACATTTTCACAGCTCTTACCATACAGAAACCTTTCTTTATGTTGAGGTTGAAGGATGATTAAACTCAAGAAAAAAAAAAAGGAATATATTGCAGCTTACCAGTCCTGTTGATCTTGGTAGAAATGCAGTGTCCTTGACATTCACTAATAAAGAATAAGAGAAGAAGACATATTTGAAGTCCAGCCTAGGTGGCTAACATGGTTTCCTCTATAGATACAGTGGAGGAGTGAGCGTAGCCACCCAGGGACAGAAAGGATGCTATTTATAGAATTACCATATGAAAATTAAATGAAAAAAAAAAGAAAAAGAAAATAATTGCTGCCCCCACATCAAGGACTGCTAAGCTGCAATATATTAAAGTTTTCGGTTTTGGGTGTAGATACTTTTTCATTTATTTTTATCTAGTGACAAAGATTGACTATATATGTGACTATACAGTTTAATGCAAAAAAAGATGAACAGTAGACAGAATCAAAAAATTGTTCATTTAGCTGCTATACTGCAAACACCTTCTCTCCTCCAGAAACCACACAGACACAAACAAGAAGAACGATTCATTTACCAGTTTTTGAAGCAGCATTATAAAGTATATTTATTTACATTACATCATTGAATCTGGATTCTATCCTGAGTTTCTGGGAAAAGGGTTGGGTGGAGAACTCCAGGTAAAACTGGGGCGGACAAGGTACAAGTCAAGTCTACATGAACAGCACTAAAGGCACACGGTACAAGTACACAATGTTTCAGTATTAAACTTAGCCCACATCTGGGTTCCTCTGCATGTTTGTCTGCAATAATTGTTGATCAAACAGAAGTGCTGACTTGTTAAAGGTTCTGACCCTGTATTGAATGCTCAGCAATTTTCAAAAGAGACAAGATTCACACGCAAGGCACACGGGTTCAGTTGTTTCATCATTACAGGCTAAAGAGACTGATAGCAGCAATCATAATACAGTAATAAAATAATTCACCGCATGCGCTGATCGGAAGAGACTTATTCACTTCTGATAAGCTAACAGCTTTAGAGAGCAATAATATTGCAGGAGATACAGATGAGCAGATCAGCGGTGGGCTCAAATATATCATACTAAGTAAAACGTGGGTTCTAACATTTCGCTATTTTATCCCAAACTAAAACAAATAGGTTTTTGCTGGACACGCACTGTAAGGTTGATTCATGCCATAATACGTACTGTATATAAACAGCATTATGACATCATATGCCGACTAGTGCAATCATATCATATAGTTATATAGTCAAAGGTAAAGTTTATGGATGTCAAACCAGGAATAAGACCACCAGATACTATTGGAGAACAGAAAGACACTCTGCCCTTCTCTGTCTTTCTGCCCTCGGTTGACAGACTATCATCCTACTCTGTTTCTTGACCATATCTAAAAGCAACAACTAAAGCACCCTCTAACAGTCCTGTACCTGTACCTTCTACCATTTCTAATTTTACCCCTTAACACTTAACCTCCTATCATTTAAAACTTAACATTTAAACATATTTATTCATAACCTAGCAAGCCACACCCAATCACTTAACCTAATTCTTAAAATGAGCCCTTAAGTGAACCTTTGCCTTGCCTACACATAATTTAATAGGTTGCCCATCTATGTTTTTGTACTGGTTTTCCCTTTGCTCCCATGCCATTCTGTTCCCCAACAGAGTAAAGTCAACCTAGCTGGAGCTTATACAGGGCTGAGGACTCTCATCTGCTCACACATGACATATCTTGGGCCTCGTGAATGTGCTTCTCAGACACCCAGCACTGCGTCTTGGGTAGAAGGGAAGAGGTTTATATGTTTCCACACACCTGGAAGTATCAGGTAGCTCACTTTGTTGCTTTGACCTACATCATTTTGCCAAGAACTGATAATCCAGGGACCATGAAAATATTACATAGACTGATACAATAACTGTGGCCTCTTTGTATTCCTTAGTTCAGAGAGGCCCAGAGGGAGCAGCAACATATTATAGGCAGGCGTGCCTTGCCAGATATTAGGCATAGATAGGGAGCGTCAGTAAGAAATCCATGGTCAACAATGAGAGATTGAACTGTTCAGGCGCAGAAATAATAGGAAAGTCAAGTTTAAGCGTGCAGGGTCAAAGCAGTAGCAAGCATCAGATGTGAGACAAAGACAAGGTCAGGTTCAAGAGCAGGTCAGGAAATGCACTGCTCAAAGAAAGCCAGAAACAAAGTCAGTATTGAGCAACACAAATTGATTGACAGTTGTCCGATCCCGGACAGGTCAGCAACGGATGGTTAGACAGGACTAGCAACATCAAATGAGCCAAGTCAGGGTTGGGAACAATAGGAGAGTCAAAGTTATGAAAAGCAGGGTCAGCAACCAGGGTTCAGAGATCAGGTTTAGGAACAACACTGGGAGTTGGGTGGCTAAATTTGAACAACCCGCTCTGCACATGTTCTACGCTTCCTTAAAGTTTTGTGGTCCATGGAAGAGTATAAGGCTATAACACAGTATTATATATACAGTGTTTATTATAACATAGCATGAGCTAGAAAGTAAAGGCTTTACTTTATATACGTGGTAACATTTGTGTACACAAGTCTAGACTTTCTACATATATCGGTTGACTGATCTTAAAATATCTGACATTCTACAGCTCTGTTTGGCTACAGAGTGTGCTAGCTCTGCCCCCATCCATTCTTTCTCATAAATCTGTTCCTTCTTTCAAAGAAAAGATTTAATCCTGGTTAGACCGACCTAGTAAAAATGCATGGTGCCCAGGACATACATTGAGAAATATCGTAAATTGCAAAATGATCACACAGTTCTGTCTAGTCATTGGAGTAGTTCTCAGAACCCTGATAGTAATCAGCGATAACAGGTGAGAAACAAAGTCCCTTATGACTGCTAGACATGCAATTGCTTAATTAGGTTATGACAGTCATAAAGCAGAGTTATGCTATTTACCCATAATCCATCATTCCACATTCCTTGCAGCTTGCCACACCTGGCTTGTGAACATTGTGTAACCAGCCTTATGTATACAGTATTTCCAAAGGAAATGATTAGTGAAAGGTGTGCCGGCTGGAAAAAAGAGTGTCTGCGTATTATTGTCTTTTGGCACATGGAATCACACTATTGACATTGCTTTATCACCAGATAAGATTGAGACTAGAGTTTATTTTTAAACCACAGTCACCGCAGAAATAATTGAGGTTTTTTGCAGATTCATCAACGGGGAGCCCTTATGAATGAAAAGTGCTGTGTTGTGGGGCCGCGTTGTTGCAATGTTTGGAGAGGAGGTATGACTTGCTCAGCTCGATTAACGGAAGGCAGGTGACTGTATGTCACTGGAGTACTGGCAATGTTCAATACTATGCTCCGAGCTTCCAAACTGTGTACATTGAAGAAGAACGCCAGGAAATCTAAAAAATCACCCTAGCAGTGGGACTACCCATGCACTGCAAGGGTTAACTGCTTGTTTTGGTCTAAGGGCTAAAATGAAGAAAATATACTCACCTAATTCTTGGTCCTATTGACAGCTAGAAGAGTCCCCGCAGTCTCTTCTCCCCCGGGCTCCTGCAACCTAAGTGATGAGGAAGCATGGAGCTGGATTTCTGGATAATCAGGTAGCCGGATGCCGTGTAATGCCTCGCTGCCCGTCTTCCTGATTGGTCAAGAAGCTGGCCAATCAGGAATCCAGGCAATGAGTCATTGGTGACGTCACTTGGTGACGAGGGAGCATGAAGCCGGCTTTCTGGCCAATCAGATAGCCAGGGGGTGGGCAATGACTCGCCGTCTGGCTTCCTGATTGGCTGGCTTCCTGACCAATCAGGAAGCTAGGCGGCGAGTCATTACACGTGCCCGGCTTCCTGATTGGCTGGGGAGCCGACTCCATGCTCCCTCATCACCAAGTGATGTGGGAGCATGGAGCCGGCTTCCCAGCCAATCAGGAAGCCGGGCAGTGTGTACTGACTTGCTGCCCGACTTCCTGATACCGGAAGCTCAGGTATCGGGCTAGGAATCGGAGCATTTGGGTGAGTACGAGTAGCAGGTAAGGTCTACTGTTGTCACCATCAGGAAACCCATTGTAGGTAATGTCTTGCAGCTGTTGCTGGAGCTTATGCAAGCCGACAGGAAGTGGCTGCAAAGGATCACACCACTGAAGTGCAACGAAAGATATAAAAAAGGTAATACAATGTTTTATTAAAAAAACGTTTTTGACAACATTGCAGCGTTCCTAGGTAATGTGTGTTGAAATTTGTAGTCTCCATCTGTAGCCCATGTGACAGAGCGCACAATTGGGAAACAGGGACAGGACGTTTTCAGCCTATAACACAAAGTGCATGCACCAGGAACTTCATAGGGGGATCGCCAAGTATTATTTTAATGAAATCTGCAATTTAAAAAAATATTAAACATTACTTTGGAAATGACATTACCATGTCAAAGCTTATAGTAGATTGCAGTGACTAGCTTTACTTTAAGCCCAACACAGGAGTCAGGTAACACAGGGGATTAGTATTGCCTATGGTATGTGAGAGCGTTAGGGTGAAAGTCGGCTGTCTCTCTGGCCGGCACATATTTTCACATCTAGGAAGAGAATTTCTTAATGGTCTGTTTAAAAACCATTATAGCATGATAATTCCATACAAAGAAGGGAATTTCCCATGTTGAACTCTACAAACAGAAAAGCTTGAATATTTTTGATAGTCTGTGTGCTGCACTTATTCACATGATGTGGAGCATTTATTGTGTTTGCATACAGTTTTCTTTCCACACTTTGGAGATTATTTATGATAAGTCAAATGTACTCACTCCTTTCACTTGATGAAATATTTCAGATTTCGAGGTTTCCGTGTGGAATGTCTGTCATTAATTATATAAAAAGTAGGGCTGCGGAAATTAACGATTAATTACCCAATTAATCGTTAAAATTTTTGATCGATTAAAATAATTTTTATCAATAATGAAAACACTCACCTCTCCGCCGGCTTCCGGGTTTTCCATCGGAGATCCGGTGACGTCACGGACATCGATGTCACCGGACTCCTCCCCCCTTCCCCAAGTGGCTCAGTCGGCTAACGAAGGGAAGAAGGGAGGAGTCCGGTGACGTCGATCTCCGTGACGTCACCGGACTCCTCCACCCTTCCCTTCGTTAGCCGACGGAGCCCCTTGGGCCGGTGATCTGTCGACACTTATCGAGTTCTGCGACCGCCTGACTTCCGGTTTCGTTACAACTAAGAGGTTTGCCCAACCTCTTAGTTGTAACAAAACCGGAAGTGCTATTGCTCTGCACGAGCGCCAGCCAAGGCATTGGCCAGCCAAGGCATTGGCCTATACACATACAGCACAGCAATGAAGTAATAAAATGAACTAGGATCACACTAATCCAGCACGTTATTATTCTGAGTTGGCCCACTCAAGCGGCGACCATATTGAGTGGGACACGTAAGATTAATAACGTGCTGGATTAGTGTGATCCTAGTACATTTTATTACTTCAGTGCTGTGCTGTATGTGTATTGGCCAATGTAGTTGGATCTGTATGTGCGTTATAATTAATCGAAATTAATTGCTTAATCGATTAAAAAAAATTTCGATTCATCGAACACGAAAATTTTAATCAGTAACAGCCCTAATAAAAAAGTTTATCTAAAGTCAACTTTTTTATTATATATATTAGAATGTAGAAAGGTTAACACCTTTTAGGATAGAAGGATTTTATTGCTGTCTGATCATTGTTACTGAGATAGAAAGTAATGGGAAGTCCAACATTTTACAGTTGTCGCAGGAACAAAGCTGAGGGCGAATCTTCCTCACATTGCTGAGCTTTTTTCTCTTTTCCTGTTGTCTCCAGGACAGGAACTGAAGCAAAATCTCCTCAACAGGACAAACACACAAACAAGTAGGTTTTATTGGCCCCCACACAATTGGCCTTGTGTACACTAAGATATGTACAGCAAATATACACTGATCAGCCACTGAGAGGTGAAAGTTAATAACATTGGTTATCTCATTACAATGGTACCTGGAAGTTGGTGGGATATATTAGGCCGCAGGTGAACATTTTATCCCTGAGGTTGATGTGTTACAAGCAGACAAAATGGCCAAGCATAAGGATTTGAGTGATTTTGACAAGGGCCAAATTGTGATGGCTAGACGACTGGGTCAGAGCAACTCCACAACTGCAGCTCTTGTGGGATTTTCCCAATCTGCAGTGGTCGGGACCTACCCAAAAATGTCCAAGGAAGGAAAAAAGGTGAACTGGCAACAGGTTCATGGGTGACCAAAGCTTATTGATGCATGTGGAGAGCGCAACAAGACTTAAGGGACCTGCTACTGATAGCTTGGTGCCAGATACCACAGCATGCCTTCAGAGTTCTAGTGGAGTCCATGCCTATATGGTTCAGGGCTGTTTTGGTGGCAAAAGGGAGGCCTACTCCCTACTAGGCAGGTGGTCACAATGTTATGGCTGATCGGTGTAACATATACTGTACAAGCTATGGTGTATTTTAATGCTGAAGCTACAGCCCTCAGTTTCCCTACTCTCCTGGTTGTGCTCATATGTTAAAGAGGAAATAAACTCTGAAAGCTGTGCCCAAAAAAAGGCAGGTAGAGGGCAAAGGGCTAGTCATGGCTCTATGCAGCTGATCTTTTCACTATTAGTGACCTACAATGCCTTTTTCTGCACTGTGCCTTTGTGTCATATCAGGTCCCCCAGCAAGAACAAGACTGAGCAGCTCAGTGGTGACATCCCCAAATCTCACTCCAAATTTTCCTGTTCTGCACTGTGTCTCTGTGTGGAAGCTACCACCTTGGTAGAGTCAGGGTTTGCCCCCTGTCAGTGCCTTAGATCTCACACTGCAGCTATAAAGCTATGAGGCGATAGACACACAACATTACCCCCACCACACCCCTTATAACTAATCCCCCAATATTATTTAATAAAAAAAATTAGCTAAATGCCAGAAAGACTTACCGGATTGTACAGTCAAGGGATGTGCCAGGTCCTGAGTTCCCTGTCTTCCTTGCTGCAGAGTGGGGGGTGCAACTTTACTTGCATGGGAATTTCGGCTGTCCACTTGTAGAGTCTTCACAGTCTTGAAGACTCCAGTGGTGGCGTGATGACATCACTGTAAGGGGTGGCAACAAAAGAGACTTGGACTACAGACCTGGATCACCAGTTCCCGCTAGTAGAACTAGTGGACCCTGCAGAGGCTCACATGAAGGTGGATTCAGGTAAGTAAAAACAAGCTTAGGGCCTGTTTATTAGTAGTGAATGGGTACTAGTAAGGATGGGTTGGTGTTCATTTTTGCCAGGAGATGGGTTTATTATATCAAAATGAATCTAACTGGCAAAAAAGAGGGACTTACTGGAGGAGCTGGTTTGTTTTGAGAACCAGAGACAATTCCAGCGACAGACTATTCCAGAAAATCAAAAGACAAGAAAGTCAAAAGTTAGACAGAAAAGACAAAAGTAGAGACAAGGACAAATTGTGGGCCATTTGTATTAGAGGAAAGGGAGAGGGTCTCAGGTGGTGTCCCTGCAGGTGACATGAAATAAGGTCTACACATCTTTTTGTACCTAGTCTGCTTAGGATCGGTCCACCCAAAACCCCAAAACATATAGCATAGATGCCTTTTCTGTAACATAATATAAATAATTCCAACAATGAAAGTGAGATCTGCTCATGATGGCTGCAGTAAGTGGGTGTAGATATTTCCATCAGAATCCCTGGGGGAGATATAAGACTCTAGTGGATGATTTGAGCTGATGGCATTCATCCAAGACTAGAAAATAAAGCTGTTGGTTGCTTGTCCCTTTAATCCTCACATTTCTTTTCACCGTCGATTTTGATATGCCTGATACATAGCAATGTATTTAAATATGAATATTGAATAATCTTTATTGAAGTACCCCTTGCACCGTTTTAAATGGAAAACATCTTTGTGGACAGATGGTGATGGAATTAGTTAAATTTAAATTACAATACAGCCTTGTGTGGGCACCTGTAGTTTGGTGAATCACAGATTTGTCTCTTAATCATCCTTATAAATGGGTCGCCTTGCATCTTTTGTCATCTTTAAAACCCACTCAAAGTCAGTCAATTGTTACGGCAAAATTTGTTTATACATGGGGGGGGAGCACAGCTATTGCGAAAAATTGTTCTTTTTTGCATTCATCAGCCTACTTAAAAGTAAAACTCTGATTCATAGAGAAAAATGTGTCTGTGATGTTAGGTTCCAGGTACGCAAGCATCAGACCCAAACATCTTGACATCTGTCATTGAATACAGAAGAACCTCCTGTTCACCCCTGTGCCGAACAGAAAATGATATAGAAAATATAGGACACATCGGCCCTGGGATGTAAGCAAAAACTGAAGAAATCTGTTTTCCTTTGTCTTTTGAAATAGTATCCAAGCACTTACTTTGAATACATATAGCAACCTCAGTTTGCCATACATAAAGTTGTTACCTTTCCTGAGAAAAAATGCCAACCTTATGATCTTTTCTATAAATACCATTAACAAAAAGTCAAATTTTTACTGACAGGGTCAGTAACATTTTGTCCAAGTGCAAACCAACCCAAAAGAACCAACCTGTCATGTACTGGGTAGAGGCGTTACTGACGAGAGGGCTCTCCTTAATCTCCTGTCCAATATCCCCCCTATGTTCAGAACAGGGCGTAGCTACAGCAAGTCTACAGCAAGAGTCCTGCAGGTCTTAAGGTGCCCATACACTGTACAATAATTGTGCGCGAATCGCGGGGAATCCCGCGATCGTACGATAATCGCAAAGTGTATGGAAGTTGTGCGACTGTTTCTACTGTATGGTCGCACGTCTTTCGTCGAACAAGCAGGCTGGAAAACCCGCCGGGAATCGTACGATTCTCGGCGGGTTGGTGGCATGCTTGTTCGACAACTGCCGGTGAGCACACGCGCACACTGCCCGTTTGCAGTCATCGGAAGCCCGCCCCTCATTGCAATCCTCGGAAGCCCGCCCCTCAGGGGGGCGGGCTTGCGATGATCGCAAGTACGATCTGCCTGTCCAAGATGGGCAGATCGTACGTTTTTTAAATTACTTTACTACCCTCGCAAGACAAAAGTCTTGCAAGGGTTGTAAAGTGTATGGCCACCTTTAGCAACAGCTCTGCAAGTGTACAGCACTTTTGCAAAGCACGTTGATCTGGAGACTTGCAATGTAGACTGGCTGTAATTGTGCAACAAAATTGTGAAGCTTGGCAAGGCTGCAATACTTTAGCAAGTCATTTCAAACTTGCAGCTCAATTGCTTGCTATCTGGGAACCAGAAGTGTAAATTGATCAGTAAACAGATAGGTTTCCAATGGAGGAAGAAGCACAAGTAGCATGTAGTATTGAGCAACTTCATTGCTACAAGGTGCTACAGCATGGTACGTGTGTAGGTTACTCCATAAGGAGCCGTTTGTTCCATCTGTTCAGCAGTCAATTGTTATCCCACTGATAAATTGGTAGCGATTTTAGTAGCAAGACTGAGCTTCCTAAAATCTCCTGTTTAGCTCTAAGCAGGGGCGTCCCGAGGCTGGGTGACACCCGGAGCGGTAACCGAGTGTCACCCCGCCGAGACGTCACTGCGCATGCGTGTGATGTCACCACGCGCTTGCGCGATGACGTCATTGCGCGGCAGTATTCTGATACCTGCTGTCGGCCATCTTGGTGGTGGACGCCGGCAGAGAGAGGAGGGGACAGTCACCCGGCGGGATAAGGTATGCCGCCGGGTCCCCTCCTCTCTCCTGATACTGTCAGGCGCTCGGTTATGGCACTTTTCAGAGGGGGGTGACACCAAAATGACTGTGAGTAATTTTAGTGTCACCCCTCCAATGGTGTCACCCGGGTGCCGTCCTCACCCCCCGCACCCCCCTTGTGACGCCACTGGCTCTAAGCCTAATGAGGTGATTGCCGCAAGTGGTATAGTCCCTCAATAGCAAGAGATTTAAAGTGTCTCTAAAGCCAAAAACAAAAATGTTGTATATTGCAGCTCACCAGTCCCTAGATGTAGTGGCTACATTTATTTTTGTTTTCCTTCAAGCTTTTCCCCCCCTTTATTTTCACCTGGTAACTCTGCAAATAACACACCCTCTGTCCCCTCATGGCAACAATCACAATCGTATCTATGGAGGAAGCCATGGTTGTCACACAAGCTGGACTTCAAACATGTCTGTCTTTGTTCCTTTCTTTTATATTGTTGATTGATGGTATTAGTGGTTCACAAAAGAGAAGATTTCTTTTTTTCTGTCTTTCAAGTCCGTCAAGATAAATATGTATTTTCTGTACTTGCTGAAAATGTTCTTAGCCTGAAAAATGAAAACTAATGCAGCAACTATAGCTAAGAACTGATAAGCTGCAATACATTACAGTTTTTGTTTTGAGTTCTCAGGAGCTGTGACTGTATTACAATGGTGCATCTCTGCAGTTGCCTCTTCTGGTCTCTGCATTGAAACCATCACAGTTAGTTCTAGCGTCATAATTCATGTTTTTCATTGTAGGTAACCTAAAATGTCCAGAAATGGAGCACAGGAGGTCATCAGTCTTTATTCTGTCTTGTGTCAACATAGACTCAAAATCATTGTCTATGCCCATTGAGTCCTTATATTATGTATAATCCAAAATGAGGGAAACGGCAGGCTTGCTCAGCTTTGTAAAATGAAAAGGCAGCGCTCGGAACTCCGGACCTCTCATGGTCTCCCTTAGGCCTCGTTCACACTAGATGCAGTGCGTCCCGGCCCGTTTCGGGCCAGAACGCACTGCCTCGCATTGCGGCCTGCTCACTTTTTGTCAGGCAGGAAGGGGCGTGGCGGGCCATTGAAGTGAATGGCACCGTAGCCACGCCCTGCGGCTGCAGTACGATCGGCCGCACGGGAACGTATGGCACATCATGCCTGCAGTCCGGTGCGATCAAAATAGTGCTTGCATTATTATGGCGGTGCCATTCACTTCAATAGCCTGCCATGCCCCTTCCTGCCCGACAAAAAAGTGAGCCGGCCGCAATGCGAGGCAGTGCGTTCTGGCCAAAATCGGGCCGGAACGCACTGCATCTAGTGGGAACGAGGCCTAAGGGAGACCATGAGAGGTCCGAAGTTCCGAACGCCGCCGTTTCCCTTCACCAAGCTGAGCAAGGCTGCAGTTTCCCTTATTTTGGATTATACATAATATAATGACTCAATGAGTATAGTTTGAACGAGGTCTTAGACTTCGAGATATACAGTATGTCGATGATTTAGATCAGGGATGTCCATACCCTGTATGCCACCAGGGTAAGGGTGGTGGTGGTGGGGGTTGCTGCTGATAGAGCTTTCGTGCTGGGCGGTATCGGTTGCGGTGGGATGGGGCGGCTGTGTAAGAGCCGTGCCTGTTATTGGCTCTCTGTCTAGTCCTGTCCAGATCACTGACGCCACTGGTTGCCAGGAGCTCAGTGGGATGCCCGCCAGAATGTCCCGCTTAGCTGCCTGGCAACCAACGATGTCTGTGAGCTGAGCGAGAAGCCGGAAAATTAAGAAATTGCTCTGGACAGCAAGTGGTTAAAATCAAAATGTTTTTAAGCCATATTAAATGCTGAATACATTACTTACAATGGATGCTGCACCTTGGTGTTTAAATGTTTTAGTTTCCTGCTGAATCAGCTGGTCCTCTGAGCACTGGTTCTGACATCCTGTTTTAGGGTGGCTCCTTTCCCTTGCAGGGTCGTATAGAGCCACTCTCAGTAAGCTGTGTGAGTCTGCACAAACACAAAGGCCAGCAAGACAAGTCTCTTGCCTCCTTTCCATAACACTCTTCTCCAAGCTAGTAGATGGACAGTTGCTGGAGACTGTGCTATCCCTTGTGATCTTGCACTGGACAGGAAGTTCAGGGAAGCTGAGCTGAAAGAGATGGAGCCAACTGTTTGAAGCATGATGACTGTAAGTGCTTTGGCAAAAATGTAAAGAAATACTTTGCTGGGCAATGTATATTTGTTTGATTTGGATTGAATATTAAAAAAGTATGATAGTCTAATACAGTAAACTCCCGGCATCCACAGGGATTAGTAGATTCTGGATAAATTTAATTTCTGGTTGCTTGAGAGTTACTATTAAAAATAGGTCTAACTAATGCCATACCCCATACTATACCATAACATAACATAAACTCTGTATTGACTTCATATTAATATTGAAATGCAGTAATCAAAAGCAAATAGACACACTTAAAACAAATTAAAGTGACATTAAGGGCAAAAGTCATCCCCCCACCGCACATTACTAATGTAAGGACTTACCTTAAATGATGCCTCTTAATCCGATCTTCTTCTTTCCAGGAGTTTTTAGCTGTCCCTCCAGCGCTGGTGCGGGTCTCTGATCCAGCGCTGACTCCTCTGTCCTCCTCTTCGCTCATGTCCCACGGAGTCTGTGCGGGTGCGCGCTGCTCCATAGACTTACCTTGTGTCTCTCCTCGTCTCCCGGCTGAACATCTGAACTGCGCATGCGCCTGCTCCAAGATCCTTTGCGGCTGCCCAAGAAAGCGAGGGAAGGGAGCGCGCGGCGGAGACACATGTAAGTATTAACTAGGGATGTCCCGATACCGATGCTAGTACCGGTATCGGGGCCGATACAGGGCATTTTCAGGAGTACTTGTACTAGACCGGCCGTTTAAATGTTTTTAACACGCTTCGGCCATTGACCCCATAGCCCCTCCCCCAGAATACCTCTCCACCAAACGAGGCTCCAGCTCTGACCTCTCAGGAAGTGTGACAGTATGGCGGGGGTAAGTGTTGTGTGGACAGTCTCTTCTCCCTGCTGGTCCTGGCTGCAGAGCTCGGTGTCCCTTTCACAGACTGCTGTAGCCAGCATGAGAAAGCAGAAGAGACTGCAGCTGTGATCCCCCGCTGTCCCCCTCCCCCTGTATCTTAGCTGCTGCTCCTCCGTGTCCCGTCCTTTTCAACTTTATGAATCGGTTTCCTTTTGGTGATATATCTCAGTGTGAGATGCCCGAGCTCCTTGCTGCACAGCAGTTTTCACTCTCATTGTAAGAAGAGAATGTCCGTTCAGTGTGCTCACGGGGGAGAGAAGCTGTAAATCTTGCCTTTACACAGAACGGACATTCTCTTCTTTCATTGAGAGTGAAAACTTCTGTGTATGTCTGGTGAGAGCATTATTTTATTTTATTTTTTTAATAAATTCTTTATTAAGGTACATGGAAATATAGCGTACACATACATATAATCAAGTCACATTTCCCCACAGTGGGGTCACAGCATATACAAAAAGAGCTTAAGTGGCATCTAAGACAGAGATAAGCACAGAGTGCCTGGCCTACTACAAATGGATGTCAAGCTAAAGCGACGTTCCGCTGGGCGACCTGGCGCCCTGGTTTGGTGTCTTAAACCAAGTCAAGCATTGACCTACCCGTGTCTATGCAGGAACACCAATGTTGTGGGCATTGATTAACTGGTACGAACACAAAAGAAGGAGGGGGGGGGAATGGAAGCACAAGACGGGGTCACGGGGGGGGTGTGGGGTAAGAGCATTATTAAACACATAAGGAGCATGGGCATCTTACACTGAGATATACCACCAAAAGCAAACAGTTTCATCAAGTGGAAAAGGAATTGACACTTGTAACAATAGACAGCCTGCTATTGGATATTTTAAATTGCAATAGACAATACCAGGCTGGCTATTGTACCCACCCATTGCCTGCTGTCAATCAGCAGAAAGGACCTGATTGAGAACTTTGTCTTCAGTTCCCTCCTTTGCTGATTGACAGCAGGCAGTGGGCGGGTACAATAGCCAGCCTGCTATTGCAATTTAAAATATCCAATAGCAGGCTGGCTATTGCTCCCAGCCACTGCCTGCTGTATTTACATTCAGTGAATCCAGTGAAGTAGAAAGGTGACACTAGAGGTCTAAAAGACCCTTAATGTCACCCTAAAGAGAACCTGTCACCTCCAATGCACGCAGCACTGGTGAGAAACTGCCCTAAAATCATTAGTCTGTATTGTTTTAGAAAAAATGTCACATGTCCCTGTAAGAAAAAGTATCGGTAATTGGTATCGGCAAGTACATGAGGGACAGTACTTGTACTTGTACTTGGTCTTGAAAAAGTGGTACCGAGACATCCCTAGTATTAATCCTTTGAAAAAGTTTTTTTTTTAATCGTTTTGCATAGATCTACTGCCTGCCAGCAGTAGATATATGCAAAAACAAATGAGGGTTTAATAACACTTTAAGACAAATAGGCACACAATCGTTTCCAGCATAATACATGCCGCAGATCAGCAGAACAGTGAGCACATGGGGGATTTTTTTTTCTGGTTAGATGAGAGTTCTGGTTAGTCGAATACTGGAGTTTACTGTACTACTTTATACTTTTTATTATCTATGCACACTTTTGCAAACTTCTGGCCAGATGGACCCCGAAACCAATCCTACCCGCAGTATAGCCTTCACGTGCATATCATTACCATGACAATGAAAGAAGTATGCTTGCCAAAGCTATTTTTGCGTTCTGATGAAAAAAAACCCACCAGTATTCCAAACGCACTGAACGTTTCCTGCTTTTCGCTCTCTGTTTATTAATTGCATATTTATTTTGCAGGTTACTTACTCAGAAGGCAGATGTAGTGACTGTTCCAAAGTACGCTGACAGATTTTGTTGATGATCGCTGAAGGAAGTGGGTGGAATTTATCACCATTGTTTAAAAAGTTTTTTTTTTTTTCCATCAGAGCGAGGTATACATTTTTCTTTTCCCGTGATCTAAATCGCGGCTTGTAACGCAGACGAGAGAATGGATTACATTAGAGGTTGGGAATTATTAGCGCTGCATACATGAAGTCATGAGGATTTTACATTAAATTCCTATTAGTAGTCTCCCATGTGAAATGCACAAGACTTTAATATGCAGATCCTCGGGCTGATTTCCATACAGGTTCACAGCTCATATCTTTATTAAAGGGGTTTTCTACTTCACTAGTAGTTCTATCAAAATCCTTCTTCAACCTCTGATCGCTAAAGGGTACCTATGGTGAAAAACGAAAAATAAATATGTATTTCTATATTGACTTTCCAGAAGTTCTATCCCACTCCTACTAACCATAGCCATGTCCTATTGATGCCTATAGGATGTACTTCCCCAATGCACTGACACCATTTCACTGAGCCCTGTGAATATGGACTTCCTTGTGTCCTAACTCACAGAGCCTGCCTACTGAAATACACCACAACTTGTGAACAATGTAATATCATCATTGCTTGGTGGAAGCATTGCATGATGGGATATGTAGTCTTGAGAAATCAAGATTGCATCACATCAAGCAGCAGGGAAAGAGATGCAAAGCACACTGGGAATCCAGGAAATTGTATCCAGGATTTTTAAAGCCCTACCAGAGACACTAGTCAGGTTGGTGACCTCATTTTTCTCTATTGCAGTTAAGCAATATAGCTTGGTCACAGGGGCATTACTAGAAATCACAGGGCCACATAGCAAAAATTTGTATGGGACCCCCCCAAACCACCCACCTGAGAGTGACCCTACAAAGCCCACCTGAGACCCTGCAGAGCCCACCATACACCCCACCTGAGATCCCGCAGAGCCCACCTGAGACCACGTTCAACCCACCTGAGACCTTGTACAGCCCAGGTGGGCTGTACAGTATGGTTAGACTCTCTATGGTGGGCTCTGCAGGGTCTCAGGTGAGCTGGTCGCGGTCTCTTTCCCTGCACACTGCGCTCCTCTTACCTTTTAACCCCTTAGCCGCCCACTGCTGGGCCTCGGCCTCTTCCACTTCCATCGGACTCCTCGACCACCTCCACCGTCACCTCCCGGCCTCCTCCACCAGCACCACTGCTGCTGCCGGGACCAAGCCTCCTCCACCGCCACCGCCGGGACCTAGCGTCCTCCTCTTATACTGCCGCTGCGCCCCAGCCTCCTGACCAGGTCCCCCTCTGCCCTGGGCCCCATAGCGACCGCATGGGTCGCTATGGTGATTGTTACGCCACTGCTTGGTCACCCCTTTCTCATGGACAAGGCAAATATTGAGCAGCAGGAGTCTGATGAGGTCATATCTCTAACCTCTCTCTCCTCCTGTAAGCATGTTACTTGTTAACACATGTGCATGCAGAAGTACAGCCCATTTAGAAAGCTGCTGAAGAAATGGGCAGACATCTCTAGGTATCATCGCTTCATACCTACAGTAGTTTGTCCCCTCCCCCCCTAGTAACAGTATTTTTATAGTGCATGTTAGCCATAACAATTGTTTTTTTTCATATTTGCTCCCTTTTAGGGTGTTAAATATTCTAATGAAAGTGATTTGTTATATCTGTTCCATAGGTGCAAATAAATAACTGTTGATCCTGCAGTAAACAAAAATACCAGTCGATCCTGCCAGAGAGCTTGTGACTTCCTATTATAAACTAAAAACACAGTGCTGCATTGTTTTATCAGCCCTGTTAACTACTTCTGTGAATTTCAGAGCATCTCTTCCTATGTTATGGCCATGAGGAAAAGGGGAGGAAAAGGGGAGGTGTTGTGTAGCCCTAAGAACTAATATTTGACATATTCCAGCTCACCATTCTTTAGATGTGGCCACTGCATTAGTTTTCCTTTTCCAGGCAATTGTTGCTTTATTTTTACTGATGATGTCAGTAATGCACAAAACTGCTCCTTCATAGACAAGGTACAGTGAGGGTGTGTTGTCACACTAGAACTGGAAGGGTTTTATTGACTGGATATTCAGATATAAATAAAGTAACAAACTGCCTGAAAAAGGAAAACGAATGCAGCGACTACACCTAAGGACTGATAAACTGCAATTTTTGTTCTTGGGTTTTGATAAGCTTTAAAAGAGAACTATGGCCAAACCTGTTTTGATTTTAGTTCTCTTTTGGGTCACCGAAGGACATTTACTATGTCCTCCGGTGACCCAAAACTCAGCATATAGCGGGCTATTGCCTGCTATATGCTGACAGTGCAGAGCCACGCTGCAGCTGGGAAGGTCCCTGACAATATTGTCGGGATCCACCCCGCTGCCTGATTGACAACTGGCTCTGCCAATCTAGAGCCAGTGCCAGCCGTTCATCTGTCCCTCTAAAGCCCCGTTCACATTGATATCGATATCGCGGCAAATTACCGCGCGATATCGCGCTCCAATGCATTTCAATGGGGCAAAGGGTCCTGCTGTCGCGGGTCATGTGTCGCTACAGCAGGACGCTTTTTGGAGCGGATTTAGCCGCGATTCAAGCTTGCTCAATGCAAGCTTGAACGCGATGTCGCGCGGCAAATCTCGCGATATTGCGCAATATGCAAATCGCGTGACAAATGCGCGATTTGCATATCGCGCAGTGGAAACGGGGCCTAAAGAGCACTGGAGGAACGGAGAAGAGAGGGTGGAATCCGTGCGGGGAGCAGTGACTGACAGAAGATTTTGGACTGAGCGGTCATCGGTTTGTGATTGCTCAATTCTTGCTCTGTAGCAGACGTGTGACAGCTGCAGTGCCACATGCCGGTTATGGAGATGAGCGCATTTCACTCTCCCCATAATTTTCCTTTAAAGGGTTTAATAAGTAAACTTCCGTCCAGCCACATGCTGGTTGAATGCCATTTGTACAGCATTCCCACCACTAGAGGGAGCCGAGCAGCATAGGAATTCCTATGCTGCTCGGCTCCCTCTAGTGGCAGGGGTGGCATTCAAACAGCTTTTACCCAGCATATGACTGGGTGAACAATTTCTAAATAGACCCCAAGGAGTCATGTGCCTTTTAATAGGGAAAAAAAGCCCTTTTTTGGTCCCCCCATCCTCTTCATCAGATTTGGGTAACAACTAAATACTTGTCGTTTCAGTTGTCTGGGACACTTTGCTTAGGTCTGCTTATGACCACTACATCTTTTCTGCTGACTGGCGCTCCTGGATAAGGATCTGGGAGTTTTCCTTTGAAAGGGAAACATATTTTTTTGCGTTTGGACCCACTGAGCACAATGGGAGGTTAGGTTCAGCGTGTCCCCGTCTGTTGAAAATAAGAAGTGACTAGCATCTGGCATCGTAATGATCTTCAAGGTTTCTTGTAACACTCAACGCCCTGAAAAATCCCCTCATCCCAATATTCTCTTAAAGGATCTGTTCACATCAGGACAAGACTGCAGAAAGACATATAATGCATGTGTGGGTGAAAAAAGCAGAATACACAAAAAAAAACCTGGAGACTGAAGTTAGGGTTAAAGAAGAAGAGCGTCCCTTGATACAGTAGTGTCTGCCATTGTTACGGATATAATTAACTGTGACAGTCACACATATGTTTCACAGTGAAACAGAACAGAGAGGCTGAAGTCTGTAATGGGATAAGGTAAACCTTTCCAGAAGTGAGGGGCCCTGGATCGGCCAGATTCTTAATGAGGCTGCAGGATAGTTAACAGATGTCTGGAGGGTGATCAGAGCATGGGAGGGTGGACTGATAGGAAGAGTAGTTCAGTTCTGTAAGGACAGAGCTGTATCTTAATGATATATGGTTGTGTTCAGGAGGTAGATCCTAATGATTAGGGTCAAGCAGGATGAAATCAAATGAGTCAGCACTGACCAGCTTCACATCCATCTCTTCTGCTTTTTATGCAGCTCTGTACAGCAAGGCTTTAATCTGAGGAAGAGGTTTCCAACAAGAATCTGCTCTAACCAACATTCCAATTTGCTATTGGAGTCCATTTAAAAAAAAATTAGTAGTGGTATTGCCAACACAGGCACATGCTCCCCAGGCTTTCAAATGGCACTGCTCAGTGCTCTAGGCCTTGTCCAGATCTGCAGCAGGCTCCATCATGATCTGCAGTGGATCACTTTATAGAGGGCAGTAGAGCAGTGGCTGCCCGGTGTTGAGGAGGTGATACTGCCGCCTCCTCAGTGAATTTCTTTTCTTCCTTTTTCTTATAATTACAATTTTAATGGGAATTTCAATTGCAATACAAAATTGCCTGCAATGGTCGCCTTTGGCAGGCAGAACCATGTACCAAATGCGTAATGATCCTGCGGCAATGATGCAAGCCTGAGTTGCCACTATTTTAGCCTTTATGTGAGTGGTCTGGGGACCCCTGGCTGCCCATCTGAATGAGGCCTAAGGGGTTTATTGCTAGGCAGAGTACTATCTCACGATTGGGCGAGTCTAGCTCTATACAAATGCTGACTTTCAGAAAGTTGTTTTTTGCATAAGATTCTCAAGGAGGTTCTGCAATGGATCCGGATGGCAGGCAGTACTGGCAAGATAAGAGAAGGTACCTTATGGTGCCCACTGTAAAGCTTCACCATGACTTTGATTAGTAGTGAATAGTTTGTACAGTCACCTAAATGTGTTTTGATACTACCAAAGTAAAGGTTGCCCTAAGTGCTAAGAACTTTCTTTATTTTGAACATACCATCTGCCTTAAAGATAACATTCCTTGGCACGTTGTTAGCATGAAGTGCACTGCTAAAACGTGGCCTTTGAACTCAACCGACTTACTTCTTTCAGAGCATGCAACTCCCCTACCTATCTGAAATGTACCAGTAGTCAAGTGCACTTTTATTTGGAAATGCAGTGCTAGGTCCTATGGATGGTCTGCGTTATAATGACCTATGTACCTTACTTTGATCTAGTTATGTCCAAATAACGGTATAGATGTCATGATGATCTTTTACACCCATAAGGCTGTGCGCTGTACCATCAATGTGGGGCATGCTCTGCCATTAGCTCCCTCTGTTCTATCTATCTATCTATCTATCTATCTATCTATCTATCTATCTATCTATCTATCTATTTATCTATTTATCTCTGTTTCATATCTGCCATATGCCGCCCTGTCTTTGCCTTCACATACTATTTAACATTGACTGGGACATCAAACAGTCTTGCTGTTCACATTAAAGTGACATAAGACGGCTGCTTTCTTGACAGACCCCCATGTGTGCTCCTGAGAACAGCACGCCTTATCTTAAATGTCTTATTTGAAGGCTTGAAGAAAGCGCTTTGTTATAAAATCACTAGTGCTGCTTGCTTGGGTGGCTCAGAATTCCCAGCGTACATGTAATTATGCAGAAAGGTAAAGGCATTCTTCGTACCGCGGTGCATTATATTACATACTTACCTCTTTACAAGCCCTCAAAGAGCTAATGCATAGCTTATTTGTGTTGTTTTGCAGCTCCATGTTTTGTTGGGTTTGAGAAGGTGAATGGGGGTGGCAGAAGAACCACTTCAGGAATCTCTCCATAGTTACACCATGGTCATGTGACATGTTCACTTCAATTTGTGCTTTCTAAATGTGCTATTTTATTTTTAGGTAATTTTCTGGAATATGTGTGTGGCATCAACACAATATAATTATCTTTGAAATAATATTTGTATTGTCTTCTGATGGATTCTAGAAATGTAAACGTTGTCTAATTCTGAATTATTATTATTATACAGGATTTATATAGCTCCAACAGTTTGCGCAGCGCTGAATGGATATTCGTAAGAATTTTGTTAAATTCGGACATTGGGATACATCCGAATTTCCAAATTCTTACGCGTCTTAATGCAAACTAATCCGAATGTTCGTTTGATGAAAATTGGGATCGTTCAAAACGAAACTAAATTGGACATCTGACTGTTCTCTGGCCAATCACATTTTTTTGGGGGCTGTTTGGGGTGGCATTACAGGCATGGTCATGTGACTTCGTTCTACAATGAAAATTCAGACGTATCCAAATAACAAACCTAAAAATCAAAATGTATCCAAAACGAAATGAAGCAATTTTTTTCCACTGTTACATGTCTAATGCATTCCCTCTTTCACCTTTTCTGTCTGACGCTCATTATCATTAAATCAACCTTTTTATTGCACATATTTTTTTATCATCTGTAAACCTGTAGCCTAATTTTCCTGTTTTCTTCTTCTTTTTCTTCCTCTGGTCCATTGCCTGTCACTGCTGTCACTAACTATATGCACATCTGACAGTTACTGAAACAATATAGTAAAGCCATACACATAAAGATTTCTCTTATTCAGCCTAGAGGTAGAGAAGCCACTTGAATGCCCCATCCATGCTAAACCGCATGAATAGAGGAATCTCTCGTGCCGACTATTGTATTTTACAAGTAGTTAGATCATATGAGAGTGCCAACTCAGGTGATAAGAGTCCAAAGTATCCTACTAAATGTCTCATAACAACCAGAACACAAATACAGCCAACACTTCTCAGGTGCCAAAACATCCCCCTTCATCAGGGCTACAAAATAGCAAAAAATACTCTTGGGGGCCTATCAGTGACCATAAGGTGATATAAAACACAGCTGAGAGTGCTGAAAATGCTAATGGGGGTATCTATGCTCCAAACAATCTAACAAAATGACAACTAGATAATAAAAGGTCACAAGGAACTTGAAAACATTTGCATTGCAATACATATTAAAAATAACAAGATAACAATCCACATATATAATCTTTAAACTAATATCCACCATTTTAGTCTGACAGCCGACACAAGCAGCTGTCACAATATTTAAACAGTCACTGCTGGTGCCTGGGTACAGCTACAGCCATTGTTCAGATGACTATTTTGATCCTGTCTCCTTCGATTTTTTTCAGTTGAAGTTTGTTGAGCAGGATGGTAGGGCCACCCATGGTTAAATTTTGAGCCGTGTATGGCCAGCTTTAGGCCCATATATATTTCAGCTTACCAGTCCTTAGATGAGGTATTTACATTTGTATTCTTTTTTGGGGCTTTTTCCCATTATTTTAACCTAGTTATCGTTCTTGTCCCTTTGTGGCAATGCTCACCTTTCCACTGTATCTACAGAAGGATTGTGGTTGTCACCCAAGTTGGACTTCAAACATATTTGCCTTTGTTCACCTCATTATATGGGGGTAGGGAGATATTAGTTTACAGAAGATAAATAGGATTGTTTTTGCTGTCAGCGCAGCTCAAAGGAAGTGACAAGGACATGGCATGTCTGGAAAGATCAATAAGTATTTACTGTACTTGCTGAAAATATTTTTGGACTGGAAAATAGAAAATGAATGCAGACACCATATCTAAGGACCGCCAAGCTGCAATATATTATATTTTTCTTCTTGGCTTTGGATATGCTTTAAAGCAGGCCTTCTTAAACTTTCTCCACTCGTGACCCCTTTTTGGAAGAGGAAATTTTTAAGGGACCCCAGCGTCGGTCAGTGTCCCCCCCTCCCCTAGCATCTGTCAGCGTCTCTCCCCCCCCAGCGTCTCTCTCCCCCCCCCAGCGGCTGTCAGTGCATCTCTCCCCCCAGCGGCTGTCAGCGTCTCTCTCTCTCCTCCCCCCGATACCCCCCAGCATCGGTCAGTCAGTACTACTAAGCCCCCTCCTTACCTTTACGTCCAGCAGCTGTGCTCCACTGCTGCTGGGTTAAATAAAGTTCAGTCAATGTAAAACTGAAATAAAACAATCTAGCTTGGAGCCCAGACCTGCTCGGCCGCCTGGGCCCCTCACACAAGTACCGGCCATACCCCCCTGATGGCGGTCCTGGCCGGGGACTCGGATCGCGATCCCCCTGTTAACTTGCGGGACCCCACATGGGGTCGCGACCCACACTTGAAGAAGCACTGCTTTAAAACAATTTTTAACATAAAAGCATCTCTGATTCGAATACGCACCTCCCTTTGGATGCTCTTTGCAGCATACTCCCCTATAAGGTGTCATCCAATGGTGGTCCTCTTCCAGGTTAAATGATGCCCACCATCATTCAATCCACTTCACGAGACTGGACGGAGTCATTGGCTTTCCCCTGCAATCACAGTGCAATGATACACAACCCAGCGCCGGAGAAGGGGAAAAATGGCGGAGGACCATGTGGCATCATGTGATGGCCGGAGGGCATCTGAATAGGGGTAGGGAAGGGGAGGTGGGAATTGGGTTTAAAGGTTTGTTTTTTTACTAAGTCAGGAACTGATAGCATCCAAGCAGAATTTAGATGTAGTTGATAACTGATAATGAATTCTGGTTGATTGCTGTGGGTTATGGTTCTGTTCATGTTGCTGTTTTCCTGAATAAAAGGGAATGCTAAAGTCAAACTAAAAATAAATAAATAAGTGAGGCTTAGGTGTAGGTTACTGTTAGGGATAACTTGATTGCTAGTGTTAGGGCTAGGGTTAGTAGCTCTTGGGAGGCCTATGGTTAAGGATATAGGGGTTTAGGTTAGGGTTACAGGGAGGTATAGGGCTTGGAATAAATAGGTTTAGATAAGAGTAACAGCTAGCTTTAGAACATGAAGTCCCCTCAGAGTACCAATGTTATAATCTTCCCCACTGCTACTCTGGCCATCATCAGCTTTCACTTTGCTTTGTGGTCCACGGTCAACTTTCTTCTGACTCTTCTCTCTCTGTCACTCCCCATCCCTCCCCTAGTCTTTGATCACCCCCCAAATCTGCCTGCTTTTTTGATTTACTTAGCTGGTCCCCATTCCCTTCACCCCCCCCCACACACACACATACTGATCCTGTCTCTTCTGTTTTCCCTGGTCCATGATCAGTCGTCATTCTGCCCCCTCTTTCTTCCCTCTGCCAAAACACAGCCCACTTTGCCCCCCTTTCCAATGTCTGAATTCTCTCCTGGACCGTGGCCATATGCTACAAACGAGATGGCGCACTTGACCAAATGATGCACGTCCCACTAAAATATTGCCTGATTAGGCAATAATACATACCAGTGCATTAAATGTCACTCAGCGAGCCAAAAAACATTCAGCCTAAATTAACCTATTCATATTGTCCATTCATATAAACACAGCAGGTTTCCATATTATCCAAAATTACACGGAATAAATTGTCAGTATGGTGTAATTTCTTCATGAAAATCAACCGTGTATTCTTTTCCATTCTCCGGTAATACAGAAAGGCACCCAAAAATTGGAATAATAGTGTAATTCTTTCTCCTTTTCGATGCAGGTGAGGTCAGTGTGCGCTGATGATTGGGCTAGAGCGTAATCATCTTGATTGCTATACAGTTTAAGTATTTTTCCCTCTTTAGTAAAGGTCAGCAGGACTCCCAGTCTTCAGCCATCAGGGAATTGGAAGAGGAGAAATGTATCAGACGCACTGGATATGGTGATTTGTAAAGCCTAGTGAGGTTAGAAAAGGGTGAGGTGAGCCAGCAGATTAATGTCTTATTGGGATGTCGGACTTGCCAAGCGTGAGCAGTGTGCAGGAGATAGATGAGATGCTTCTCATGATCCCTCATCTTAACTAGCACTGTATGTTTAATTGCTTCATCAGTGAAGAAGTGAAGCATTCAATCCATACAAGCCCTTACATACATCAAAGAAACGTACATGTCTCCTGTACATTACTCACAGCACTTGGAGCATAGAACAGATGTCCAGAGAGGTACAGAGCTTCCACAATGAAAAGAAACACCATCTGAGATTCCCGTTCCTTGGGATCTTACAATATTACAAGGTAAGTGTACTTTTCAATGTATATATGGATGTGTGTCACTGTACTATAGTTGAGTGTGTCTATCAATGCTTGAACTAAACCTAATGAACTAACTAAAGCAAATGTGGGACAACCGTTACTGATCTGAAAATGCTAGTTGCCTGGCAGTTATCTGACCCTCTGCATCAAGAGACTCTGTCATCTGCCCATTCAGTGCAGACAGCCCACCACTCCAGCAAAGGATGCTTACTCATCCATGATGCCTCGCCCCTGCCGAAGTTCATCTTGAGTAACCAAATGACACACTAGTGATACTTCAAATTGTGAGCATATTTCAGAGCCGCTGGGAGGAGTCTTTTGCTATCCTTTATGATTGTAGGTAGCTCATTAGCTTCTGGTTGGGCAGCTCAAAGATGCACTCCAATAAAAGGTACTGGGAGCAACTCAGGGACAAAAAACAGAAGAGCTCCAGACGAAAACGGATGTTAGAGTCCATAAAAAGTTTAATAATTGTGTTGATTTAACAACCAATGCGTTTCAGCGTCAAAAACAACCTCCTTCCTCAGGGCATGGAAATGATGAAAATGAAGGGATGGACCCAGGGCAAAAAAACTCAGAATTTAATTCTTATTGCAGCTATGGGTAGCATTAGTGCCTGCGTTCCGGTCCTGCAAGCACTATATTTGCAGATCGCACTGGGGGCGATTGCACTGCAGGTGGGGGCGTGGCTGTGGTGCCATTGACTGCCGCCCCTGAACGCAGAGAGCCGGCCGGCTTGTGTTCCAGAAGCTGAAAACACTGGAACGCGGAGTTTGTGGTGTGAACCGGCCCTGAATGGGAGCTTATTGAATGTTAGTTAAAGTGCTCTGTATCCTAAGCAATTGCCATTTTAAAAATAAAATTCTTGCTTTCACCTTTTTCATTCTCTGTTGCACCTTAGTGCTACTGATCTCCTGCAGCCTGTTTGCAGCCAATCCCTGCCTACATGCCCTTCAGCAATGGCTGCATGGCATTTCTCAGGGTTGGTTTCCTGAGGGCATCAGCAGCGAACCATACCTGTGTATTGTTATAAACACTTGCAAATAAAGCAAATTTACTCATCTGATGCACGGTCCCTCCAGGCTGCTAGACCGGTTTCCACAGCCTCTTCTCCCCCGACTTAGTTGGTCTAAGGACCTCTGATGTCATCATGTCTAATGCAGGCCCATTGACTTGTATTAGATGTGAAGGTGGACAGCTGGAGTGGAGTGGGAGAGAAGTGATTAGCGCTGACCACCGCAGGCTCGAGGATCTGGTGAGTATACAGTCGACCCCCAAAATTCCTAGGTTACGTTCCTAGAGCACCAGCGAATTGTGAAAAAACGCAAATTTTGAATGTGGTCTAAAAAATGCCTATAAATGCCTGTTTTTATAGTTTAAACCCTAAATATGCCCCCAAAACACTTTAATATAATTTCAAACTCAGCTTAATACAGTAAAATGTACGGGTACTCACCACGAATGAATGATATGAATCTTAGGGCTTTAAGAAGAACAAAACAAAACACGCGGTTGATATTTAAACCCGCGAACGACTGAGGCCGCAAACTCTGAACCGCGACTTTGTGGGGGTTTACTGTATCTACATTATTTTAGCCCCCTAGACAAAACAAGCACTTAACCCTTGCTGTGCTGGGGTAGCCCCACTACAAGGGTACGGTTTTTTAATTCCTGGAGTTCTTCTTTATTAACCTCCCTGGGATTCTGAATATCTCAGGGTTATTTTTCTATTTTCTTTTCTATTTTTTACTTTTAAATCTGCCACCGGTTCCGCCCCCCCCCCCCCCCCCCCCCAGAAGACAGATGCCGGCATAGGCCGGAGGACACAGCGGGGGTCGTGGACAAGGTAAGTGACGCACAGTGTAATTACTGCTTTTGGTACTGAAAATTAACCCCGAGCCACACTCGGGATTACCGCCAGGAAGGTTAAGGATTGGAAAGCTGCACTATATTACATTTTTTGCATTTGGGTTCAGATTTCTTCAAAATGACTCTTGAAATCACATTACCATGTCCAAACTTAGAAGAGATTTGAGTGATTGGGCTTTACATAAACCATAACATATGCCCCCCAATTTTATAAAATAGGATCCGGTTTAAGAGCCAACGCTGCCCGCATAGTGTATTGGTTTTGAAAGGAGCTGAGAAAGAAAGGTTCACTTATCCCAGAGTAGATTAATGACCATCTCTCATCTCTGAAACTGAAAGATCTCAGTGTAGGAACAAGGAGGAAATTAGCTCATAATGCCAACCAGTAAATGTCATGTGTTTTATTTTAATGTTTGTAACACTCCATAAAACCTGCCTGGAACCTAGATCCAAGTTTCACCTCCCTCATCCTTTACTGTCTATTAAGTCATAAGTGCATCACAGTGTTTAAACATGCCTCTTTTTTTTTTTTCCTTTTGCAGTTCTGTATTGCAGAACCTTCGCGTTTTTTATCTTCTTGGTAGTAAACGTCGTCACCAGCTCTTGATCAAAAGTTTAAAGTCTTTGAGGCATAAAGATTTCATTCTTGGAAGGGTTGAAAGTTGAGTTTAAGGTGAATCATAAATGGCTAAGATAAGAGAAAAAAAAAAAAAACGGATTAGATAGCGATAGTGCCAAGCTTTTTTTTTTAACAGCTCCTGTTTAAAGGCACCCGAAGAGTCATACGGTAATGATATGATCACCAAACGTTTTTCATACACATATCCAAATGCACATACCTATTTATGAACAATTTGCAGAGCCATTCTCCCTGTGAATCTCTGTGAACGTTCCTTCGGTGACAATAGAGGCAAAAACGAATGCTATTAGAATACTTACTTTTCAGGTTGCCTTTAACACCACACTATTTTTTATCTCTCTCAGCTCAATCCAGTGGCCATAATATGGCGTTACATTACATTTGACTTTTGCCCTTATTTGCACAAAAGGAATGTTCACAATGGAATCGAACAGACCCCTCAGTGTAGACATTAATATTCAGAATGCAATCCAAACAAACAGCTGCACAGTGCAAATTTTCAGCCAGCGATTCTTTATTTGTAAAATCCAGTCAGTTCCAAACCTATGATACTCTCCTGCTGGTTGCTTACCTCTAAAGGCGCCCATACACTTTACAATTCTCATTCGAAAAACGAACGTGATCGAGTTTTCGTACGATAATCTGCCAGTTGATGGGAAGTGAACGCTCACAATTACTGTACAACTGGCCGAATTTTGTCTATGGATCAGGCTGGAAAACGAAATCTATGCATTAGTGGCGTTTTCATACGAAAATAATTGCAACAAGAACAGTGCACATGCGCAAACAAAAATCCGTTCTGTTGCCAAGATCTTTTCAAATCTGATATTTATGTGCCTCTGTTGTTACCTTTGAGGATTCGTTTCTCCAAAAAGCCTATAGCTACAGAGGTGAATGAGGGCTTGTGCTTTTACTGCTTGTTCAGAATATGTGAGTACTTTAGCGTGCATAGTCTGGGCACAGGTTCACTTTAAAGTTTTGCAGGGTCACTTTTATTCAATAGCTCACCCATGGAAGAAGTGTGAACCGAACACTTGCTCCTCTCACTCTCCACTGTGGTTCCTCCTGCTCTCTTAAGGCTAGGTTCACACCTAGGCAACTCCTGACCACGCGGCAATCCACTCGGTTTTGTGCACGATGGCCGCGCGGTCAGGAGTCGCTAAGATGTGAACCGTTCGCGCTGTGGGTGCCATTATTTTCTAATGGCACCCCAGACGCGCCGGGTGGATAAAAAAGCTGCGCATCGCATGTCGCAAAAGAAGGTACTTGTACATTTTTTTAGCGATTGCCGCACGGATGCCACCCCATTGAAATCAATGGGGCTGTGCGGCAATCACTGTGTGCACCAGCACGCGATCGCGCGTCCCGGGTGTCGTGCAGTGTAGTGCAGGTGTGAACCTAGCCTAAAAGTCCTGCAGTGACATACGATCTGGTGGTTGGAACCAGAGTGGCCTACAGGAGAACAAGTTTTCTATGCACTGGAAGTGTATATTAATTGCAGGGGTGTTCAATACATGGGCTCCTGATTTATTCTGTTTTTTTTTTTTTAAAGGATGAGCTGTTAGGTGAAATTGACCAGGTGGTGACAGGTTCAGCTTTAAATTGTGCTTGAGGCTGCTTCTGACAATCCTGAATGTTGCCTAAGCAGTTCAATAAATGAAATTTTGAGTTTCCACTTTGTCATATTTTCACCAACTGTGTTTTGTTTTGCTTTCTTTTAGAATAACACTGTTGTAATCTTTATGTATAATTTGAACTTTATGGGTGTTTTTGTCAACAATGGATTAGTTGGCCAAAAATTATATGATGTATATTGTATTGTGAAGCTATAACTAAGTTATGATGCAAAATATGACAACAGTGTGGAACAGACTGGATGCGAAATAAGCCCCTAATTGTACAGAAGCACATACACACACACTGTCTGGTGAAAAAAAAAAAAAGTCCCACCCTAATATTTAATTGAACCGCCTTTAGTTTTGATTGAGGAATGCATTCACCTTGGCATCGTTTTGATGAACTAATGCAATGTCACAACATTTACAGTATTTCTGCCCAGAGTAGCATTAATTTTTCACCAAGATCTTGTAGTAATGATGGGAGAGTAAACCCACTGTGTAAAGTCTTCTCCAGCACATCCCAAAGAGTCTCAGTAGGGTTAAAGTGACATTAAAGTCAAATATCCCCCCCCCCCCCAATGTTAATTAAAGCACTTACCTTAAATTGTTTCTTAATCCGATCTTCTTCTTCTTTCCTGTCCTTTTCATCTGTCCCTCCAGTGCTGCTGCGGGTCTCCGATCCAGCGCTGACTCCTCTGTCCTTGCTGGCACTTCCTGTCCCACGGTGTCTGCATGTGGGTGCACGCGTCCATATACTGTAAGTGTTTCTGTGTACATGTAGATTTGCAGATTTACTTACAAAGTGGGTGAAGTCTTAAAATAGAGGCGCTGCTAGTATATAAATGTAGCCAGCCAACTTATACATTCTTTTTTATTTTTATGGGCAGAGTATCTTACTAAGAATGTTATGACTAATACTTATTGATGCTTTACATTCCATCTCAAAAATACATCTCAAAGTAAAAGGCAGCAAGACGTCATCTGTGGGAATAAATTACATTGTGCTCCTTGGGAATAAATTATATCATGCTCATTGATGTTACTAGCTTCTGGTAACTTAAAAGTAAGAAAGTTTGCTTGTACCACAAAATTATTGCCTTGCGTGTATACCTGACAACTATCCTCATTAGGTAGAAATGTCTACATTTGATAATCCCCTCAGGGGTGGTGCATGGGCATGAGACTGCTCCGAATTGGCTGTGCTTGGGTAGATCTGTTGGGGCACGTGGAGCTCAAGGACTGGGATTAAAGCCAAACTGCAGCCAAATGTTTATTTTTTATTTTTAGTGTTAGACAGAGTGGACAAAAGTTAACATTTCGGTCAGCTCTTTACTTCTGTCCTGACAGAAAGTGAGGGAACATCTACCCAACTGGAACACAAGTGGCAATAAACACTTGATAGAGGCTTATTCGCTCTTACCAAAATAAAAAAAAATTGTTTTGGCTGGAGTTTGGCTTAAAGAGAAACTGTCTCCCTGCCCATTCTGGCAAATTGACTCAATGTTCAGAAACAAAGGTGAAACCAAAAGGTGAAAGAGTCCAAAAGTGGCTTTAAAGGGTAGCAAGCAGTAGATATATGCAAAATGATTTTAAAAAAAAACACTTTTTGAAAGGGTAAATACTGTGTCCGCTGCGCACTCCCGTCCGAACATCTGAACATTTCTCAGTCGGCCGCAAAGGATCTTGGGGCGGGCTCATGCGCAGTTCAAATGTTCTGGCCGGGAGATGAGGAGAGACACAAGGTAAGTCTATGGAGCAGCGTGCCCCCGCACAGACTCCGTGGGACATGAGCGAACGGGAGGACAGAGGAGTCAGCGCTGGATCAGAGACCCGCACCATTGCTGGAGGGACAGCTAAAAACTACAGGAAAGAAGAAGAAGATGATCGGATTAAGAGGCATCATTTAAGGTAAGTCCTTACTTTAGCACTGTGTGTATGTGGGGGGGGGGGGCACTTTAGCCTTTAATGGCATTTTAATTTTTCACAATTCGATCAAACAAAAAAACTTTAGCCTTTAATGGCACTTTAATTGTTCACAATTCGATCAAACAAAAACGGTCAATGTTGTTGCTCCCAATTACAATTCCTGCCCTGGGTGAGATCATTATGTCAAATCATATAGAGCCTTGATGAAGGCGGGACTGTTGTTGCCCCTGAAACGCGTTGACTGTTTTATGTTTGATAGAATTGTGAACAATTAAAGGCACTTTTGGATTCTTGGTTTAACGCCCTTTATTTCTGAACATTGAGCCAGTTCTGGTTACCCAACAAAGGAGGCCTGTTTTGTCTGGGAGCTGCATTCCTAGTTGCCAGTGAGTGTATATACAAACTTTCCTGCTTCTGAATGATTTGAGTGAGCACGGAAACCCCAGCATCTCTTACATGTGTTCCTTTGGAGCATTCAGGGCAAAGTGACCGAGTCTTCTCAAAGGGGTTCCTTTACCCACAGATACTTATCTTGGCAGCCCTCCCACATCGATCCTTCCTCTGTCCCCAGTGTTGGCTGGAGTGGGGAGCGATGAAGTAATTCCCTCTGTCATGTGATAGTGCTCAGGCCTGGCAATTGGCTGCTAAAACCAGCACTGTCACATGGTAGAAGGTCTTATGTGTCCCCTTTCATGGAAGCACAGGATATGGTCGCCAGTTGTGATGGAGGAAGCAGTGGTGGTTGAGCATTGCCCAAGTGTGTTTTAATGGGCTAATGGACTAATTTTGGTAATGATGCTCCATTATATATAACAATTGACTTGTGTACTTCCGAAGTTTGTAACCAGGCATCTTCCCTCTATAAGAGAAAACATCTCTAACTCCTCCTATCACAAAGTATTACATTTTACATATTAATGGACGTGTTTCACAGCTGTAGCCGTCCACCGACAGAAAAGGATGAGCTTTGTGACAAGTCTCATTGAATTTCTGTCTGCCAGGCAATCAGCCCGAACCAGTGGCTGTCCTTTGAAAAGACAGAGGCATTTTAGAAAATATCCCCTGAGGGCAAAATCAATAAAGTTACTCAATTTTCTGATAGAAGACGCTGTCACCTTCCTTCCTCGTGCCAGCAGTAAAAATAAAAGGACTTCCTGCTTCTGCATCAGAGAACAAGTGACTATCAAATGTAAAGCCATCCAAGCAAATGCATCACTTTAGAAACGTGCTAACCTTCCAAGTTCAATGGCAGAGCAGTTTGAGGCTGTTTTAGCTTTGTATCTTTTTCTATTTTTTACTTTTGTTTTCTTCTTTTTATTTACAAACAGCTAGCCAGAAATATAACTTTGAACAATATTTTGGGACATGAAATTGATGGTGTCTACAAGAAAAACAAATCTGGTTGCTTATAATTACCAAACAGTTTCCCTTTTGTTCTCCCATACTAAACTGAATACAGAATGGGGGAATCTGCTTGGCTGCTATGGACAACTAGAATATTTATTTTCACCCTTAAATAAAATATTTAGTAGTAGTAATTTGTCCAAATCAAACTTATTTATTTGACCCTTTATATATATCATATGAGATTAGTTTCCTTGCCCCTGCGTTCTATCAAATGTTGTGACTACGTTGGAATGTGTGACCGGTAATGCGGTCACACATTTCAACGTAATCCCGCCCAGTTTTGCAGTGGTGGAATGTGTGACCGCCCATTAGGTCAAGCATTCCAATGCTTTGTCAGCTGTTCCAGGGCAGATCAGCTCACTGCACATGTGCAGGAAAACCGATCTGCATTACCCCATCTGCCTGGAACAGCTGATCGGTCAAATGCCACTTCTATCCGACTTTGTGAGTGCCGAAGAGGAGGGTGATTCACAAACCGTAACATAACTGCAGGAGTTTTAAAATCAGACATTGAGTGCAATGCAATGACTTGCTGCCCGGCTTCCCAATTAGCTGGGAAGCCGTGTCCATGCTCCCTCGTCACCAGGTGACGAGGAAGCATGGAGCCGGCTTTCTGGCCAATTAGGAACCCGGGCACTGTGTAATGACTCGTCACCTGGCTTCCTGATACTGGAAGTTCCGGCATCAGGAGAATTTGGCCGAGTACTTGTACTTGCCCAAATACTCGGTATTGGCACTGATACCGATACTAGTATCGGTATCGGTGCATTCCTAGTGGAATTACACTTTAAAAGAGAACTCCAGATTTTTTAAAAATTAACCCTTGCAGTGGGGCTACCCCCGCACTGCAAGGGTTAACTTCTAGTTTTGTCCAGGGGTAAAAATAAAGTAGTTACACTCCTCTGATCCTCTGTCCTATCTGGCTGCTAGACCGGTCCAGAGGCCTCTTCTCCCCCCGGGGCTCCAGCAGTTACAAGGACGTGTGATATCATCATATCTAATGCAGGTCCATTGGATGTGAGAACGCCGAGGGACATACCGCAACCAGAGCGAAGGGGGTTAGAGGTGGGTGATCACTGCCTCAGGACCAAGGATCAGGTGAGTGTTTCTTCTTTATTTTTAACCCCCTAGACCAAAACGAGGAAAACATTTTCTTTAATGGTCTACTGTTAAACGTGATATAACACTTCTGTATCTAATAGTTTTATTGTTAGCTTAAAACAATTTCCTGCAATACAAACCATAAAAAAGTCTGTTCTCATCCTCACAGGAATATAGATACATGCAGTACATATACTAAAGTGAAATCCCCCGGAACTCTGGAGCTAGAAAGAAATTATATTGTAATTAACACCACTCAATGATTACAATGTCTTTTACTTGCTCAACAGGAGAACCATCAAACTCTCAGTTCAAACATATTCTGCACTGTTAAATAGTATTAAATGATATTCCAAACTCGCATATTGCAATAAAAAAATACATATTTAGTGGTTAGTTAGATTAAACCATCATACCAGGCAACGAGTAAAAGCACTTAGTAAGGAACTAACGCTGCCCAGTAAAAACAGCAGCTGTGCTAAAGTCAGATCGGTCAGTCAATTTATCTTAACTGGAGTTCTGTGTAATTCTCTGTAGAATAATCACACATTCACACACTTCTCTATACCAGATGAGAAGATATCCAGAAGCCTGTGCTTTGTAAATACCCCACCCCCACCCCCTCTCTCTCTCTGCTTCCACAGGACCAATCACATTCAGACTTTCATGGCAGGTTAGAATATAACTGGTGGCTGGAAGAAACTTCCTAGAATTGGTATTTTTACATAAGTCTTTCTGTGTGGGAGAGGTAGCTAGGAGCCCGCAGGAGTGTTCAAGGATCACCTACAGATGTTTTCCAGCATCAGCAGCAGGTGTGCTTCATCATCACTAGCAAGTGTGTTCCATCAGCATAAGCAGTTAAGTTCCAGCATCTCCAGCAGATGTGTTCCAGCATCAACAGCAGGTGTGTTCCATGATCACAAGCAGATGTGTTCCAGGATCGACAGCAGTTATGTTCCAGCATCTGCAGCAGGTATGTTCCAGCATCTCCAGCAGGTGTGTTCCATGATCACCAGCAGCTGGGTTCCATGATCACCAGCAGCTGGGTTCCATGCAGTTATGTTTCAGCATCACCCACAGGTGTATTCCAGCACCACCAGCAGATATGTTCCAGCATCAACTGCAGATGTGTTCCATCATCACCAGTAGATGTATTCCAGGATCACCAGATAACAGATTAAAGGAAGTGGGGGTGGACTGGTGCTGTACAGCAATAACTGGAAGAAAAACTAAGCTGGTCTACAGCGAGCACCTAGGCTCCTCGTATGCATCTTAACGTTTTAGTTTCAATCTTCTCTAAAGTCTACCTTTAAAAACTCTGTGATACCTAAGGAGTCAAAAAGTAAACTGTTAAAAAATATAAGTATAAAAGCAAACCATGCTGCTTTACTCTATATGAGCAACGCATAGGTTTGCTTTAAGTCTGAAACATCAGCTTCCTGCTTAAAGGAGAACTATGAGGGGAGTGAAAATCACCCATCCTCATAGTTCGAGCTGATGTGTGACTCACTTCTCGATCCTCTCCCTGCAGAGAGTGGTGACTGTCAGTCACTGTTCCCCGCAGGGATTCCCCCCCTCCCTGCTCTGATCCTCCAGCGTTGAGTGTAGGTACGGACGGGGAGGGGCGGGTACAGCTGGCTCTGCCTCTAGATTGGCTGTCATTCACGCAGCTGGGTGGATCTCGACAGTCATGTCGGGATCCATCCTGGCTGCCGCGGTCTCAGTATACCGTGAGCTGTAGCTTGCAATATACTGAGCTTTGGGTCACAGGAGAATGCTGGTATATGTCCTCCTGTGACCCTTAAGAGAACTATGAGACCCTTAAGAGAACTAACACTTACCCCATAGTTCTCTTTTAAGCCTAATTGTAACTGATTCACTTAAAGAGGAAACATATGCCTAAGTGGTAACCACCAATGAATTCAACCCACAATATATGTCATAACATAAATAGGCAGCACAGCACAACCAATAATGGTAATAACAGGTATTTAACCAATAACCAGAGAAAGTGTTTTTCCACTTCCTGGTCCTCTTGAGCATTAGTAATGTATTGTGCCCAAGCATTGCATCCTGGGAAGGTTACATCAGCAGAGCATTACTAGGAAATCTCATCTGTAATCTTGGGAGATCTCAGGGGAAAGGCATTTTCCTTCCCTGAGATGATGTGCATGGTCACATGTGCCAGAGTTCTAGGAAGTAAAGGGAGATATACTTTACTTTTACAATGGCCACTGTGAGAAGAATGGGAAGGAAAAGAAAAATAAGGTATGCAAAGAATAAAAAGCCGGCAATTATCCAGAAGTATGTGTTTATAGATAGACATTGCTAAACATTTCTAAAGGTGTATTTGTTGTCATTTCAAAGAAATGGGTAAAGTTCCTCTTTAAAATGAACAACAATCGTATGCCGTTTATCTATTCATTAAAATGTAAGTAAAATGTAATTATTTTCAAATGTAACTAGCATAAGTACCGGAATTTCTCTTGATATCAGCCACTTGTGATCCCCTTTACATTAGAACTCAGACTGGGATGGGGAGTAGTGTTCTGAGCCAGCCAGGCACTGCTGCAGTGCACAAGGATAGAGAAGAGAACTGACTTAGACTGCCTTGTCCAATCATAGGCAGAGAGAAGTCCAAGCTGAGTTGCTTGACTGAATTAGATCACTATCCTGGCTGTGCTGTCTTGTAGGAACGTGTAAATGTCTGCAAATGTTGGACAGAAATACAAATCCATTAGCAGGTAGAAATGTTCCCTTATACAGTATTTACCTTAGCTGTGTATTTAGCTATTTGCCTGTAGTTTATCTTTCCCCTTTTGGGGATACCCCACCACCTCTAAAATCAATATGTTATATAGATGAATTCCTAAATGAATGCATTTTCTTCCTGTCTGCTCGTCTGCTTGATGTAGACTGGGGTGCTGACCTTGACACTGGGAACATGTGGACATGAGCAGATTTTGCAGCACAAAGCAGTCTGCATGATAAACTACCTTTGAGGGATTCAGTCTTGTTCGCTCTGAGGGTGTAATGTCATTATGTTTGACAATGCAAGACTCTCCTGTTTACAGACAACTAAGCTCTGGAGATGTCGGTGGTATACAGCAAAATGAATGACTGCCTGGTGCTGGCCATATATCTTTTAAATAGGCAGAAGAATATAAGCAGAACCATAACTGTCCCCTTTAACCCCTTCATGACTGAGCTTGTTTTTGGTTTCTGTTCGTAAATGACTGACACACTTTTGACATTTTTGCTGTGTGATTCTTCCACGTCAGTAATATACTTTCTTACAAAGTGCACCCACACATATTATATATTGTTTTTTAGAGGACAGATAGGGCTATATATTTATATCACATATGTGTGTCTAACGCCTCACTTAGGACAAATACAAATTAAAAAAAGAGGAAAAAACGTAAAAAAAAACTTTTTTTCCCAGTTTTGATTTGTAGTATTTTTTTTTAACAAAACCAGCACAGCTAAAAAAAAATGCAATACATACATTCATTTATTTGTCCCTTATTTTTAATTTTTTTACACTTTTCACTATTTTTTTTAATTTATTTACACTTTTCACTTTTTTTATACTGACAAATTTTATTTATTTAATTATATCAGGCAGTCATTGTGAATTAATCTCACTATTACTGCTTGATAAATTAATAAATTTTTTTTATTATCAGGCTGCTTCAAACTTCAGAACAGCCGATAATAAGTTAGTGACACTGATCCTGCAGCAGTTCAGGATTCAGCTGTCAGTGAATGTTTCAGAAAACTTAAACATTCTACTTTCAAGAATAGATACATTATGTGTCTAATACATAACATTTTGTATCTATTCTTGAAAGTCAAAAGATAAAAAAAAAAAAAGCCAGTATAGCTTGAGAGAGATATCTCTCGATCTATACGAGCTGTCAGAATGCCGGCAAAAGCCGACATGTGTGTCCGCTTTGCTGTGACTCTCAGACACCCGATATTAAGGTATCGGGTGTCTGAAAAAGGTTAACCCTTTCAGTAATGGATCTCTAGATAGTTAGACATCCATTACTGAAAGGTAACCGCTGATTCTCAGCGGTTAGCAGCCTTCTAGTGCAGCAAATAACTCGTCACGTACAGTGTACGTGACGAGTCATTTGGTCCCTTTGTGGCTGGACGTACAGTGTACGTCTCCCGTCACAAAGGGGTTAAACACCGAGGATCAATTGCCATCACATCTTCCATTGCTGTGATGACCACCATTGGGTGTATTGGTACTTGGACACAGTTAGGCCTTAAAAATACATAAAACCAAGCGTAAACAAAGTAATATATTGCTGCTTACCAGTCCTAAAAATCTCCAGGATAGTTAATCTACAAACAGATACTTCTAGATAATTGCCAGTTTTTTATTTTTTGCATACCTAATTTTTCTTTTCTTCCCCAGTGGCCATTTTAACTAAGGGCAGGACACTAGATCTCCCTTTACTTCCTGGAACTCTGGCACATGTGACTGGGACATGTGACCATGCACTTCATCTCATGCCTTTCCCTGAGATCTCATGAGATTACAGATGAGATTTCCCAGCAATGCTCTGCTGATGTAACCTTCCCAGAATGCAATGCTTGGGCACTTTACATCATTTGTGCCGAAGTGGACCAGGAAGTAGAAAAAAAGAAACTGTAAGTAAAAAAAAATATTTTTTTTTAGCTAATGAATGTAAGATGATGTCATATCAGGGTGCAGAGCTGTATGCTGATGTAATTTGTATTAAAAGGGGGTAAAGGTCTATTTTAAGCTAAATACATTTTCTACAAGTACAGAAAAATACCTGCTGATCTTCCCAGAAATCCAGTGTCCTGGTAATGTTCTTTGCAGTGAACTGATTTCCCAAACAATGTTATTAGCTTTTCCCGGCTATCTTGTGTGGACTACACAACACACCTTCTCTATGTAAAGGGGATGAGCAAAGGAGGAGGTGGTTGTAGTAAAAATCAGGAGAGTACTACAGGGCAGGGACGTGTGGTCAGCGGAGGCAGGTGAGGCAGAGCCTCACCTAGTATTACGGAGGAAAAAGCTGTCAGCTTCAAGTCTGAAGCGGACAGCTTTTTCTCCATTCAGATTGACTTGTTACAGGTTACACAGCAGGGAAAGCCTCCCCGCTGCATAACCTGTCATGGACTGAGCGCTGCCTGTTAATTACAGGCAGCGCTGCATCTGGCTTTTGACAGGCAGTTAGGTTACACAGCAGCGGGCTTCCCCACTGCTTGTGTAACCTAACTATTGAGGCAAGAGCAGTCACAACCTCTACTCTTTGTTAGAGGCGTGAGCTCTGTGGATGGCTTGGACCAATGGCAAAGTGCCATTGGTCCAAGCTGTCCAATCAAAAAAAAACACTGAGGCCATCAATCTCGATGCCTCAGCAGTGATGAGCAAGTGAGGGACAGGGAGGCTCCTCCCTGTCTCCTCCCTTCCTCCTACACACTAGGTTGGGGGCGGGTCTTCAGCCAGTGGGGGGCGGGACACGCTGGGGAATGCCTCACCCGCAACCAGAGCTACTGCACGCCACTGCCACAGGGTGATCATAGTATATCCTTCCACACTCCTTACCATTCTGTCCCTTGAAGAAGGGTGCTGAAGTTGCTGCAGATGGCACCGCTGATCCAAACGAATAGAGTATGTTACCAGCACACTGGAATGGAGTATTAAAAAATGTCTTTATTGACGCATGCGCATCATTTCACAAGGAAGGCAACATTTTTGGGCCACTCAGGGTCCCTTCATCTGACTCATTATGACAAATGCAGAGCTTAAAGTGGTAATAACCTCTCAAACTTTTTTTTCAATAATGAATCCAGATCATACAAATATACATTGTATTTCTTCACATTTTCCCCCAAGTACCTCTAGTCATCATGTTTCCAAACAGCTATCTCCAACTCTCTCAGCTTCCCTGAACTTTCTGTCTAGTACAAGATCACAAGGGACAGAGCAGTCTCCAATAGCTGTCCATCTACTAGCCTAGAGAAGGGAGGTAGGAGGAAAGTGAAGTGAAGAGAAGGGAGCAGGGGACTAGCTTGCCTTGCTGTGCCTGTGTGCTTGTGGAGACACACATGGCTTACTGGCAAGTGCAAGGGTGCAATAGAACCCTGGAAGGGAAAGGAGACACCCTGAAACAGGATATCAGGTCCAGTGCTTAGCTGATTCCTGCTGAAATTCAAACTTTTAGGGCTCGTTCACACCAAGTGTGGAGCAGATGCAGAGCAGAGCAATTTAAGAACGCATCAAAAATGCATCCAGTGGATTACAATGGTATTTCGGGCTCTAGTTCACAACACAGCGTTCAGATCCCTATTTTTTTCACTCAGGAATGCAAAAAAAGCATTAAAAACGTTCCGGGTTAGTGCGATCTGCAAAAACATTCTGGGGGCTGGCTTATGCATTCTTTTAAATTACTGGCTCTTGTGGCTTAGCTAAGCAGGAGCAAAGGCTACTTATTGCATTATTTATATAGAACCGACAATTTACATCACATCTGCACATTCACATCAGTCCCTCAAGGAGCTTACAATCTAAGGTCCCTATCTCCCATGCATACAGGGCCAATTAACCTTCCAGCATGTCTTTGGTGTGAGGTAGGAAACCCACACCAGTACAGGGAGAACATGCAAACTCTTTTACAGATAGTGTCCCTAACCAGGAATCCTCAGGGCTGCAAGGCAGAAGTGCTAACCATTAAACCACTGTACCTTGTTTCTGCCATTGAACCTGCAAGGTTTTTGGTCAAAAGTTCTCGATTCACAAGGTATTGGCCACAAACCCCCCTGTTTACGACTTTTTTACGAAAGAAAAAATGATCTTTCATTTTTTTGTTAGAGAATATACATCGAAAACTGTCAGAAAGTCTTCCCATTTGCCTTGAATTCTTAAAACTCTTTTTCGTGCTTGGATCTTTTTCATATTGAATGTTTTTTTGTTCAGAAGTTTAGTTATATAATTGTTACATTTGCCTGTTACGCGCTCCATACTGTGCTATGGAATATGCTGCCACTGTAAAAAGCAGTAATGCTAATAATTAATATTACTTTGCTGCCATTGACACCTTGCTAGATTTTTGCATTTCCTTTTGTTTAGCTCCGATTTGCATGCAGCCAAACACAGACAGCGTTCACGGCGCCTTTATAAAGCAGTCAATTCGTACAAAGAATCAAGGATTGAGCTTGATCAAAGGCAACACTTGAAGCAGATTTGATAAATGCTTGAAAAATGATTCTGTGTTCTTTTGAATAGCAGCCTATGAAAAGCTTGTCAAGAAAAGCGTGTCTCCGGCACATTTTAAATTGGCCAATGCTGACAAAACCCAACCAAGCCATTTTCCTATGGCACTCTGGGATGCATTTGGATTACAAAGTTGTCCTTGGCTCGTTTGCTGGGTAGGATGGAGTCATCAGCTGTGTTCCCGGACACATCTTTCCAAGAATTTGAAAGGAGACCTTTTCAACCAGCCAACACCAAGAGTGAAAGGCTAGTCATCTCTAAGGCAACTTTCAAAGAAACTAAGATTGCTTCTGCAGAGAGACTATAAAAGTTTTGTATAAGATTCACACTCTTCAATGTCGCTGCTGGGCCCCCTTTATATTCCTTTTTGCATATTCTCTAAAACACAACAGAAGACATAATGACTATAAGTTATGTCATTTCATTGCCGGAAACCCTTTCAGGAACAGACGTGAATGTTCAAAGAAGCAGCAGGTCACATCTAAATATTGAACTTATTTTATAATACAGTATCTTGTGCCGTTTTGCTTGGCATGGACAGCATCGATTGCCAATTGTTAGTAGAGATTAAAGTAGATTTTAAACCTAACTGGACAACATTCAGTTCTCTAAACTACCATGTATCATAACTATTGCCATATATATATACTTTTCATAAAATACCATTTTCCCCATTCCATCCTTTTTTGTATCTCAGTGCTGCTGGTCTCCTGCAACTTCCTGACTGTATGCAGTTGCTCCAGCTGCAAACCATTACTCTGTACTTGCTTTCTAAGGGTGACATCGGTGGACCATACTTGTGCTACATGTATTTGCCATTTGTTGCCTCTATCAAGGACATATGACAGGGTAACAATGCAGGAGCACAATTAAGAAACATTTGCCACTCCATAGCAGGAAGGTCCTTGACAAAGGAATTCATGGCAAGATCACTTAGCATTATATGTTCAAGTTCTTCTGATAAGTAGGAATGTTCAGAAACCAAGTACTGTACTCGGTACAAGTACAAGTACAGATAATTTTCCAGATACCAAGACTAGACTAGAGAAAAATTCAAAAGTTAGGAGGCAGCTATGTCCCAGTCGATGTTAATGATATATGTTGGGCGGCTGCCCTCTCTTGTTCAGTGGATTGTCTTCTTGAGCTGTTGTCCAATAAAGAATTTAAATAGCAAAAAAAAAATATTGGGAGGGGACCTTACAAGGCACCTTGCCCCCATGTTGATGTTTAAAAGTTAGGAGGCAGCTGTCATTTTTAAGGAGCATATGGAGCTCCTGGGAATTGTGGATCCCTGTTTTACTGAATGATTTATTTATTTTTTAAATATATATAAGGGATGGACCAATACCATTTTTTCAAGTACAAGTACGGATACATGTCCAAGTACTCACAAATACAAGTACTGATACATTTTTGTTTATTGTCATGTGACAGTTTTTCTAAAACAATACAGACTAATGATTTCAGGATAGTGGTGGAGCGCCAGAGCCAGGTCCCAGCTGCAACCGCTGTAACCCTGGTAGTTCTTGTGAAAATGCCAAGTATCGGCAATGGTATCTGAACTGGTATCTGAACATCCCTAAAATAAGGATTCATTACTTGACCACTGGACAGCATCATATTACATTTCCATTAGAATCAATAAAGAATTAGAACACTAGTCTTAAAACATGACCTGATCCCATGGACATAATAAAAATAAAATTCTGTAACATTTTGTCAGTGGCCTTAGGAAGGGGGTGCGGGGGCATAGCTTCCAACTGTCACTCATTTGGAGGAGATGTCCCTCTTTTGGAACCAAATCCCTTTCTTCTCCAGTTGTCCCTTTTTGTGGTATAATGTATACGCCTCTATATAAAAAAAAGACTATTGACTAAAAATGACTAAAAATTGACTAAAATCAGAACTGTCAGGACTGGTTCACACGGGTACCTTGAGATGTGCTGTTCAGCATTTACCAAAGCAGGCTCAACGCAAGGGCACCGCACGTCACCGCACTTGTGCTCCGTTCAGACCTTTGAGTGCTTCTGCTGCTTTGGCAGATGGCACTTGCAGTCTTTCAAGTCACAGATCCCATAAATCTGCCTGTGAATGCAGGGGTGTCCCTTTTCACTGCCTGAGGCCGGGGTGGCGTGGTGTGCTGGTGGTGCACGTTACCATGTGGGGTGCAGGGGTTGCTGGTGGTACATGTTACCAGGGGAGGGTATTGGTGCTGATAGTACCTCTGGCTCCGCAATGCCAGCCAGAGTGTCCAGCTCAGCTCCTGGCAAACAATGACGGCAGAGAGCTGGGCAGGATGCAGGCCAGAGCGTCACAGAGTTCTTAGCAACCTGGGATGCTATGGCCAGAAAGGGGGCAGCAGGCACACCGGCTGTCCCCCGCCCCCCTACGTGACCCAATGAGATGCTGCTTGAGGCAACCACCTATTCAAAAGTGTTCAGAATGCTGCAAGGAGAGGCAACAGACGATTCAGGTAAATGGGGAAGAGGGCGGTTTGAGGTTGGGGTGCTCGGGAATGTGACCATGTTTCATGTTACACCCTAAATATGGGTGAAACGTTAAACATGATCACAAAGATGGAGCATTCTTTTAACCAGTCGATTGTGGTATAAAAATTCTCCTGAAAACTGGGGGGAATAGCAAGGGTGTGTCCTTTGCCTACCCACTGTGTAATACCGATATCCCTCTCTTCCTTATCTAAGTTAGGACGACCAATCTATTATAATATATTAATTTTCTCACTTTATTTTCAGTTTTTATTACTAATTATTTTGCCCCAGCCTTTGTCAATTCAGAATTCCATTCCATTCCATATATTAAATTTCACATACCTAATTCACTTTATTCTTTTTTTTTTTTTTTACATTTGTATTATATTGCAATAAAACTGTATCTGCTATTGTTTCTAATTTTTCACCTCTGAACAGGCTCCGCATGGTGGTGAAGTTGATAAGTAAATTGCATAATTAAGAAATGAGGCTAGAAAACCATTTAGCCAATTTCCAGTCATTATGTGTGAGAACTGCACGTCATTTTCCCTGAGAATTTTTGCTTTTTTTTGACAATTATTTCTGTGGTTGGTAAATGGAAGGGTGCAGATATACCTCTCAATATTTTGCCCATTTTCAGTGTGCTTATGTTGTAACACATCAGTCACAGCGATCCGCTGACATCACGACTGAACGCCTGTGTACACCCAAGCCCTTTCATTATTCATCAATTACATGAGCGAGGAGAAGCTGACAGATCAGGACAATGGCGCAGCGATATTGTAAGCTGACGGGAAAATTACAAGGTGAAAAACTGGCTGAAAATCACCTTGCGGTGAAGGAAGAAATATTCCCCGGAATAAAATGATTATATTCAGTCGGATCAGTGGCTGCAAGACCTTGTAAGAAGGTTCAGTGGTTTTATGTCTGAAGGGTGCATACCACCCAACAATTGTTTGCTGTTAGTGGGCCGAATCACTCACTGATCTGTTATACTGTATGTCTCGGGAACAACAGTGTTAGAGATACTGTAAGGCTGGCCATTCCATTGTTACTCAAATTATTACAATATAACACTAACATAATCACACAAGCTATATAATGGATAGTATGAAATAACTAAATACTGTAGTTTGGTGATTCTGATAGGTTCCTGCTTAGGTTGCCTTTTGGATGATCCAGCTCTGCCCACAATCCAAAAATCAAGGCAACTGGACTTGCTGTATCTTTCTTGAAGACGTTTCACTGGCCATCTAACCAGCTAAATGACCAGTGAAACGTCTTCAAGAAAAATACAGTAAGTCCACTTGCCTTGATTTTTTTTTTTTTTTTACAGATAACCCAGCTTCTGCTCTAAATTGGACCCTGTTACATTCTCCCTGTATGACTCTTTTAGGAACAAACATTAGACTTTAAAGTAGTATTAAAGTCCCAGACTTTTTTTTTTTCAGTAATGAATCCAGATCAAACAGACATAAATTGCCCAGCAAGGAATTTTTAAAATTTTTGCCCAAGCACTTACAGTCATCATGTTTTAGAACAGCTCTAACTCTCTCAGCTCAGCTTCCCTAAACTTCCTGTCCTGTACAAGATCACAAGGGACAGAGAAGTCTACAGCAGCTGCCCATTGACTAGCCTGGAGAAGGGAGTTATGGGTGGCGGGGGAGTGACTTGCCCTTGCTGTGTCCGTGTGTTTGTGGAGACACACACAGCTTACTAGCACACACAGGGTTGGTTCCATTGGACCCTGCAAGGGAAAGGAGCAACCCTAAAACAGGATATCAAGGCCAGCACTCAGGGGACCAGCTGATTCTGCAGGAAACTAAAACTTTTAAACACAAAGGAGCAGCATCCATTGTAAGTGATTTCATCAGCATTCTCAGCGCTGAGCCAATCACGGCAGGCTTTGTATTAATGAATACACATCCTGTATTAATGAATGCAAAGCCTGCCGTGATTGGCTCAGCAGGGGATCGTGGACAAGGTAAGAGACTGTAATCCCGAGTGTGGCTCGGGGTTACCACTTATGGTACTCAAAATTAACCCCGAGCCATACTCGGGAATACCGCCATGGAGGTTAGTGGGTGCAATGAAACAATATTTTGGGCTATACTTGTCTTATACGACGAGTTTAGCCCAAAACCTATATTTTAACACAAGAAGTAGGGGGTCGTCTTATACGCCGAGTCGTCTTATACGCCGGCAAATACGGTACTAACGTCCACCCGTGACACAAAGCTCAGTATATCGCAAGCTACAGCTCGCGGTATAATGAGACCGCCGTAGCCGGGACGGATCCCAACATTACTGTCGAGATCCACCCAGCTGCGTGAGTGACAGCTGGCTCTGCCTATCTAGAGGCAGAGCCAGCTGTACCCGCCCCCTCCCTGGTCCGTTCCTCCACTCAGCGCTGGAAGATCGGGGAGGGGGGAATCCCTGCAGGGAGGGACTGACAGTCACGACTCTCTGCAGGGAGATGATCCGGAAGTGATCGAGTGACGGTATGCGTTCGCTCACTTCCCGATCTATTGAGACGACGTGTGACAGTTTCATTGTCACACGTCGGCTCGAACTATGAGGATGAGTGATTTTCACTCACCCCATAGTTCTCCTTTAATATCACTTTAGGGAACTCTGGTGAAGGAGCCGATGAAAAGAGCTTCATGGACTCTGTAGAGCTGAATTTGTTGACTCTGTATAAATAAATACAGTAAATATCGAAAGACTGCAAATGCTCTGTTCTTTTATGGCAAAGGTTTTCCAAATTGCTGTGCTGAATGTGTTACTTCCATTACTGTAATATAGCCTATATTATTTCCAAGCTTCTTTCATGCAGGGTTCGTGAGCTAGAAATTCCCATGGAGCATTAGACTGACCTGTGGATTGTGTCTGCGCACTAGACTGCAAATAAGACGAGGTGGATGGAATGATAGTAATATGATTTAGTTACTGCTGTATGAGTTGCGCTATGGGTGTCAGAGTGCACTTTGTCCCTCTCAGACTTTTAATAAAGCTAGAATCCTCCGGTATGATTCAGAGGCTGAACCCAGCAAGTTACATGCATGTGACACACGCTGCACCGGCTGCCTCCGAGACTTGCTTTAATCAGAAGGGTCATGATATGAGCACAATATATTAATGGTAACCTTAGAAACAGGTATGGTGGCACTAGACGATGTCTTGCTTGGATGAGGAAAAAAAGTCACACTTTCATAGTCACAAAAAAATCTATTAGAGCCATAGAAGGGACCAGGGAGCCAAAGGGCTCAATTACACCAAGGATTGTTAATTGCGTTGGTTTGCTTAAGCCTAAAGGTATATGCCAGACGGATGTAAATAAAACACCAATAAATGCAGTTATGCATTCACTTACATCATTAAATGCATTTTAAAAGAGAACTATAGACAAACCTTTGCTTTTTTGGCTTTAGTCCTCTTTTGAGTCACAGGAGCCCATTTACTCCTGCGATCCAAAGTCTAGCGGCTATTGCCCGCTGATGGTGCAGAGCCGTACTGCACCCAGGACAGATCCCGACAATATTGTCAGGATCCACCCTGCTGCCTGACTGACAGTTAATGCTGCCTCTCTGGAGCCAGAATCGGCTGCGCCCGCCCCTCCCCTGTTTGTCCCTCCAATGAGTGCTGGATGAAAAGAGAAAATCCCTAATCCCTGCAGAGAGCAATGACTAACATTCTCTGCGTGGAGTAGACCACAAGCTGAGCGATCAGCGGTTCATGATCGCTCAGCTTTCGTTCCATAGTGCCAGCATGTGACACCTGCCGGCTCTAAACATTGGGAAGAGTACAGTTTACTCTCCCAATACTCCTCCTTGAAATTAAGGTTGCACCGATACCGTTTTTTGTGTTATCGAGTACGAGTTGCGATATTTTTTTTGTGGTACTCGCCGATACCGAATACCAGCAGTCCCATTAAGGAAGCCAGGCGGTGTGTGAAGACGTGCCACCCGGCTTCCCGATTATCAGGGAAGCTGTCTCCATGCTTCCTCGTCACCAGGTGACGAGGAAGCATGGAGCCGGCTTTCTGGCCAATCAGGAAGCTGGGGAGCAGGTAATGACTTCCTGATGAGCCAGCTTCTCGACCAATCAGGAAGCCGGGCAGCGAGTCATTACACGGGACCCGGCTTCCTGATTGGCCGGGAAGCCGGCTCCATGCCCCTACGTCACCAAGTGACGAGGGAGCATGGAGCCGGCTTCCCGGCCAATCAGGAAGCCAGGCAGCATGTAATGACTTGCTGCCCAGCTTCCTGATACCGAAAGTTTGGGTATTGGGCTAGGCATCGGAGCATTTGGGTGAGTACGAGTACTTGCCCAAATACTAGTATAGTTATCGGTGCATCCCTACTTTAAATGCTGCTGATTTAAGTACCTGAATTCGACTTGGTATCGGCTTTTAGTAATCCCTTTTACAGCAGCACTTAGACTTGGAAAGTAAGAAGCAGCACAAACAGCCATTCTGTGTACTGCATGTGCTGTCAAGCAATGTCCTGAGAGGAGGAGAGAGCACAGTGACCAAGGATGGATGGGCTGTTACTTCTTCACTGTCCGTCCAAAGGCTGGCAGCAGGCAGGTGACCCAGCGTTATTGCTTAACTGTACAAGAGAAAAGTCAGGCCACCAGTCCAACTGTACTTTTCGGCAGATCTCTGTAAATCTCAGGTCACGATGGATAGATATGCCAATCTTTTTACATGTCAGAAGCAACCATACTGTATATGTATTTCTACTGCGAAATTATGTGTTTTTCTGGAGTTAATTTAGTTTAATTTCTTGTCAATTTGTGTTATTTGCATCACAGATCTTGTGACTGAGGAATTGAAGTTAAATAAAGATAGCCAGACGAAGCATCTACAATCTGTACATGTAATATGATAATGGAAATAGGGTACCACAAGGGTACAAAAAATGTGAACGATGTATCACAAATTAATTTAAGTGACCATTCACATCTTTGCATACCACCAAACGCGCACAAAACGCCCGCATTGGCCCGCATTCACGGAACGTGTCAAAAACGTGCAATGTTCTTGCAGTGCCACTACTTGTTAATGCCACCCCAAATGCAGCGGGAATTTTTTTTCTCGCTTTTTCCCCCATTTAATGACGCATGTTAAACGTACTAAACTCTCTGTGAAAAAATGCGATCCGCCTGTAGCAGAATCTGCTACATGAGCTTATTTCCTGCACTTGTTGCATGTGCGGCACCCACTAAAAAATGGGTGAAGTGCGACAAATGTAGGAGAAAACGCAGGTGAACAAGCGCGAACGTGACAACGCGCATTCAAGGAACATGGAGGTGTGAACGGGAACTTAAGGTAAAGAATTCCAGCGGCTGGGAGAGGGTGACATAGCCGTTCCACTGTGGAGATCCTGGCGATACAGAGCACCCCAAATCTGGTGAAAATCTTCCTGCACTGTGCTGGGCATCTGATTGTGAGATTTGGGGTTCTCCACATTCCTTGGGATCTTGCTAGATGGATGGTGATGTCACCATTTGGTAAGATTATTTACTTACTTAAAGCCGTACTCCGTCCAAAAAAGATAAAAATAAATAGCCCCTTAAAAGATTAAAAGTAACGAAACCAGCTTTTCCTGCAGTATTCGCCTTCAATTCATAGATTTCCCCCACAGTCCTTTTTTTGGAAATCTGATGGAGTCCTGTCCTGCATCAAGAAGGGAATTTTTTGCAGGGATAAGTCTATAATTTTGCCACTTTACACATCACTGGTTCGGCCTCACCTGGAGTATGCGGTGCAGTTTTGGGCACCGGTACACAGAGGGGATGTCCTTGAACTGGAGAAAGTCCAGCGAAGGGCAACCAAACTCATCAAAGGGATGGAGGACCAGAGCTATGAGACACGGTTACTAAATTTAAATATGTTCACGCTGGAACTAAGGAGATTAAGGGGGGACATGATTTTCATGTACAAAATGTTCCATAGTCAAAGCAACATTAGCAACAAACTCTTTACAATTAATTCCGTAACAAAGACTAGAGGCCACCACCTGAAACTGGTAGAAAACAAATTCAAACACAAGGGGCGAAGGGGATTCTTCTCAGTTCGAGCGGTTAGGGTCTGGAACTCGTTGCCACAAGCAGTGATTTCAGCTAATAGTGTGGAATCGTTCAAGAAGCTTTTGGACGATTTCCTGAGAAACGGTAATATACAGGTGTACAAGTACTCCTAAAAACGAGATGACTCGGGGATCTTTACACACACACACACACAATAGGTTGGACTTGATGGACATGTGTCTTTATTCAACCTCAAATACTATGTAACTATGTAACTATGATGGCCAGCATCATTTAACCCGCTTACTCTGAGTCCCGGTCATCTTGGACCCTCCACAGCTAGTGACAGGACAGTGAAAAGAGAAGCAGCACAGTGATGAGCTCATCTCTCTGTCGCTTTGCTCTGTCTTCCTATTAGAATGCTTCTTGTCAGCACATGAACTGCTGGCTCCTTGTACTGATTCTTCCTCTCACACTCCGTCCCTGTTGCACGGGGACTGCAAGAGGCCGATACCAGGTCAGGTTCAGGTACTTACACTGCTTGCATTTAAAAAAATACATCAACAATACATAAATGACTGCAGATTTTATATAATTTGCGTTTATTATATCTGTGTAAACATCACTATCAACATTTTCATAGGAAATTGGACATAAGGAGATGACATGATAAGGAAAAGAGTGATGAAAAATCCCGTAGTGAATGTTTGCAGTATTTACTGCACATTTACACTTTGCTGCTCTCTTCCCTCCCCGCTCCTGACACTCTGATGTTCCCCTTCATTAAATGGAGAGAACTGACTCATTAGGCAGTTACGTCATGATGGCAGGAACACGGGTACAAAGTAGTAGTGTGGGCACAGAATGACACATTACAAGTTAATCCCGGCAATAGCAACAGTGTAATAAAAACTTTTACAAAGTATTCCTGCTTTCAAGCAGCGTTTTTTTTCTGCTCTTAAACGCATGCAAATCAAAATCTCATGTATTCCCACGGGTGCTGTTCACGCAGACGTGCTGAATCTCGTGTAACAATACGCCGTTGTTTAAAATAGTCCATGAGCTTCTTATGTGGCTGTTATCAGCTCATTTTTCTCTACAGACTTCAATGGAAACGTGCCGATCAGCGTTTTTTTGAGCTTTTTTGCACTTTTGTTTTGTGTGTTAGTGCAGCTGAGATTGCTTTTCATTGGACAACTGAAACAAACTGAAAATGAGCCTTAAAACTCTCATACATATGAACAGAAAATGCATGTAACATGGGCTGTAATGCACAAAAAAAGCGATACAAAAGACGCGCTGTCACCCTGGTGTGAATGGGGCCTAATGCGTTAAGGCTGTGTTCACACCTAATCGACAGCATTTTCGCGTGTTGTTGCATGTTTTTGTGCGCATTTTGCTATATCCGTTTTATGCGCATATAGCAAATCGTGTGTTTTTGTGAGCAGATTGTAGCTCATTGATGGTAATTAGCAAACGCACGTAAAACAGGTGCAAAAACGCGCAAAGACACAGCAAACGCGCATTTTCAAGCGTTTCCTATTGAAGTCTATGGGGCCAAAACGAGCTGTAATCTGCCCCCCCCCCCCCACCCCAAAAAAAACCAGGCCTTAAACATGACTTTTTGTAGTGTAGTTTCCATCATAAGCCCATGTGACAGGACAACAATGCAAGAGCACAATTAGGAGTGTTGCCACCCTACAACAGGAAGTGTCTGAACAAGGACCTTGATGGCAGGATCACCAGGTATTCTTTTAATAAAAGCTGCAGAATAATGAAAATTACTTTTGAAATGCCATTTACAGACATCCCAAGTCTCCCGGACGGTCCGGGCGTCTCCCGCTATTAGATAGCGGCTCCCGGACGCCCGCAAGAGAGACATTTTATCCCGGAATGGATTAATTGTGAAGTTGGCCAACGGCCGCTGTCAAAATAAAAAAAAACAGAGAAGGTACCTCCCTGAAATGAGAACGTACCTCCCTGAAATGAGAAGGGCACCTCCCTGAAATAAGGTTTTGCAGGTTGGGATGTCTGCATTTACACGTACAGGCTTTGATGAGATTTTAGTGATTGGGTTTACATATACTTTAACTTATGTATGAAATGAGTGGAAACATTGCAAACACGTGCAAATTGTTAGCAAAGTGTAAAATATTTACAGATGTGACAGTGTGTTCCATAAACAATAACCGATGCCAGGAGTCGATTAAGCGGGAAACACAATATATTGTACCAGCTTACTTTAACCTATGTGTTTTGTTGCATATTTTCACATACACAGTGCCAGACTATTTCAACACAGGAGTGATAGTCAGCAAACTCTGCCGATTGGCTGGAATGTAAAGTCTATGTTATATATATATATGAAACATGTTGAGTTGCTATAGTAACAACCTGGAGATTCTACCAAGTGATGTGTTGCCAGGGTACCAGATGAAACTCTGCTGGGCCGATGGATCATTAGGACCTGCTGCTGACACGCTGCGTACACAAAGTGGTGTATATAGTTTTTCTATATAGTGTCTGTCACCTTTCTCGTACCAGGCAATACTACGAGCGCCATGTGACTTTTAAAAATGCTACGCCAATATTCCCCGGGATGTACATATGGTGTCATTTTGGGCATTTAACATTCTTTGTCGTTAAGGCATCTTTTTTTTTAAATTATATTCTTCTCATATAAAAATAACAAAATATGGATACAGTAAATACTTCTCTTCGAAGTTTCTGAAAAGGATTATGTGAATCTGTGTTTATAGATGACCTTGGATGATCACAGAGGACTATTGTATGAAATGCTATTATTTGGACTACCAAGAGCTTTAAAGGGTAAGTGCACTTTAAAAAAAAAGCACCCTTACACTTCCCTTTGCCCCTCTCCCCTGACCCTCTCCCCTGACCTAAACTACCCAACCCCCCCCCCCCTTCGCAGGTCTAAGCTTACCCAGAACCTAGGGCCTCTGCTCTGCTGTTTGTTGACATCCAGTGCTGCAAGTCTCCCTCTCCTAGCCATGTCTATAGAAGTCTATGGGAATGTGATGTGCAGGTGTGACAAGTTAAGGGAGCATTGCGTCTGTGAATGCAAACAATGGCGTAACCATACCCATGAGATCTCGGCAAGTACAGATCTGTGTGTGTGTGTGTGTCTGTGTGGGGATCATTTAGGTCAGGGGTGGGCATAAAAGGATAAGTGTACTTTGTTTTAATCTGCACTTTTCCTTTAAGATTCTAAGCTGTGTTAAACAAGCCACACAGCAAGCATACAATGGCACAACAGCTCAGTGGCAAGGCTTCCAATTAGTACATGGGAGAGAACACCATCAGGGGCAGAATGTGTTGATGTTATTCTCTACTTGCATTGGGGGTTTATTTCCCTATTTAATGAATTTTCCAATTTGCAGCGCAGTGCAGAGAGGGCTTGCACAACATGGCATCTGTGCGATATACCCGGGTAAGATCCCCATTGGAATTTCTGGAGCTGGAATGCACTTAATTCTTGCAACTGACAGGGATCATGCAGCTTTTGAACTAGACCATGGACATCCCTACAATTGTTGCCTCCTGAGGCAGGAGGGTGTGTACGCTGGCAGTGCACATTCCTTGGGGGGAGGGGGGTTTTGGTGGCACAAATTATACCAGGAAGGGGAGCGGGTGCATGTTACCTCTGTCCACGCACCTCATTGATGTCGCTGGTTGCCAGGAGCTGGGCAGGATGCCAGCCAGAGCGTCCAGCTCAGCTCCTGGTAATCTGTGACATCAGTGAGCTGGGCAGGACACCGGCCAGAGTGTCACAGGTTGCTAAGAGCTCTTAGCAAACAGGGACAATCTGGCTGGAAAGGGGGAAGTGGGTGTGCTGTCGCCCCATGTGACCCAATGAGATCCCGCCTGAGGCAAGTCCCTCAGGCAACCTCATTTTAAGGATGGTCCTGGTCTAAACTCTTTTTGGCTCTCCTGGATTAGCTATAGGGTTTGTGTGGATGGGCAAATGTAGCTTGCTTTCAGGTGCATTCAGGTTGCTTTTGAAAATAGTTGAACAGGTTTCTGAGTTCCATCTGAATTCCATCACAGGTGTATTTGACCTTATATTTAACCTCCTTCTGACCTGCAGTTGACTCCCTTCTAAGTTGCTTCAAGCTGCTTTAAGTTGCTTTGGCATGCTCATTGATGTGAAAAGGAAATTCAGTTCTGATGCAAACTAAAAAGCCTGTATACAGGCCCAAAGGGGGATGGAACATGTATGTGGGGGATCTTGCTTGTTATAGCAGACCACTGTGTGCTCAACTGAGTGAGGAGACTTGCCAAAGAAAGGCTATTATTATTGCACAATAAATAATAACGATAAGCACCAACGGCATGTCTTTCCTGATGAACGTTGCAAGTTATGCTCCCAATTTCAAGCATCAATGATGATAACTGGGACATTTTCGGCTTTATTAGGAGGCGATAAAGAGCCACCTGCCACTCTGCTCAATCCTTTTTCTGCTAAAGAGCAAAGGAAAGGATTACCATACTGTATATGTTTCACGGACAGCATCAGTTGAGTATTGGGGTAAAACAAGACATTAAAGTCTGCACGTGTCTCAGTGAGATATCAGCCAGTCTATGGCCTTGTGTAGATGAACCAATGCAGCACGCTTGCTTTTGAGACCAGTTTGAGATGCTTCTGATGTCCATCTAGGGTCCTTCAGGTGCATTTGATCTGCTCTTGACTACCTTCTAAGTAGCAATAAGCTGCTTTGACATTCCTATTCAACCTGGAATCATTCACCGGTATACTCAACCTACAGTTGATCTCCTTCTGACCTGCACTTGACCTCCTTTGAAGTTGCATCCATCTGCTTCAAGTACTTAACCCGTACTGAGACAAAAGCAGTTCTTACATTACCCGAATAATCCCATACACAGTACACAGGCTTTATAAACAGTGATTCTGATTCAGATCAGCTGATAGAGTAGATCTGTAGATACAAAGTGGTGGAATAATTGAAAAATATTACAGCAGATAGACCAAACTCTGAAAAGGCTCTAAGGAAGGTATTATAGGAGAGAGGGAGAGAAAGATAGATTTGCTTTGTTTACACGTCTATAAATTTGGGAATGGTGTGTTATCAGATTAAAACAAATGGTGGCAACCTCCGCAGTATGCTGTGGAAAGAAAATCGCAGCTTTAAAAAGCACTTAGTAGACGTTGGCAAGTGTTCAGCAAGCTTTAGCATAGTGTGCTTTCAGCAAGCACATATTTTGAGTTATTATTACAGCGTTTGCCTTTCTGTAATTTTTGATGTGATTTTTACATGCGTGCTCGTCAAGATTTTTGTTATTGTGTTAAATACAGAGATTTGCAGATTAGCCACAAGAATGAATAAACAGTCTATTTTGCAGAAAGTCTGCTTCCCTTTTAACAACTGTTGATATATCTGGCAGACAGGGTGTGCTTTGTATTTATTGAGTCAGTTGACCCCATAAGCTGGCCATACATATGGCAATTTAATAGAGCGATCGAACGTTCGATTCCATTTTCTGTGAAATTTGCAAAGCAATCAAACTAAAGAAAGTGTGGTTTCGACTGGATGCAAAGAGATGGGATCAAAATAGCCCGGACTGAACCCGGAGGAATATTCTGATTGCTGCCAATGACATTGTTGCGATTGCAGAGGTTGCGCGCACTCTTGTGTTATAGATTACTTAGTTTTTGCTGATTATTTTCTATTGTATTTGTGATTGTTGTGGATTCAAAGTGGTAGAAAGTTACTTAAAATTGTCATCTGCATGGTCAGCCACTGGCGGAACTACCAGGGTTGAATGTGGGACCGGGCCCTAGCGTTCTGCCACATGGGTGGGGGCCCGGAAGGAAAGAAGAGGGCCAGCCCCCATTCATCGGCGCCTTGAAGCCTGGTCCTGGTATGCGCAGAGGCGCAGAGTAACATGTTAGATGGACGGGGAGGGCTATCTGGCGGCACACTTTCTCCTCATTAGGATGCACTCTCTCCCAGCTCACTCTCTCCGTTCCACCGGCTCCATGAGAAGAACACATCTGGTTACCACTGCTGCCTGCTGCTTCGCCAAGATGATGACTGCTGCTGATGTCAGCAGAGGATATGGCACTAACACTGTGTGTGGGTGTGTTGTTAAGGCTGAGCAGAGCGGGAATCAAAAGTTTTGAGGTGGTGTTGGTGTGAAGGAAGGTGCCTTCTTGTTATATCAGCTGAGCAGTGTTGGGCTGCTATAGATGAATTTGTCGCACACAAGAAGGCACCTTGCACTACCACTGGTGGAACTACCAGGGTTGCAGGGGTCACATGGGCGACCAGGCCTTGGCATTCCACCACTTGGGAAGAAGCAGGCACGGTAACCGCCGAGGTGGATGGTGGGGGGGCCCTTCATGGTTTCTTGCACCGGTACTCTGAAATGTTTAGTTAAGCCTCTGTGGTCAGCTATACAGCTTGATTTACTGACAACTATTTGTATGTGGAAAAAATTGCTCGAGTACATGTGTGTGTTTTCCCCTGATATTTGCAGGCACCAAGATGATGTGAATGCATGCACTTTGCCCTGCCTATATTGTTTGCCACCCACGGAATAGTTCCTTGCAGTGGCAGCTTCTGAATATGTTTGCAGCTCCTGATATGAAGTGGCCAAGACTGCATGGTTTATTTGTGTGTGTTCATACACCTCTTTGTCTAACAAATCCACAAGGGTCAGGTGCTCAGTGAATCATGAAGATATCTCCATTGCACACCAGACCGAAATATGCCCGAATGTGGGGTGCAGGGAGCAACTGGAGGATGGCGCCACAGCAAACAGAAGATAATATTGTGCCAGCAGGCCTCACTGAAGAAAGGGGGAATAGGAGCACAGAGGCAAAGTGAGGAAGGGTCAGAATCTCTGCAACAAGGACATAGCACTTTTTTTTTTTTTTTTTTGAGCATGGATAAGAGTAGATCTTCAGGTCAAGTTTGATTGTTATGTGTCCAATGGAAAGAATTCCTGAATCATCAGGATGAGAAGTAAAGGAAGCTCTAATAATTGATTTTGACAGTGATTCTAACACTAATGAAAAAAAGTTGGCTGGACTTTTGCATCTGCCATTTAAAAATATGGAATGATAGGACATATTCAGGGTCTTATTTCCATCACTGGGGGCTGCAGGCACACAACCTTTGGTGCCCAAAGTACAGTGATACCTCGGTTCACGAACTTAATTCGTTCCACCATTCTGGGCGCGAACCGAATTGGTCGTGAACCGAATCAAACTTTGGTCAGACCGCAATCTCGACTAGAGGAAGCCACGCCTAGTGTCAGAGCAGGGAAGAAGGCTGTTCGCCACCCGATGTGGAGTTGGTGAACGGAAGAAACATTTTGCTGAACTTCCTGTTCGTGAACCGAATTGTTCGCGAACAGAAGCGTTCGTGAAACGAGGTACCACTGTAATGTTCTTCTGTTAAGATCAGGACATGGTGACTTCGCAAATACGCCCATATGAGATTATGAGCAGCATTGATGATTGTAAAAAAATTGGGATCGATAACTGGATATATTGCAAAGAGTTGAAGGAAAGGGTCTACACACAGGATGTGTTAATTTATGTTTATTTTTGGAACTGTAAAGCTGAACTTGCATTTAAAGCAAAATTACAATTCTCTGAAGCCTCCTAGTTTACTGCAGTCTGCAGGCCAATCTAGTGGTGTTAGGGGTCCTTCCTCTTCTCCTCCTATGGGTTGGAAGATGCTGGCCATTAATACTTCCTGACAAAGGTGAGTATGGCAGAGAAAGCTGCATTTTAATTTTACAAAGCACCATTAGAAAATCAAATATAAATAAATGAATACAAAAATAATAATAATAATTATATATATACAAATATATATATATATATATATATACACATATACTGTATATATGTAGCTTTATTGCACTGTTATACTGTTATAGTAATCTATCAGGCTCTTTCACTGTTTAATATAAAAGAAATTCCTTTTTACATTGACTATTGAGATGCTTGCTATCCCACAAAGGTCACAAACCATAACAAGGTAATAAAGACTGCAGGGATGGGTGGGACAGGGCTGACAGTAATTTAAAAGAGTTATTGAAATGTCTGTTAAAATGGCAAATTGAAGAAAGCTTTAGGAGGAACAGAGGAGAAATGAAGAACTTGGCTTGCACAGACATTTTTGTTAGGGAGTATTACGTTTGGTTATTTTTCTTGTACTCTTTTTTTTTTTCATTACGTGTTCATTCTCTGGGCTGGGAGACATTGATGATTTCATTTTGTGCAGCAGTTTTCAAATTAAAACTTAATGTATTTTACCAGTCCACCCAGCGTCTGCTCTCTAGCTTTCGCAGTTCAGAAATAAGGGTGGCACAGGGGACCGGTAAGGAATTAGCAGAAGGATATTACAAAATGGTTTGAGCTCCGTGATGTGCACAGGCTTCCTTTACAGGCACACAGAGAGCTGGATTTTCAGTTGCCAAGAATGTCAGATTTTCCAAGATGGTGTATAGCCAAACATAGATTAAACGCAATGGAATGTGTGCTACAGGTCTCTGTGGTTTCTCACAAATGTAAAGATTTAATGACTGACAATTTACCTTAAAATCACATTATTATAAACGGAGTGAGTTCAGGGCAAAGTGACAGATTCTCTTACTACCCCCCTGCAAGCCAGTTTTAGTCACCTTATACTACCTTCCAAAAACTCTGTAATTCTGTCAATCCCGTTTTCTAATCCAGAAACCCCTGCTGGATAACATATCCAGGTCCCCGATGAAATAACGTGACTCTGCTACAGTCAAAGAAATACAACTTTGTCAAAGCTATGATTGTATAATGAAGGAACAGCAGCTCACCTTGAGGTCATCTCTGTGCTCTCTCTTCCAATCAGTAAGCCTTATTTGTTAAGCTGGCCATACACCAGTAGGATTCCCTTTGCTTTCAAAATGTTCACTCAATTTTTTGAATAGTTAATGGGGTCAAATTGTCAATTATTTTCAACCGTAGTGACGGAAAAACTCAAAAGTAGCAGGGTGGAATATGTTCTCCAATGAACAAAATTCTGACAGTGAATGTGGTTTTTGTTCAAGAAACTCCATTCATTCCAAAATCAAATATTAAAATCAAAAACAAAACGTTGAAGGACAGTTGTCAAGTCTGTGATGGCATTATCGAATGTTCTGATGAGATTTTTCATATGAAAGTTTGTACAAAAATTTACCAGTGCATGACCAGCTTCAGAGTCACAGCACTGTGCATTGGAGTGAAGCTTTTATAGCTTAGAGCACTTACAGCACCTTCTCTCTTAGCCTAAGGCCTCGTTCACACCAGACAGTGCACATTGTCTGGTCATTTTGGTGTCACCCCTTCAATGGTGTCACCCAGGTGTGGGCCGCACCCCCCGTACACCCCTTGTGACGCCACTGGTAAGCAACCTTTCCATTCCAGCTGCCTTCGTCTGACTTTCAGAACTACAAGACCTATGAGGCATTGCAAGACTGGGAAAGCTACAGGCATGGCTCCCAGAGCATTGATGGGATTGTCTTGATGGGACCAAGGTTGCCTCTGTTTTTAACCTTAGCGGTTAGACAGGTTTTTTTTGCATGCTGGCTGGTGAGTGGGCTGGGAAACTTTTTGCTGTTCTACACCTTCAATGGTGTCACCCAGGTGTGGGCCGCACCCCCCGTACACCCCTTGTGACGCCACTGGTAAGCAACCTTTCCATTCCAGCTGCCTTCGTCTGGCTTTCAGAACTACAAGACCCATGAGGCATTGCAAGACTGGGAAAGCTACAGGCATGGCTCCCAGAGCCATGATGGGATTGCCATGATGGGACCAAGGTTGCCTACCCCTGCTTCAACATATTAATGTAATTTTAAAAGTCATTTGAATAGTCCTCAGAGTCCTCAATAGTCCTCAGAATACTTATTAATCCTGCCGTGAAATATCTTTTTTAGACACTTCCTTTTATAAGGTGACAACACTATATCTTAGTCTCCCATTGTGCTCCACTACACAGGTATAGTCTGCTATAGTCACCCCCAGCAAACCTACATGCCATTGAGTTAGGGTTTACATTGACATTAAACATATTGGAGATATTACCTGGAATGTACTGGCATTTCACCAAGAAATTAACCCTGTTGTCTGGTGCTGCTCTTCAACCAACACAGCACACAGCTTATGTTATTGCACTGCGCATTCAAAATAATTCATTTAAAGGGCTTTGGGCATATTAATAGTAACAGTATCAACAGTTCTTGTGACAACGAAACTTCACAGCTTAGAATGCCTTTGCATTTTTCCATGCAAAGAGTTACAGAATTACTTCTAATGTAAACAGTGTTAACAATCAGTTACAGACTACAAAGGTGCTCATTCCACCGCCTGTAATCACAGGCAGCCTGCAGAATGTAGCATAGAGATCAGATAAAAGGAAGTTTTCTCTCCTCCTGTCTACTTTCATACGGGCATTAAAGCTTTGGATGCTTGAACTTATGCACCATGTAACAAGTTCAGTTTTTTTTAACTTTGGCATGGTGCAGCAAGTTTAAAGTATGAGGGCAGAAGGTGAATCAGAAAGGGAATTAACCAGTAGTTTTCTAAATAGTGACTCTGTAGTATGTACAAGTAACAAGGGAAAGTGGTTGTGCCAAACAATCTCCATGATGCTCTGCCACAAGAAAAAGTTCCTTCATTTCAACAAATGCCTAAAAATGCCAGGAATGTGATACCCACATTGGCCAAAAACCTCAATGAAGAGGGATTTTTGAGCCCCTAAAATGCATTGGCTGTTTTTCTTCTTTGCATTACAATTATAAAAGTTTTACTGGACCTTTCATATCTGTGTGGTGCTCTTACTCTTACTATTTTCATAAGTAACACACTTCTTGTCCCAGGATGACATGCTCACTCTCTGTACTGAATCTATGGAGGAGCAGAGTTGTCACCCTAGGGCAGGAATTCAGAACAACTCCTGGTTTCACCTTCTCCATAACATAGGGGGAGTTTTCTGTAATCTGCAGAGAGAGCTGGGAACAAAGTAACAGATAACAGTCAGCAGAGGCAAAGAGTACATAAAGATAACAGCTCACAAGATATATAGTTGGGATCGGCAGGTGTTAATTGTCACTTATTGACCAATAATTATGTAGCGCTACCCCAGTAGGAGCCGCTGGTAGTAACTGGTCTTTCTGTCCCCCTACACCAATGCACCGCCCAATTGGTGGATCCACAGCTCACCAACACACCTTTGTAGAGTTTTTGTAGAGGATTTAATGGCTGAATAACACAAAATAGTCTCTGAATAATGTAACAATAACACACTATACAATATGAGGTAATCAATGCACTCAGACACCCAGGGACTGCGGCTATCTATTGCCTAGACGTAGTCCCGCGAGGTCAGACTGTCTCAGAAGTAAATATCAAGTTAGAGGAATCCCACAACAATATCTCCCTTTGGAAATATCACACCCCTCTAGACTACTGGCCAGTAGTAATGTCCTAGGCTAGCCAACGTTGGGGCCCATACTGTGTAGCAGATGTGTAAAAGTACATTGTCAGTTTGGCCCCATAGGCCTCTCACCACTCCTAGGGTTGTCTGGAAAGATGATGTCTTTCAGCGACAGATAGAAATCCCTCTTTCACCGCTGGCTCCGTTCACTTACGCTCACACAGCTGGGCTCACTCGGTCACTCCAGTGGCTGGATCGGCCACACGACCAGGCCGTGATACTTCCGCCGATGACGCGTCACTAGGCCTCGGTGTAGGCACTCAATTACTGTCTCTTCAGCTGCTGGCAACCGGACAATAGTCTTTATATACTGCGGTACAGAGCCTGTGTGTCCCTGTCTGTCAGAGGTGACCACACTGCTCTATTACAGGCAGTCTCAATTCACCTTGTCTCACATAGATCTGGACACTTCAGGTCCCGGTCCCAGACTGAGTGTGCTCAGTCCCTGCAACCCATAGTCCCCCGGCTTCCTCTTGCACAGCACCCTGGGTGATGTAGTTCTCAATGTCCTTTCAGCAATGTATCCATATTTGCTCTGTACTACAATCTCCACAAGTCTCCGCCTCTCTTCCACAGAGGCAATTAACTGTTCATAGTCAGAATCCACATCTCATAGTAGCACATGTATATAACTATATAGGGGCTACATATACAAAGTGTAGATATTAATTCTAATTTATACATTACCCTAACAACAGAATAACTGTATATGTTCAAAATAGTAGTAAACCATTCATGAACAACATTAGTTTGATAAAGCACTGTGCATCATAAACAATTGCTATCTTTTTAAATAAAATACTAATTTTACGCTTTACTGTATCCTTTGTTCTAGCTCAGTGCTCCTAATTTCCTGCAGCCTCTTCTCACCCACTTTGTGTTTACTTGTATTCCAGTGAGGCTGCATGACATTTCTCAGGGTGGGTTTCCTGATGGCGACAGGACTATGTCTGCGTAATGTGTGTGGAAATGGCCTCTTGCAGTCTCCTTTGGAGGCCCATGTGAGAGGGTATCAATGCAGGACTAGAGTTGGGATACAGAGGCAGAGCATTGTTACTCTATAACAGAAGTGCCTGAACAAGGTTGTTTATGAACCTTCAGGATCACCAGGTATTATTCTAATGAAATAATTCAATTTGAACCGCTTTAGGGCTTCTGCGGTGAACTGTAGCTACAGGCATTGTGGAGGGATTCATCCTCAAGGTTCGCAGCAAAAACCTTAATGCTGCTTAAGTCATTCTCTTAGCAGCTCAGCTTCCTCTGCTTCCCTTCTCAGCAGTGTCCCAGAAGCCTTCAAATCTGTAATGTTAACACAGAGAGGAGGCTTTGGGAAAGTATGCAGGGTCAACTGAGCTGTTGAAGGCAGTGTCAAAAATACAGACTCAGCCTCACCCTGTGTAAAGATTTTCCAGCTTGGGGGGGGGGGGGGAAATCTACCTGCCAGCACATTGAAAGTGATTGTCACCAGGGTAGGCTAACTCTGCAAGAAAGGAAAAAAACTGTGCCAGGAAATATTTACAGACAAAGAATATAACAAAATAGACAATAGCAGTATTAAAAATTAAAGGTAATTAGCAAAGTTTGCCTGGTCTTTGGTTCCTCTGCAGAGTCCAATTCGTTTTAGAGAAAGTACGACCTGCTAAATTCACTGGATCTCTCTTAAATTACTCTTCTAGAATTCTTCGTAGTTTCAATTTCAAACGAGAGCTCCACCTGCCAACAGCAGCAGCTTTTTGTGTACCTTCTACAAGGCATCGCTGAGCCAACACTCCACCCAAGAAAGCTGTGGAGTATAATGTAAGAGTGCTGTATTATATTTCAGGGGACACTTTCTAGATGACACAGTTTTATAATCCAACAATCAACGCAGTATTGAACAGATTGGTATTGCCATTTGATAAAGACCAAACATGATGTAGATCGGATGTAGATATTACTCAGAAGATTTAATGTGATAATTTCACCCGCTGTACATAGAAGGCATAGAAATGTTTGATATCAAACTGATTGTTATCCTCTTATACAGTAACATAGTCATGTTTTATATAGATATTTACATTACAGTACTGATTATAAAATATCAATAGATATGATCACTGGATATGAAAGGGTAATTACAGGTCAAGTAAAAGCTACACTTACCAATGTGTATGCTGCTAGACTATTTTACGATTATTTATAGCAGCTATTAGCAGACTCTTTAATGATACCGCTGCATTAAAGTGGAAGAAAAGTCTACCAATAACTTACCAGTTTTTATTATGCTTCTACTCTGCTCTTCTTCTGGCTGACAACTCCTCAACACTGAGAGCTATGAATGCCGGCAAAATGACATCATGGCTACAGGGGATTCAGCACTGTTGTTGTACTGTCCACATTACCAAGTAGCACCAGAGAAAAAGTAGAAAAGACATCAGTCAGAAAGCAATTTATTACAAAATGTAGGCAGAAGTTTAGAGCAGAGGAGAATAATTATTAAACAGTTAGGTTATTGGGTAGCATTGGGTCTGGATTTCCAGACTCTAAGTCCAGTTTAAAACACTGCTAGAAGTTTTATGAGCCCATGCTCTAGCTTGAGCTGTTTTAATGGGATTTGTGATGTTTTGCTTGTTTTAGATGTGTCTTTAGGCTGAGCTGTGTTCTGGTGGGGGTTACAGTATATGAAATGGGCCTCATGACTCTGCCTGTCCCACATACAAGATCTAAATTAGATTGTTTTGTTGCTGACTTTTTGAAATTTTGGAGAAATGAGGGTGGCACCATGTTCACTATTACTCCCCATTCTCTCCTCTCAGTTTGGGATTCGTCTGACCTTATTATAATCACAAGCAAGAATTCTGTGCTTCTGCTCTACACTTTGAATTACTCCAAAGTACATGCAAAACACAGAGGCCAGTGAAGGCTAGCTTTAAAGTTCATTTACTATTTGTTAAGGATATGAAGATACTTGAAAGTCCACAGCCTGACCAGACATTTAGTTTAAAGCTACAGTATGTTATGTAGAAGAAATGCACACCAACTCACTGGTCTACGGGACACAGCATTGCGGTTCATTTAGTTTCACTTCTATTATTCCAACTCCACACTTCATTCTTTGTTGTAATTACTGTAGGTGGTAATTAAGGTAACAAATCCAACCTTTTTATTTATATTAAATCTTCACCCATTGATTGTGTGTCAAACATTCTCTAGCCATGTATCATACTGGATGCTGAGTGTGCCTTGTGAACCATTTTGACCGTGAACTCTGTAAATAAATCACCAGCCTTAACGAGGACTCATCAAATGTTTCTGGACAGCCTATAGCTGGCCATAGACATGATGCAGGCACAATCTGGCCACTGAACATCCTATCATAAACATCAAATTGACATAAAACTCTTGTGATCAGCCAGCGCATGTTTATCTAAAAATGGATCCAAAAATGGATATATTGCAGCTTACTGGTTCTTGGTGACCCGGTGACGTGGTGGCTGTATTCGTTTTTTTAGACTTTTTTTTCCTTTAGTTTCACCTGGTGATCCACTCTATGGCGAAGTAAAGAAGCCAACCAGAGACAGCAGCATTGTCAACCTTTTTTTCCTTTTGGGATAAAGGTTTTAAATAAAAATTGTAAAAACTAACCGTTGTACGCACCCCTATCAGTGGTAATTTGTTTGTTTCAACCCTCTATCTGCCACTGTTGCTGGACAGTTTGGTCTGTTAAAGTGATACTAAACTCAAGAAATCAATCCTAAAAATGCTTTCATGTACCTTAACTATTAACAAAAATGTATCTTATTTGTGTATCTCTCTGTAGCTATAGATCCTTCAATTATCTCTGAATTTGTGCTGACACTGTCCTTCCTTCTGGAGGGGGCTACTTTTGTTCTGTATGGTCCCTGTGTGTGTTGTAAAGTAGCCATCACTCCAATGATAAACTACAATCTCAATACAAATTCATATTCTAAACATGAGATTATAGTCCATCCTGGAAGTGAGCTTGAAGTGGTGGCTACTTTGCAACACACACAGGGACCATGGGGAACAAAAGTAGCCACCCTCCAGAAAGAAGGACAGTGTCAGTATCAATTCAGTGATGATTTGAGGATCCACAGCCGAGTGATACACAGATAAACCACATTTTGTAATAGGTAAGGTACTTAAATGCATTTTTAAGATTAAACTTCTGAGTTTAGTGTCACTTTAGAGGAAGTTAAAAAAAATAGCACACTTACTGGCTGGACCACCAGGTGAAAAGAAAAAAACCCCAAAAAGAAAACCAATGCAGCCACCACATTTTCAGGGTTATTAACAAGGGTGAAGAGTTTGGAGAAGGCAGGAGAAGTGAACAATCTAGGACAACATAGCTGAACTGGAAAGTGAGCTGAAGTGGAGAATTTTTCCAAATCAGCTATACTGTCCTAGATTGTTAACTTCTCCTGCCTTCTCCAAACTCTTCACCCTTTTCTGAATAACCCTGTAACAGATTGTAAGCTGCAATGTTTTACATTTTTTTATTAGCCTTTAACCACTTTTAATTTACCATTTATAAATCAGACTACGTACAGTGTAGAAAATAGGTCACTCATTCCACTTACACCCATGTGGAGGGCACCATACTGACATTGTGTACAGGGCCCCAGGTAACCTAGGGCAGGCTATGGGTATAATTGTAGGCATAGCAGACCATGTAACTGCTATAGAGCCCAGAAACACAGAGGCTGCCTCTGCAGTTTTTTTCATTCATGGTAAGTAAGACGTTAAAATAATAATGTCATTTGGAATGGCATCTGCCCTACTGTTTCATGTTAAGTGTGAAATTAAATGGCAAGTCCCCTCTGAGTTAAGCGTTATGATTGTTCCACAAGAGCTGTCCAACTTGCTCACAAAAGTGCCCAAATGATTTGTATTGGACAACTTTTGGACTCTGTGTACATGCAATTTTACAAACGAGTGTTGTTTTCCATCTCTAGTCTCGGTGGTTTGGAACCTTTCATCAAAGCAGAAATATCTTCTAACTACCTTCAGCATAATACTTTACACATTTGCCGTGATGAGCCAATTAAGGTTCATTGTCTTGCACCATTTAAAGTGCAAATGAGCTGGTAAGTAAGAGCAGCAGTCAGTCATCTCTCTGCTGTGGGCCCAGATGTGGCTTTGGAAGTTGCTGGCTGCGAGATGTGTGTTAAGTAAAGAGGAATAATTGTCAGAAAGGCTGCCTGTCTGTTGTTTTGTGACAAGCTAAAGTGTCTGCATGGTGAAAAAAATAAAAGAGCTGTGTGCGAGAATGTATGGGGGAAACTTATTGGAGTAGCTGATAAGCAGTTTGCGGCGCATAGCAAATGGAAACAATTTCAGGAGTTGACATGTACATTTTACTAGCATCTCTAACTTCTATCACATTGTCTGTTAGCATAGTATTCAGGTTATTGTGGCATAGGGCAGCAGGTGAAAACCAAAGGCATTCAAATGCATTTCACTAAGTAGTTCATCTAAATCAATAATCATAAGGAAGCTTGAATTGTATGAATCAATATCTATCAATTGTTTGTTTGGTTTTTCATAGAAAAGCTTCAGTCAGAACTTCTATCTAAGTTTTTATTGATTTTCTTTCACTTCCTGTCATGGTGACACCAAGGCCAGAAATGAGGGGTAACTGGTGTCACAGCAACAGGAAGACAAAGACAGCAATAAAAATCTGATAGACGTTCTAACCATTCCAGGCTCTACTATATAACTATATCACTTTATTTTGAGGTTTCTTTGACTATCAGAGAACTAATTCAACATTAACTTTCCTTACCCAGACGTAGGATGGGAGCAAGGGCAAACCTACCATATGATATATTCTACTGTCATTTAGTAATTTCCTGAGAAGTGAACACCTGAGTACAGAGAAGGCACACTGGAAACTGTACTTGTAAAGAACTTTTAGCCCCCTTTGCGAGACTTGACTTTTGGTACTTTCCACCTGTTGTCAGAGCGATTTGATATACTAACAGCAAGTTCCTCTGTGGGCTCATAGGGCTGGGCTCATAGGTCCATGCATGGTGGGGTTCATTCTGATCGTTACCTTAGTTGCCTTTTTGTCTCATTGCAAGGAGGTATAAAAGATATGCAAGATTCTCCGGAGTTATCGTATTCCGTATAATGTGCACTGTAAACTTTATTAATATTTAGTGAAAGAAAAAAAAAATTAGCATGGGCAGAACTTCAGTGAAGTAGTCTGAGGGCAAGTCTCCTATTTCTGCCAGGATCTGCCAGGAACAGAGATGGCATCAGCGTCCAAAGACAAGATGTTTGGAGAACATTGAGCAAACAAGGGAATGCCAGGAGGACTTTGTGGATTGTGGACATTGCCTAAAGTTATTTGTAGAGTTTATTTTTGCATATACTATATTTATATAATAAAGAGAGAGAGAGAGAGAGAGAGAGAGAGAGAGAGAGAGAGAGATCAAATAAAACATAACAGTAAATTTATATTTGATAAATAACCTATTTCTAATAAACAACAGAAACAAAGTATTCTTGTACAGTAATATTGATTCTTCCAGCAATGATATGCTTTAGGATTAGGAATTGAATAAAAAATGGGCCTGCAATTACTCATGAGACATTACCTTGCACTTAATTGTAATCTGTCTAACATGCAACCGAATGAGCAGTAAGTGGTATAAAAAGGCAATAAGCAAGCACCAATTAGCAGCATAATTTGACTCATGCTGGTCTAGTCAATAACAGAGCATTGATGAGCTCATTTGGTGTTCATTGGAAGAGAAGACATTACTGGAACAGAACATGGGAAACACAGAACCGGCCATTATTTTTTTTCATGTTGTTACGTAACCGAGGACCTCTGGGTTCTGCAGCAGATAGTGAACGCCTAAGCTAAGTTGAGTATGAAGTGTACAGCAATTTATGAAGGTCGCAGAAAGCAGAGTATTTTTAAGGGCAATACCTAGACAAGAAAGAAACATGTTGCACTTAAATGGCTTATTTATCAGTAACAGTCCAGGTTAATACATTTGCTAAATTCAGCTACAGTATAATTTCTTCAAAAAAGCTGTACCTTTATAAATAAAAAGCTATCTGACCTTCAGACAAGTGTCTTTGCCTAGGCTGAGATGATGTTATCAGTCAGCTGCAGGCAGGAGGTAGCATTTACTCAGTTTCCTTTCCCCAGTGATCAGATGGCAACATTGTAACTTTTCAGGAATTCCAGGTAAAGCTAATGTAAAGGTAAAAGGCTGCCTGCCAGTTGTGAGCGCAACCAATAACTGCACAAGCACCAGGACTACATGATTGTGTAATCTCTGAGCCAGCATTTCATTTCAGGAAGTAGATTCTGATTCTGGATAGTGCTTGAGCAAAGATGGCGAAATGCTTCACGAAAGAAAAGCAGAAAAAAGCATTATCAGGGAAAAGGCTGTGATTTTTGTGGAAGGTGTTACATGCCTGGCAGTTTTAGACTTATAGATGCATGCACTTAACATGTAAGATTTATTAGATTATAGGGCCATTCTAATGATTTACAGTTCTAGGCTGCTTAACTCCTGTGGGAGAACTGAGGGCTGTGCAAAGTCAGAGCCCTTGTCCTAAATCATTCAGGCTGGTTGCTATGAGATCAGGTGCCACAGTGTAGATATACATAGCTGATGGTTGCAAGAGATGCTACAGATTTAGACATTGACTAGTAGACATTTAAAGCCCAACTTCAGCCAAAACATTTTTGTTAGCTTTGGATAGACTGGGAAAGGGTCAGAGGTTCTAAATGCCATCTGTGATCCCATTTCTGTGCCTCATCCCTACTAATATCAACCAGTTATATACAAGTTATATTTGTGAATACCTTGTAATTAATGCATATTCAATTATATATTGTGAGGCACTGGCTATGAGGGTAATGAATAATGTATATGTGTCACCTAGGTTTCTCACATACACACGGTGATGGACTCCAGTGTATATGGCTGATGTGCTTTCTCTTAAAAAGTCCTGGTTTAGATCTAGGAAGCTTTGTAGAGCTTTGGGCGGGATAAAGTCTCCATTTCGAAGTCCATGGGGGTGATTTACTAACCTAAACACACGCACGCACCAGGTGTGTGTGATTTTCACACAGCAAAACGTATTTATCAACCAAAAAGTCTCTAAAAGCATATTTCCACTAATGCCATATATGGAAAAATCATGCACATGATGCATATATAATGCTGCTTCACAGTTTAGACAAAAATGGTTAGCTAATGCATTTACATTCCTGCATTCATCAACGCAAGCAACATAACATAGAGCTAATTTACACCACATTACCTTGCAATTCATTGCAGGGCTTTGCACAACACACCTGCTGGGTGTGTACACACTACAAAGGTGTTTCGATTCCTCCCATAGATCATGCTGGGAGGGAACACACTACAGAGGTGTATACACGTTCATGGTGTGTTTATAAGGTTAGTAAATCAACCCCCATATCTTACCTGGTAGCCAGACTTTATCATTAGTCTCAGCTGTCCACAAGCCTTTTTATATGCGAGCTGACTGATTCTCAGGGCTCTTTTTCTCTCTGCTGTGGGAATCTTCTGCTTGGCTAAAAGGTTGAGTGCTGACAGAACACTAAAACTGTAAAAATGCTATATGTTTGTTTTGGAGAATTCATTAGGGGGGAACCCTGTTAATCAGGAACTGACGAGTTTAGTAAGTAGCTCAGATGTTTTGTTGTTTATATGCTATGGACTTGCTGAAGAAACCTACTTGGACTGTACCAGCTGAGTCTATCCTCCTTACACTGTACATTGTTATATATAGTTTTTACTAGGGATGCACCAATATATCGGCCGCCGAAGCATATCGGTCAAAAATTGCACTGTTAGCTAAATGCCGAAAGTTAAATTTTTGTGCAGATACATCGGCGCATCCCTGCTTTCTTTCCCCCTCACTGGGCGCTGCTCTGTGTCCCAGCGGGGAGAGAAAGTGTGACAGCCGGCCGAGCGCTGCGAGCGGCCGGCATCTCTCCTCCCACACTGCTTAGCCTACTGTCACAGTCAGGCAGAGCGGTGTGTGGGCGGAGACTGCCCGTGCTGTCACAGGAGGCTGGGCTCTCCTCCCAGCACCGGTCGCTCAGCCTTCTGTAACAGCTGTCAGGAAGGAGAGCAAGTGCAAACACTCAGCGATCAACGATCGCTGAGTGTTTGTAAATAATTGAGGACATGGCATGTTTACTATAGTCTCAATTATGAATGAATGAGAAGTGATCTACATCACCTCCTGTTCATTCATGATTGTGGTTATAGTAAACACACAATGTCCTCATGATATGAATGGACAGGAACACTCATAGAGGATTCCTGTTCATTTATAACAGGGGCTGCAGAAAAAGAGATTGATGACTCTGTGTCCTCAATCTCTTTTTCTATTTTAAAAGGTAAATATCACGGGTCTGTTTAGACCCCTAATATTTCCCTGAAGCCCCTAAAAGTAAAGTAAAAAATAAAAAATATTTAATAAAAAATGAATTAATAAATAAAAATAAATATAAAAAATGTAAACGTTTATAAAAAAATAAATATAAATAAAATACACAAAAATTTGAACAAATAAAAATAAAAAATGTTTTTGGTTTCGGCCTGACTATTTTTTTAATTTCGGTTTCGGTTTTAAAATTTCCATTTCGGTGCACCTCTAGTTTTTACCCAAACACCAAGCTTGATCAGTAACAAAGACATACTTTATTACACACAAAACCATCACAATTTAATCCTTGTTACCCTGTGACATAAATGGCCTTTTGCAAAAAAAGTAATCACTTGCTGAGTACAGCTAATATTGTCTTGGGCTCCTTGGACTCTTCACGTCATTAAACAGAGGAACTCCAGATGCATGACACATACAACTAATAAAAATTGCACTTTTATTCCAAGTTCCCAAAGTGCAAAATATGTACAAGCATTAATGATAAATGAGCCGATATTGGTGTGCATGTGGCCCTCACATCATGAGTCACACTGCAAAAATTCAAATATATATGTTCAACCGACTGATCTCAGACAAATTCATCTAATAATGTAGGTATGTAGCGATCTACTAAAGATGGTACAATTGTTTACATAGATAAGTCATCCTTGCGTGCATACAGTTGCCACAGATAGAATCTGTAAGATCCTTCCATCTAGCATTCATCAGACCAGTGCTCGAATAAAAGCACTACAATAATGCTGTGATCTAATGTTGTGTAAAACAATGTGCTTATTACACATAATTACCACTTCACCAAGGTAGATATACTATCATCAATCTACCATTTCTTTATGGGGGTATATTATTGTATCATTATCATTTATAAGTATATATTGTGGTACATATCCATGCACAATGCTCGCAGACACAAATCCAGCTCAGTTGTAGATCTGCAAACACCTTAAAGGTGCTCATGTTCTAACGTATAGATAGCAAACATGTGCCGCATATATTCTTAAAGTGTATGGCGGACAACCACGCCAATGTACTCAGACCTGACTGTTATTGTATATATTTGTCCAAATAACTTAAATAGTGCAGCTGTTAATGCTCTTAAAGAAATATTTGTCACTTAAAAAACAATTAACCTTCCTTGGATCCAGCAATAAAGCCCTTTATAAAGTTTTACAGTCATGAGGGTGTTCCCAATAATTAGTCTATATGGTCCATACATGAATCTGCAACCAGACCCAGCCATAGGCATGCAGGATCATGTCCCTAATGGTTTCACAGGACATGCTACCTCAGGGGAAGTAATAAAACATGACAAAGGCTCTAAACCTTTCATATTTCCTCCAAAACCAGTGTTCTCCCTGTAGCTGGTCTTGTCCCATTAATGACTTTCCATGCCTTCTTCTGCACTGTGTCTCTGTGTGGTGGTGGCCATCTTGATAGAGCAGCTTTGCTTCCTCATTACAGGGCTAACCTTCTGATGGTGGCTGGTGATCTGATGACTGGTGGGGTAGTGATTTAGTAATAGCAGGAACGGTGGAAGAAGCACAGATTGGCAGAATTAAAGGAGAACTATGAGGTGAGTGCTTTTCACTCACCTCATAGTTCTAGCCGACCTGTGACAATGAGACTGTCACAGGTCGGCTCAGTAGATCGGGAAGTGAGCGAACACATACCGGCGTTCGCTCACTTCTCGATCCTGTCACAGCTCCCTGCCATGACAGGGGAGTGGCTGGATTCCCGCTCCGATCCTCCAGCGCTAACTGGCGGAACGGACAGGGGAGGGGGCGGGTACAGCTGGCTCTGCCTCTAGGTAGGCAGAGCCAGCTGTCACTCACGCAGCTTGGCGGATCCAGACATAATTGTCGGGATCCACTTCAGCTGCGGCGTCTCAGTATACCGCGAGCTGTAGCTTGCGGTATACTGAGCTTAGGGTGACGGGAGGACGCTAGTTTGTGTCCTCCCGTTACCCTAAGGAAAACTATGGGGAAAAGCCCTAACCCCATAGTTCTCCTTTAATTCAAAATAGGGAGAACCTTGTGCTGCAAGTCCTTAGGTACAGCTTCCTTTCCAGCGAGGAGAACAGTGAGGAGCATGGAAGTGGCATTACAAAATCTCACTCCAAATCTCGCAAGACTTGCAATCAGAGACAGTTGTTTCTTACATAAACAGCTGTAAGGCTATAGAACAGGTGTGCCGATGAACCCTCAGATGCCAGGAAGCACACTGCTATTTTTCAGAAGCAATTCAAGACGAAAAGAATATATTCCTCAGTACTGCTAAGGTAGAATTACCAGTTCTTGGTGTTCCCTATAGGATAGCAAATCTTTACTTTTTCAGTTCAGGTCCATGAGTTCAGGTTTAATGATTTGTTCTATTAATCAGCAGGTAGCGGAAGGGTGAATAACAACACGTAGCGCTCCATTTATAAAGCAACGGTATGGCCTCAAAGCAGCTCGACCTCTGCTTAGAAAAAAAGAAAAACACACATTTATAAAGCACGGTGCTGTGCTGTACAAATGTGCATTGTGCTCGGCTTGCTTCAGGAGATGTTTGTTCTGTAAGCTGCTAATTTGCATTGCAGCTCTTTTCTAGTTGGTTTTATTTGGTTCTATCTAAGAGCTTCATTTAGTAACAGATAGGGATGGTTGAAGTGAAAAAAAAATTATTAAGCATCGGCGAACGTAGAAACTCTCAATTGCGCTCATCGAGTCGCATAGGGAATTTTCTTACAAAAAATTACTTTTTTTATATTTAGAGGGTGTGGTTTTTGGGGGTGTATTTAAGTTTAGACATGTTCGATTCGTTTAGTTCCGAATCAAAATTCGGACAAATTTTCCTGAAATTCGAACATTCACACACATTCAAAATTCCAAATCCCAATGCATCCGAATGTGTCCAAATCTGAATTTCCATTTCCGAATTTCAGGATCTAGTCCGAATTTCGTTCAAAAACTAAACTCAATCTAGCATGTGACTCTTCTGGCCAATCAGATGTGTTTTTCGGTTTAATGCATCCAAATGGGTCTGAACACAAATTGTTATGGCAACATGGGAGCCATCTGATTGGCAAGAAAAGTCACATGCCGTAACGAAAATTTGTGTTCCGTATATACATATATTATGAAAGCTGAGGCTCCCAGACCCGAATGGCATTCGGGAGATCCCACAGGCAATTCGGAAATTTGGATCCTGAATGCCATTCGGGTCTAGGAGTTTCAGCTTTAGTATTAATATCTGTATATGGTTTTCTGTGGTATTCGCAATGAATATTCGTAAACGTATCCGAAACAGATTTCTTCTGAATCAGAAACCCGAACCAAATTCAATTTCGGATCTGAATCCCAAAACAATGAAATATCTGAACCGAACCAAATTGTTCGGCAGCTTACATGTCTATTTAGGATAGTTCTGTTTATTTCATTCAGCAATCTATGTATTTGTCTTTTCTTTTTTTTGGGTGTATTTGGTTCTGTAGAACATTTTTATTTAACTTTTTCTCACCGTTTACTTTTGCTTTCTGTGAGAAAAACATGTAATAAGAATAACTGAAAGGAGCCCAAAAAGGTTCATTGCACCTTTAAATGGAAACTGAGGGCAGGTTTTTTTACTGCTTTGGTGTCTACTGTGACTAGCAAGTCTGGCTTTTCAGGACTCTCTATTGCTAACGATTGGTTCTGTGTTGACAACATTCTAAAGGGTCAGTCCACACAAAAATGATATTATAGTTATAGCTCACTTGTCCAAGACACCTCTCACAGGTCTCGTGCTACATCTACTAAAGAAGCCACAGGGGCCAGCTATCTTCATGATCTCTGACTTCCCCCTAGAATTTGAAAAAAAGCATGAAGTCATAGACTGCTAATCCATACAGCTCAAAACAACTTTTTTGCCCAGCAGTAACTGAGGACACTCCACCTACGAACTCCTCTCTCACACATTACACCCTTCCCGATGGGGCTTAATCGTAGAGGGATATTTTAGTTACAAAAGGTTCTTGGTGGGCTTATTCAGCTATTGGTTTCTTATATATATATATAATAGACACTGTAATAGCATGATATCCAGACCATAATTCCCTTGCCCTGTTTCTGTCCACCTGGGAGTTCTGGGAATTCCTGTCCAACTTTGAGTGCTTCAGCTCCCGATGTTACATTGTCCAAAACTACAATAGGAAGAGTGGGGCTCCCTCTTAATGACCACAGAAGGTGTGCAGGGAACCCACCTGGGAACTCAAACCCAGATATCTCACCAAGTGATATATAGTAAACTGTCAAGTAGTTTAGCTCTCTAGCATCTACAAAAATGAAATATTCGTTTGAGATGGACCAACCCCTTTAGCTCAAGGTGTCACCTATCACTTGTGCAAATGTGACCCACTTACAATTACTTTCTGAATCCTAGACTACAATCTTCAAATTGACTAGAGCTGACAATCTTCTGAATTGTAATTAGAGTGAATATCTAGTAACAAGTGTTTTTATTAACTAGATGGTCATTGAGAAGTGCATGGTCCTCCTGCCTCCCATTAATTATTTTATTACTGAATGCTATTATTAGCTTAATGAATAGAACATTTTAACCACTGACCAGCTAGTAATAGCCTTATTAGACCTTTCCATGTGGCTCCCAGTGCTGCAGCATGATACAGTCTGGCAGAAATCCAGGTGATTTAATTGAAGCAGAGCCAGATTCAATCTATAATTCTCTCTGCATATCTTCTAATAATACAGACCTTGGGAGAACCCTTCTTAAAAGTAGATGAACTATGATACACCGTGCACGGCGCCTGATACAGTTTGAACTCCCATAGGGACCAATCACAAGGAAACAGTTTGGGAAGATTAAGAAATAGGTTTACATTTTTCTCGAACAATAGCAGCCCCATGTAAAATTCCTTAATGAAAGCAGCATGACCATAATGTCACAGCTGCATGCCTTTGACCTATAAAATGTTAATTGGCGCTTTATCAATCTCTGATAGCTTTGCTGAGAAATAAATGTTTAAGTTGAATGCAGTTTAATACATTTCTTAAAAATCCATTGATGCCTTTAAGCTGTGGTTTGAACATGGCAGGGGGGCAGGAAAGCATTTCACGTTTATAGTTCACTTTAAAAATAGAAATTACGTGCACTGTTGAAAAGTATTGGGTGTTCTAGAAAGCAGGCTGTCATTTACTTGGGCAACTCCAGTTTTCCTTTTTTTGTGGTTATAAGAAACATTTAGAGGTGCAGAACAACCTGCTAACGTAAGAAGCAAAATGAAGAACAAACATCATTAAATTAACAACAGGAGCTTAAAGGAGCCAAACAACCTTTTGTTCTATTGGGAAGGGGATAGTCTTGATTTAGTTACTATCTTAGGGCCAACAGCTAAATAAACAGATTGAATACATATAAGGGAGATATTTCACATGCCAAAGGATTTCTATTTCTGCCCATGTCCTTAGATTAACACACCCCTGTCCCATACAACAGCCAGGAAGATGACCCCACTCTGTTACAGTTATAGACTGTACAAGGGATACAGTGGTGTGTTCTATCTCCTATCCCAGCCTGCTGATTGAAAAGTGAGGAGCAGCAGGAGACTGAAGAGATCATCTCTCTGTTCACTCTACTGTCTCCTCCTCTCAGCTTGTGTCTTGTCAGCACTTCTTACTAGACCTGCCTATTACCACCCATTCAGCCTCTGAGGAACTACAAGAGGCTGAAATTAAATTAAGGTACTTAAAAATAGTTGCATTTATTAAAAAGTTGAAGGACAACTGTACCTTTAGTACAGTTGTCTTTGAATTAGACCTCCCACCCTTCTGAGTCAGCATGCCTGGTAAAATACATACCTTCCTTTCCTTTCCAGTGATATTCAGTGTTCAGTACTCTCCGGTGTTCTATCAAACTTTGTTACTGATCAGCTGTTCCTGGGAAGATCGGTTCTCCTGCACATACAATCTGCGATGCCGATCTGCCCTGGAACAGCTGACAAAGTGTTGGAATTCTTCAAATTTTTCCGGTCACAGATTTTACACAGAAAAAGTGGGCGTGATTAGGTTAAAATGTGTGACCACGTGACCGGTCACACATTCCAACCCAGTCACCATCTTTGATAGAACACCGGCCCTACACAGCCTTTGCAAGTAATGAATTCCGGCCAGCTCTTCTTCCTACTGTACATGCGCACCACATTCATTACAATAGATAGACCATACTCATGGTGGCCTCCAACAATCTAGTGGAGTATGGCTCATCCATGGGAATAAATAAGGGCTCATGGCGGAGTACAAATTTGCCTAGAGATGGCCTTTAATGTTCTTGTCTGGAAATACAGTCCTATATAGAGATATATCTTTAAAAGAACAAATAGGGAAATACTACAATGTCTACACGAAAAATAAAAGATATATTTCTCTTTTTATTTATTATTTTTTTTGTTAGAACCAATTGTCCACATTCTTCATATTGTGCCTGCATCACATAAAGAATAAAATATTCCTAGATTTACCCTTAGAGTGACCTAGAAATCTATCTGATCAGAGAGACCTTCCATAACATTATAAACTCTAGGCATAGAGTACAATATAAGCAATCTAAGATACAGGCATCGGGGATAATAAGGCAGAAGATATGTGGTGGAATGTAACTAGCAGCACGTGCAGTAAAATGTACCTGCTCGGCAGTGTCGGCCCAATTTACCCCTGTAAGTGATGATTGCCGCAGCTGGCCTTGTATCATTTAGATGACAGGCTATCACCGTATGCAGCAATCCGTGACTGTGCACTTGGCTATTCAATTGATAAAAGCCCTGTTAGGACGCAAAGGTTAATACGTGTTACTGTCCTCTGTGCAGAGCCCTTGCTGCTTATTAAGAGACTTCAGTTTGGTTAATCACTTAAGCTATAATGGACAGGATCAGACAGATGAAGATAAAGAACTGTGGAATCTGCTTGGGAACATCTATTTATCTAATGCATTACCCACCGTCTGTGAGCTTCACTATTTACGTACATTACACTCAGTATTGCCAAGATGCATGCCTTTCTACAAATATATCATATCAGTTAGTTATACACTTTTGTAGGGTGAGCATCCTATTTTTTTTTGTAAAACAAAAAAAAAAATGCAATAAAAAAAATCAACACACCAAGCTATTTTTTTAAATATTGTTTTTTTAAATATATCAAATATAAAAAAATAAGTTATGGTAATGCAAGAATATATATTTAATTTTATACAATGTGTGAATGTGTAAAGCGGAGAGCTTATCTGGTCCAATCACCTCCCAAATGAAAATACGGAAGAGCCCTGGGGCCATGCTAAAAAAAATCTGAAACAAAATTCTGTGTTTAAAAGTCAGAATTCTAAGTTTCAAACTCAGAATTTTAAAAACAGAATTCTGAGATTAAAAGTCAGAATTCCGAGATTACAAGTCAGAATTCTGACTTGCAATCTCAAAATTCTGACTTTTAAATTCAGAATTCTGTTTTTAAAATTCTGAGTTTGAAACTTAGAATTCTGACTTTTAAACACAGAATTCTGACTTCCAAACACAGAATTTTGACTTTTAAACACAGAATTATGTTTCATATTTTTTTAGCATGGCCCCAGGGCTCTTCCGTATGAAAACACTAAATGAAAGCTAAAAAAAAAAAATATAAGGAAATATTTCCCCCTGGACCTCAGCTTCCGAGCACTTCTTGAACTTGTTGGTGAGGTCACTGTGCCCCGTTGCTGTCTTTTGGGAAAGATATATTTTTTCAGCTTTTATTTTGTGTTTTTTTATTTGAGGGGCTCCAAGATACTGCTTTAATTACATTTTAATTATATAGATATAGCTGTTTAGATTTAGAATAACTAATCCTTTTAACATGCAGAAGTGGGGTCCATTGCCAACAGAGCCCTTATCTAAAACTCTATACAGAAGCACTCAAACTAGTCAAGGAGGCAGGACCAGGGGTCAATCAGTTGTGCTACATGCAAATGTGCTGCCAAGGAAGATGCTGATAGAAGGAAAGAGCAAAGTGAGCAAAGGGTCTCTTCAGTCTGTGGCTGCTCTTTCAGTGTCTAGTCAACAGGCTGGAGTTGGACAGAGGAAAACACTGAATGCCTTTTAATGTTTATAACTGTTTAAGGGAAAGTGATGTCATCTGCCTGGCCACGCTGTGTGACAGGGCCAGTGTAGATGTGAGGAATGAATGGACAGAAGCACATTCCTCTTGGCACAGGGCAGTCACTATAATGAGCCGGCCTGAGGCTGTTGCCTCAGGCAGCTTCTCTTTGGTTCACATGGGGAGGCAGCAGGCAGAGCAGCATGGCTCACTGGTTGCCAGATGCTCAATAAAAAAGAAACAATCATGTAAGCGCACTCCTGTGATGTGGACAAGTCTCTCTATTTCTTAGTTTAGGGAATGGTGTGCAAAAGCCCTTCAAAAACAGGGAGAGGAACCCTGTGAAACCCAATCAACAAATACAATGAACTGAAGAGCGCAACTACCTGAACAAGTACTGGAAAGCCTGATGTAACTGGCTAGATAGATTACATTACAGTGGTAGGTGTATGACTTACAGTTGAGATGCCCCCCCCTGGAGTGGCATCCGAGGTCTCTTGGTCTCGTCAGATCAGCGGTGGTTGTCTGTTGACTATAGAGCTGATCTGACGAGACCCAGAGACCTCGGATGCCACTTCAGGGGGGGGACATCTCAACTGTAAGTCATACACCTACCACTGTAATTTAATCTATCTAGCCAGTTACATCAGGCTTTCCAGTACTTGTTCAGGTAGTTGCACTCTTCAGTTCATTTTATTTGTTGATTGGTTGCCAGATGCTGATTGGGACATCAGCCAGAGCCAGTAGCTGGGTAGAAGATAATGAAGAGGCCACACAACCCGCAATACCCCCCCTCTCCCCCCCAGTTAGTGTGCACCACCAGCACCCCAAACACCCCTTAGGTGGCGAAAAGTCTAGGGATGCCCCTGTCGTAAAACAGCTATCATGCCCTGTTTTTCATCTGTACTGGAAGCACTTTTTTAAAGTGATATATTTTATTTTGTTTTGCAATGAGCTAGGATCAGACTGTATGGAATATACTGTATGTTATGTGTGATATATTGTCCTTTGTATAGACACTTCTTTCAATCAAGTGATGCAAGAAATAGTTATCAGTCATTTAGAAGGTGTAAAAATGTATTAAGTTATACATTTTGATACGCATCATGAGCAGAACCCAGAAAAACAGTTTTCTTGTAGGTGCTAATAACTTGTTTGATTTGTTTTTAGTTGTTTTTATTTGCTTCTGCATTGCTCATGAGGTTGCTTTGAACTGCATCTTAGTTGCTCTGACTTGCTTTTCCACTCCTATTACCCTACCCCGCCTAGGCGAGGGGGGGTGCTCAGGGCACAGTTTGGGGGAAAGGGTTTGGGGGATGGGGTGGTGGTGGTAAAGAAGAGCACAGGTGGTTCATGCTACTGATGAAGGGGGGGGGGGGA